>NC_030821.1:41103875-41417209 GCF_001704415.2 Capra hircus
AGTGACAGATTTTACTTTCTTGGGCTCCAAAATCACTGCCAATGCTGACTGCAGCCATGAAATTAAAAGATGCTTTCTTCTTGGAAGGAAAGCTGACAAACTTAGCATATTAAATAGCAGAGATATCACTTTGCCAGCAAAGTTCTGTCTAGTCAAAGCTATCATTTTTCCAGTAGTCATGCATGGATGTGAGAGTTGGACCATAAAGAAGGCTCAGTGTTGAAGAATTAATGCTTTCAAACTGTGATGCTGAAGAAGATTCTTGAGTCCCTTGGACTGCAAGGAGATCAAACCAATGAATCTTAACAGAAATCAGTCCTGAATATTCACTGCAAAGACTGATGCTGAAGCTGAAGCTCCAATACTTTGGCCACTTGATGGAAAGGGCTGACTCATTGGAAAAGACCCTGATGCTAGGAAAGATTATGGTCAAGAGGAGAAGAGCACAACAGAGAATGAGATGGTTGAATGGCATCACTGACACAATGGACATGAGTTTGAGCAAACTCCAGGAGATAGTGAAGGATGGGGAAGCCTGGGGTGCTGCAGTTCATGGGGTCTCAGAGAGTTGGACATGATTTGGTGACTAAACAACAATTTTTAGTCCTACTTCCCAAAGATGGGGAAGATAAAAAGATGTTTAACATTTTTCTCTGAGATTTGAGAAAATATCTAAATAAGTAATGGAGCTTACTCCTGGTGGCTGAAGATAAGAAATTTACAAAGTAGTGAATCCCAGTAAAGCCAAAGAGACTGTATTGCAATGTACCTGGGAACATGATCTGAGTTATTCCTATTTCAGTCTAAAACTTTGCAGTCACACAGGCAAGCAGCAGAGGAATCCATTGGTTCTAGTGGTTATGCAAGGTCAATAGTGTAGGCTAGAAAAGAGGCAGGATCAATATTGTTCTGCAAACGGCTGCTGAGTCAAGTGGGGGTCATGAGTCAAGTGAGGGCTCATCTACTCCTAGCAGGGGCAGGGGAAGAGATGTCTCTTAGAAAGGTTTCTTTTGTGTAATCTGGAGAGTGCTGCATACAGTCTAGCAAAAAGACACATGGAAGAACAAATCTGACTCTATATTAGGTTTGTTTGTTTTACTTTAACCTTTATATTCTATTGCTTTTGCTACCTATTATCCTGAAATATACAGTAGAGTCCAGGCTCAAGGTTCTGATCTGTAAATGCATAACACTTTTCCATTCATACAAAGATTAAAATTTGCAGAGCAGAGAATAACGTTTGTCTTGTTGGACGTTGACAGGAGCATCATGACCTGACCCATGTGGACAGCTGCTAGAACAATGGATTCTAACACCAAAAAGTTTGCAACAACTAATTATGCCCCTTCCCCTTTTAATATAAAAGAAGCCTCAATTCTAATCTGGGTAAGATGGCTCTTTGGGACACTAGTCCACCATTTTCTCAGTCTGTGGGCTTTCTGAATAAAGTCACTATTCCTTGCCCCAACTCATTTCTAAATCTATTGGCCTATTGTGCATTGAGCAGTACGAGCTTGGACTGGTAGTGAATGCGAATGTGTTAGTTGTTCAGTCATATCTGACTCTGCAGCCCCACAGATTGTAGCCCACCAGGCTCCTCTGTCCATGAAGTTCTCCAGGCAAGAATACTGGGGTGTGTTGCCAATCCCTTCTCCAGGGGATCTTCCCAACCCAGGAATCAAATCTGGGGCTCCTGCATTGCAGGAAGATTCTCTACAGTCTGAGCCACCATAGCACACACACACACAGAATTTATTTGGAATCACCAAATTAACAGAGGCCCACAGCATCAAAAAAAGGAAAATGGACTGAATTTTTTCAGAACAGGCCAATAATCCATCCTACATGGAAAAAATAGATGGTTCAGGGAGAAGTCTTAGAGCCAGAACATACAACACTACTTCAAATTCAAGCAATAGGAGTTCACAGAAGGAAAATTTTGAATTGAGTTTGATGCTGAAACTTTACAACAAACTAGAATTAATTTTAATTAATGAAATGAGATTGTATTTTTCACTTAGCAAGTGTGAAAACTTTGCAATCACACTCAGATCCAGAGGAAAACAGATCCAATATAGTTGAAAGTGGAGATATGAATAAAGAAAAGTGATACTATCTGTCATGTTATAATACTCACAATTTGGTTGACAAGACAGATGACAAAAATTATGTAAAAGTTAAAAGATATTTCTGAAAATTAGTGGGCAGAATGATAAGGAATGTGAATAGGATATACCACAAGACTGTCCATGGTTTTAATACACAAAGTCCAATGAAAAACTCCAGAAACCTATCAAATTCAAATGACAGAATCATCTTAGGTTTTCCTTTTGATCTCAAACAGCAGCACGAGTTGTTCCACCTGCTCTGTAGGAAGGCAGCACTGGTTCTCAGTAGCCAGATGTGTGGTTTGGAGGAAAGTTGTGTTCTCTGGGTGATATTTAGTAATGTTTAGAGCCATTAATCGTCCTCATGGATGCAGCTAAATATCCTCCGAGGCACAGGACAGCACCTCACACACACACACAGACACTAATCTGACTCAAATCGCGGTAGTGCCAAGGTGGACAAATTCTGAATTAAAGCAACAATTTACGAACTTACTCAGATCCATAACAGTGATGCATTAGCAATACAAGTTCAGGGGAGCAGTATGGGTTAGGGTATGCTTAAGGAATGTTCTGTGCTTCCCAGGTGGTGCTAGTGGTAAAGAACTCTCCCGTAAATGCAGGAGACATAAGAGACATCAGTTTGATCCCTGGGTCAGGAAGATACCCTGGAGGAGGACATGGCAACCTATTCCAATATTCTTGCCTGGGACAGCCCACAGGCAGAGGAACCTGGTGAGCTACAGTCCATAGGGTCTCAAAGAACCAGCCAAGACTGATACAACTTAGCATGCAGCACGCACACAGGAATGATCTGGTTGCCATCTCAAAATAGATGTTCTAATCAGCATAAAATTATTGATATGTTGTATCTGAACTCTAATAACCAAAATAAACCATCGTATCTCTTTCCTAAAGGTGTTGACAGTATACTTGATAAACCAATTTAATTCAGTTAGATTTATAATAGCACTAGAGTAGGATTTCCCTGTTAACTCAGCTGGTAGAGAATCAGTCTGCAATACAGGAAACCCTAGTTTGTTTCCGGGGTCAGGAAGATCTTCTGGAGAAGGGATAGGCTACCCTCTCTGGTATTCTTGGGCTTCCCTGGTGACTCAGACAGTAAGGAATCCACCTGCAATGCAGGAGACCTGGGTTCTATCCCTGGATTGGGAAGATCCCCTGGAAGAGGGCTTGGCAATTCACTCTGGTATTCTTGCCTGGAGAACCCCCATGGACAGAGGAGCCCAGTGGGCTACAGTCCATGGGGTCATGAAGACTCAGATACAACTAAGCGACTAAGCACAGCACATAGCACATGACTAACAAGACAAAAATTGAATGACCATTCTAACCTAAGTTTTTTATACCTAATTTTTTGTGAAACTAGTATTTTTAAAGTTTTTTGCTTATAGAAATATTTATCAAAATATTTTTGAAAACATTAGGTACAGGCACTAAGCAAGATTACAGGTAAACAAAAAAAGACAAAACATGCTCCTTAATTTCAGAAGGTTTATAAATAAATGGAATTGAAATATTAAGATTATTTGAAAGAAACACAAACAATTAAAAAAAGATTAATCTAGTTTTCACTTTTGATTACTTGTTTTCTTGAAAAAAAATTTTGATTGGAAATATTAAAAATAACTGTAGGAAAGTAGAAACACATTTAAAGGTCATATTTTTATATTAATAATTCTATAACTTCCATGAAAATATAATTAACATAATGAAGTTTAGAAATAAGAAAAATTAAGCTTAAAGTATCTTGACTGCATTTATTGTCACATTTTATTCTGAAATATGTTATTGTATAATGAAAACTGATGAAAAATAATATTAAACTTTCCCTGAAAACCATTTTCCTATAATATACTTTGTAATTTGAAAGAGGTGCCTTCGTAGATCTTCATTAAAAATAAACTTAGATTCATCTGTGTCTCTATTTTTTCTTTGTAAGTAAGATCATTTATACCATTTTTCTAGATTCTACATATATGAGTTAATATACAGTATTTATTTTTCTCTTGCTTCACTCAGAATATGTCTCTAGTTATGACACAGTTTCATCCCTTTTTAATGGCCGAGTAATATTCCATTGTATATAAGTACCACAACTTTGTTATTCATTCTTCTGTTAATGGACATTTAGGTTGCTTTCATACCCTGGCAGGGCTTCCCAGGTGGCACTAGTGAAAAACAATCACCATGCCAATCCAGGAGACATAAAAGACTCAGGTACTACCCCTGGGTTGGGAAGATCTCCTGGAGGAGGGCATGGTAACCCATTACAGTATTCTTGCCTGGAGACTCCCATGGTCAGAAGAGACTGGTGGGCTACCATCCATAGTGTTGGACAGAGCTGGCCATGACTGAAGAGACTTAGCATGCATGCCCACACATGTTCTAGCAATTGTAAATAGTGCTGCAATGAACATCGGAGTGCATGTATCTTTTTGAATTATGGTTTTCTCTGGGCATTTGCCCTGGAGTTGGATTTCTGGGTCATACGATAGTTCTATTTTTAATTTTTTAAAGAACCTCCATGCTGTTCTCCTTAGTGGCTGTATCAACTTACATTCCCACCAACAGTATAAGAGTTCTCTTTTCTTCAAACCTTCTTTAGGATTTATTGTTGTAGATTTTTTGATGATGACCCTTATGGCCAATGTGAGGTGATATTTCATTGTAATTTTGATTTGCATTTCTTTAATGAATAGTGAAGTTGTTTCCTCCCGGTTTACTCACAAGCTAGTGAAATAATGCTCAAAATTCTCCAAGCCAGGCTTCAGCAGTACGTGAACCATGAACTTCTAGATGTTCAAGCTGGATTTAGAAAATACAGAGGAACCAGAGATCAAATTGCCAAGATCTGCTGGATTATCAAAAAGCAAGAGAGTTCCAGAAAAACATTTACTTCTGCTTTATTGCCTATGCCAAAGTCATTAATTGTGTGGATCACAACAAACTATAAAAAATTCTTAAAGAGATGGGAATAACAGACCACCTAGCCTGCCTCTTGAGAAATCTGTATGCAGGTCAGGAAGCAATAGTTAGAACTGGACATGGAAAAACATGGTTCCAAATAGGGAAAGGAGTATATCAAGGCTGTGTATATTGTTACCCTGCTTATTTAACTTATATGCAGAGTACATCATGAGAAACACTGGGCTGGAGGAAGTACAAGCTGGGATCAAGATTGCCAGGAGAAATATCAATAACCTCAGATATGCAGGTAACACCACACTTATGGCAGAAAGTGAAGAAGAACTAAAGAGCCACTTGATGAAAGTGAAAGAGGAAAGTGAAAAAGTTGACTTAAAGTTCAACATTCAGAAAACGAAGATCATGGCATCTGGTCTCATCACTTCATGGCAAATAGATGGGAAAGCAATGGAAACAGTGGCAGACTTTATTTTTCTGTAGAAAATCACTGTAGATTGTGACTGCAGCCATGAAATTAAAAGGCACATGCTCCTTGGAAGGAAAGTTATGACCAACCCAAACAGCATATTCAAAAGCAGAGACATTACTTTGCCAACAAAGGTCCATCTAGTCAAGGCTATGGTTTTTCGAGTAGTCATGTGTGCATATAAGAGTTGGACTATAAAGAAAGTTGAGTGCCTAAGAATAGATGCTTTAGAACTGTGGTGTTGGAGAAGACTATTCAGAGTCCCTTGGACAGCAAGGAGATCCCACTTGTCCATCCTAAAGGAAATCAGTCCTGAATATTCACTGGAAGGACTGATGCTGAAGCAGCAACTCTAATACTTTGGCCACCTGATGCAAAGAACTGACTCATTTGAAAAGACCCTGATGCTGGAAAAGATTGAAGGTGGGAGGAGAAGGGGAAGACAGAGGATGAGATGACATCACAGACTCCATAGGCATGAGTTTGAGTAAACTCTGGGAGTTCGTGATGGAGAGGGAGGCCTGGCATGCTGCAGTCCATGGGGTCGCAAAGAGTTGGACAGGACTGAGTGACTGAACTGAACTGAACAGTATGATTAGTGATGCTGAGCATCTTTACATGTGTTCACTGGTCATCTGTGTGTCTTCTTTAAAGAAATGTCTATTTAGGTCTTTATCTTTTAAATTGAGTTGCTTTTTTTAATATATATATATTGAGCTACATAAGATCTTTGCATATTTTGGAGATTAAATCTCTTGTCAGTTGCTTTGATTGCAAATATTTTCTCCTATTCTGAGGGCTGTCTTTTTATCTTGTTTATGTTTTCCTTTGTTATGCACAAGCTTTAAGTTTATTTATGTCCTATTATTTATTTTAATTTTTTATTTTCATTACTCTAGGAAGTAGGTTAGAAATACAGGACAAATGTATGGATACCAAGAGGGGAAAGGGAGGGTGGGATGAATTGGGAGATCGTGGTTTCCCTGGTGGCTCAGTTGGTAAAGAATTCACCTGCAGTGTGGGAGACCTGAGTTCAGTCCCTGGGTTGGGAAGAACCCCTGGAGAAGCGAAAGGCTACCCACTTCAATTTTGTGGCCAGTAATTTGTCTTTGGTATGAAATAATTATCTACTCCATAGTTGAATAACATATTTACACTATGTGTGCATAAAATAAATAACTAATGAAAACCTACTTATAGCTCAGGAAACTATTTACTGATATATGGTGACCTAAATGGGAAGGAAATCCAAAAAGGAGGATATATATCTGATCCACTCTGCTGTATAGCAGAAACTGACACAGCAGTATAAAACATCAATGCTCCAGTAAGTCAAAATCTAGATGGTTTTGGAAACTGGGTATATTAAAAACCAAACAAACAGATATTCTAGATAAATATTCACTCAACTAATGTATTTCCAGTTATAACTATATTAAACTTGGCATTGAAGCAGTGAGACAATTTCTATTCCTAAATTTTAATGCCATTAGTAGTTAGCTTGCTGTTTTCTGATATAATTATATATCACAGTTTCTTCCATGTCAAAAAATGTGTTTTTCTTCAGTTATTAACAAGACTGTAGCTTTTCATTTAAACGGTGTAAGAAAATAACATCAGAAATACTGTAATAGACTTTTGATGATATATATTGCATTTGTGCTCTGTGACAACATAGAAGATTGGGATGGGTGAGAGATGGGAAGGAGTTTCAAGAAGGATGGGGTACGTGTGGCTGATTCATGTATGACAGAAATCAACCCAATATTGTAAAGCAATTATCCTCCCATTTAAAATAAATTTGAAAAGCATATCATTTTATATAGCTGAATTCACTCTGAGATTTTTAAATATAAGCACTGTGCAGTACATTGCTGTGAACCCATAAACTTCATATTCTCTTACCTAAGTGATGATTCATTTTCTCACAAGGCAAATTAGTTAGAAAAATAATACTTCAAAATATTTCATTTACCAAATTTGTGGCCTCCATTTATTTATTCTCAGTGCATATATTAATGATTTCAGTCATTATGTAAATTTACCTTTCAATTTTCATAGTGTTTTTGATTTCTATCATAATCCATGAGAAACTCCTTAATTATGCAGTTATAGACAGAATTGAAGAAGCTAGGAATGGCCTTCATGGCAATGCTTTGTCTGATCTAGTGACAAGAGACGGTCAATAGAAAATCTGAAATGTAAGAAATGTTTTCATAGGTGCCAAATCTGTATAAATTCTGTACATAACATTGTTAATTTTTTTCAGTTAGGGTAAAATGTTTTCTTCATCTGTCTTTGATGTTTTGTATAGATTCACATTCTGTATTTTGCTATAAACAGATAAATGTTTTGTAAAATCTTCTTTCACATATATTTTAACTCTCTCTATATGTGTATATGTGTTTGTCTAGTTAGACTACAACTCTGTGTATCTATATTACATATATATATGTATATATATATATATATATATATATATATATTTGTACTCTGGGCATTGTATTTCCCAGTGGGTAGCATAAGACAGTCAGGAAATACAGACTTATAATGCATTTTCACACACAAAAATATATTTTTCCTTTTATGTATAAGAATATTAAACTACAGATGACAACCTTTCTAAGAATTCAGTGTTTCTAAAATGTGGTGAAAATAAAAGGAGCAGACACAGCTATATTCAATCTAAAAGTGAAAATAAGAAAAAGTAGTCAGGGCTGTTCAGGTTTACAGTGGTCTTTTAGTAGTTTCATCCCAGCAATTAATTTCATCCATAGTCTAAGAAGCCTTTTATAATTAATTTCTCAGCATTTACCACATACAAGCCATCACTTTAAAGTGCTATGTCATTAACAAAATCCCATTTTTTTTCATAAAGAATAGGCATACTGATCTACATTTTTCCATGCTGCCAAGGCAGAATGGACTCGAGGGATATTATCTTATTCAGAAAGAACCTTTCAAGGTTGAATAAAAGAAATGGTGCAGGGTCCCTGGGAGAGGGAAGTGATCATCATTTTCACCTTCAACTCCTCTTTGATGTGGCAGAGTCAATTTTTAATCAGCAGCCATCAGACTGGGCTTCATTTCGCCTTACAAAGTCCTATTACTCTGCCACTTTCTGGAAGGAGGTGATAAGGACAATGCTCTTCTTTTTCTCTTCATAGAGCCGTGCATATGATGAGTCCCTTTGGAGAGGCTTGATAAAAAAATAAAATAAAATTAAAAAAAAGAGTGAGTATGTAGGGATAAAGGTCACCTCTCTGTCAGAATTAACTCTTCAAGACAACAAACTTTGATTTTCCTGTGTTTGTTTTTAAGAACTCTCCTATTGTCTTTGGAGGCAATCGCAGTAATAAGTCGAAGTGGGAGAAAGAGGTTAAATGCACACAGCTTTTCATGAGAATAGTATTTAGGCTTATTTATTAGTCTTCCCGAGCTAAACACCATAGTGGATACAATGCTAATGAATGCTGTAGGTATTAGTGACATGGAGGAAAAGCATACAATTAAAATCTACTTCTTTGAGCAGCACACCTCAAAGAAATCATTTATCATCAGAGCGCACATAAGTGCCACACAGGCACAGTAAGAGAAAATCGCTTCTTTGCATTCAGCTAAATTGAAAAGTGGAAAAAAAAAAAAAAAGCCCACTATTTTTTCCCTCTGGAAGTGTTTTTTATGTTAAGTAAACCTAAATTATTTTTTAAACTATGCACTCATGTGGAAAAACCTCTATAATCTCTTAGTATCATTTATTGTAGTTAGCAGTCTTAATTGCCTAACTGAAATGGATCAGAGTTCTGGGAATTACTCAATAAAATGATGTTACTACTCTCCAGCCTTTCCATCCTTTGATATAATCTCATTAAAAATATCAGGCCTCTAGGTGAGGGAATACATATGGATAGTAAATGCATGTTAAGCAGGCACACCCAAACTGATGACCTAGTTATTATAGAACAGAGCAGCAGCAGATGAATTTTAATTTTGAAGTATAGCAACTGCTTTCTTGGTTAATACCATAATTATTAACATATTTTTGGAATGAATCTGCTTGTTACCCTTGAAAAAGATAATAACAATGAACCAACCAAAATAGTGAAATGACATTTTTTGGAATAAAATAAACTCTTATTTTCCAGAAGACCACACAAGTGAAAAAACACACGTAGTTTCATTAACTATAATTACTGAAAGGAGATGGGAAAAGACGTGTGCCAAATCCCTTTTTGTGTGTGTGTTCTCAAAATGTAGCTGGGTTGAAAAAATATAAACCCTAGAGGAAATACACTCATCACCCAGCCAAATAAAGGGGGAAGGAGTGGAGGGGAGAGTCATGCTGAGTCCACCATATGAAATAATTAGATTTTTATAGAATTGGATTTCCTGTTATAAATTGGAAAGTGTAGTTCCACAAAGTCTAAGAGCGTAGAGAACATAAAACCCATCCTGGGCTATGCAGTCCAATGTGTAGTAATAACAAACTGGTCTCTCTTTGGTAGTGAATAACAGAGCAGAGAGAAATAGCACCAGGACAAAGATGTGTTGTTGTTGTTTAGTTTTTAAAATGAAACTTCAATATTCATTTTCTAATAACTCATAATTTCAAGGGGTCCTAAAGTAAATGTTGCTGTGTATATAGTGGTAAAATGGTAGAATGTTGTTATGACTTGGGAGCAATTTGTGGAGTAAAGGATTATCTCCTTTTTGGTTATATAAGAAACTCTATTCTGATTAATATATATTTTTTAAAATTTCTTGCTTCCATATACTCACTCCAGCTTTTATTTTGTTATCCTAAAATTTGCTTTGGGAGAAAGTGTGGGAAGTGATATGTTGCAAGATTTCTTTTCAATTTAACACATTGGTCAAAAGTTGATTGGCTAGTAGAAAAAAGTTCAAGAAATGTATCTGTATTATACAGGTCAGCATGTCGCAAAATCATGTTGAATGGTAAAATGAGGAAATCATTATCTTTTGGCTGTGTGTGCATGCTCAGTAGCTCAGCTGTGTACAACTCTGCCACCTTATGATCTGTATCCCTCCAGGCTTCTCTGTTCGTGGACTTTTCTAAGGAAGAATACTGGAGTGGGTTGTCATTTCTTATTCAAGGGAATCTTCCTGACTCAGGGATTGAACCCACATCTCTTGCATCTCCTGTATTGGCAAGTGGATGCTTTATCACTGTGCCAGCTGCGAAGCCTATCGTTTGGTCACAATTGCATTCAGCAAAACAAAGGAATTGATTTTTTATATCACAGTATTTCCAAGAGATGAATAACAATTATTATAGCTGTTCCAGTTATTTCTATTCATAGCAGAGACCAAGTTTTTAAAAAGGTAGAGTTTACCAAGAGGAAAATAAATAAAAATATACCAATATCCATAGTCAAAGACATTAAAGTAAGACTAACAAATAGGGGAAGGGGTGGGGAGAGAGCTTTCCTTTAGGACACATTTCTTTCAAGCGTGCATTTTAATACATATGCCTGCAAAGGGAGTATGGGTCAGGTAGAAATTACCTCCTCTTAGAACATCTGTGTATCCTTAACTTTTACCCTTTTCTTATTGTTTCCAACTTCCAGACTTTTTTTTTTGTCTTTAACACCTCGGCACTTGTCAACACAGAGATCATTGTTCTAGCCCCATGTTAAATTCTTTTAACACTTTCCTTCTTTTGCTCCCTAAATCTACTCACTCTTCTCCTGGTAAGTCTGCACAGGTACCCCTCAAGGACTCCATTCTCTGTCTCTGGCACAGCTACAAATGCAGACTGAAGAATCCAGAAACCCTGAGGGGAAGTCTGCACCCCATAAACATCCATAATAAATTTTCTCCTCACCTTCAAGGTTTATTTCTTTGAACAATTTGAAGGATAGAGACTAGAATTTTGTAGAGCCATTTCTCTTGTTTCTTGTGCCTATTCTGAAAAGAAGTTACATACTGCCAAAGTTACAACTGTCAGATTAATTTGGAAAACAAGAAAAGGGAAAGCCTACCATTACTAATTGTCATGCAAAAATGTATTCTAAATATTTTATAGACTATTGATATTTATCAGAAAAAGGCTGAATAGGATCAACACAGACCAGCGACTGGGATATATTTTAAACAAATGGACCGTAAGGAAAAAGATTAAAACAAAGTGAAAGAATCAGAATAACTACAAAAAAGGAAATTATTTCCCCTCTTTGTGCATGTGTGTGACACATAGATATTGGTAAAGATGTTAAAGGTTCACCCTTTCTAGAAACCCACAAACTCTTTTTTTTTTCCCCAACTGGGAATAATTTGGTAAATATTTATACTTTTCTAATATTTACATTTTAAGTCACCATACTTTAACACACACATAGGCAGGACCACTCATTGCAGACAAATTATCATTCCATATACTAAATGCATGTATATGTATGTGGGTGTATACACTAAAACCAGGACCTCAGGTAATGGAGTGAGAGCAGGCCTTTTCAGCAGGATCATTTGACTTAGGCCTCAGGACTCAAACTTTGTCGAACTTCAATAGCAAATTGTGAAGGGTACCAGAATAAGACATCATTATGACAAAAGTCTTGGGTGGGCCTACCTGGCATGGCTCAAAACTTCATTGAATTACACAAGCCCCTTCACCGTGACAAGATTTTGACCCATGAAGGATCACAGTGAAGAGTTCTGACAAAATGTGGTCCACTGAAAGAGGAAATGGCAAACCACTCCAGTATTCTTGCTGTGAGAATCCCTTGAACAGTATGAAAAGGCAAAAAGAAATGACACTGAAAGATGAGCACCCCAGGTGGGAAGGTGTCCAGTATGCTACTAGGGAAGAGTGAAAGGCAATTACTAATAGCACCAGAAAAAATGAAGCAGTTGGGCTAAAGCAGAAATGACGCTCAATTATGGATGTGTCTGGTAGTGAAAGTCTGATGCTGTAAAAAACAACATTATATAGGAACCTGGGATGCTAAATGTAAATAGATGTGATCCAGCAAGAGGTGGCAAGATTGAGCATTGATATCTTAGGAATCAGTGAAATAAAATGGATGGAAACTGATAAATTTAATTCAGATGACCATTATATCTACTACTGTGGACAAGAATCCCTTAGAAGAAATAGAGCAGTCCTTAGAGTCAACAAAAGAATCTAAAATACAGTACTTGGGCACAACCTCAAAAACAAAAGAATGATCTTGGTTTGTTTCTAAGGAAAACCATCCAACATCACAGTAATGCAAATCTATGCCTCAACCACTGATGCCAAAGAAGCTGTAATTGACTGGTTCTATGAAAACCTACAAGATCTTCTATAACTAACACCAAAAAATGACTGGATCACAGGAGGTTGGAATGCAAAAGGAAGAAGTCACAAAATATCCATAATAACAGGCAAGTTTGTCCTTGCAGTACAAAATGAAGCAGGACCATGGCTAACATAGTTTTGTCAAGAGAACACAGCTGGTCATAGCAAACACCTTTTTCCAACAACCCAAGAGATGACTCTACACATGGACATCACTAGATGGTCAATACTGAAATCAGATTTATTATGTTCTTTGCAATCAAAGATAGAGAAGATCTATACAGCGACAAAAGCAAGGCCTGGAGCTGACTGTGACTTTGAACATGAGCTACTTACTGAAAAATTCAGACTTATATCGAAGAAGGTAGGGAAAACCACTTAGGACATTCAGGTATGACCTAAATTAAATCCCTTATCATTAAACAGTGGTGAAAAATAGACTCAAGGCATTATATCTGGTAGACAGAGTGCCTGAAGAGCTATGGACAGAAGTTCATAAAATCATACAGAGGGCAGTGACCAAAATCATCCCAAATAAAAAGAAATGCAAGAAGGCAAAATGGTTGTCTAGGAGCCTTTAAAAATAGCTGAAGAAAGAGGATAACCAAAAGGCAAAGGAGAAAGGAAAGATATAACACAACTGAATGTGGAGTAATAAAGAATAATAAAGAGAGACATTGGGTTGGTGGCTCAGACAGTAAAGAATCTGCCTGCAATGCAGGATACCTGGGGTCGATTCCTGGGTTGTGAAGATCCCCTGGAGAAGAGAATGGCAACCTACTCCTGTATTCTTGCCTGGAGAATCCCATGGACAGAGGAGCCTGGCAGGTTACAGTCCATGGGGTTAAAAAGAGTTGGATGTGACTGAGCAAATAACACATGCAAGAAAAGGTAAGAAGGCTTTTTAAAATGAATGAAGCAGTTAAGTGCTGCACTCAGTATGTCAGCAAATTTGGAAAACTCAGCAGTGGCCAAAGAATTAGAAAAGGTCAATTTTCATTCCAATCCCATAAGGCAAGGCCAAACAATGTTCAAATTATCCTATGACTCATGGAAAAGACTCTGAACCTGGGAATGGTTGAAGGCAAAAGAAGGGGGTGACAGAGGATGAGATGGTTAAATAGCATCATTGACATAATGGACATGAATTTGAGCAAACTCTGGGAGATATTGGAGGACAGAGGAGTTTGTCATGCTGCAGTCCTTGGGGTGGTAAAGAGTCAGACACAACTTAGCGACTGAATAACAACAAATGACAAAAGTTGAACCTATTTAAAATCTAGGAGCCCTAGTCAGGTCTTCTTTTTCTTGATTGTTTGCTTTTTTGATACTGAGCTGCTTTAGGTGCTTATATACATTGGAGATGAATCCTTTGTCAGTTGCCTCATTTGCAAATATTTTCTCTCATTCTCAGGCTTTCTTTTCATCTTGTTCATGGTTTCCTTTGCTGTGCAAAGTTTTTAAGTTTAATTAGATTCTATTTAGTTATTTTTGTTTTTACTTTCATTACTCTAGTCAATGGGTCAAAAAAGATCTTGCTGCTATTTATGTCAAAGAGTGTTCTGTGTTTTTTCTCTAATAGTTTTATCATTTCTGGAGTTAAATGTGCATTAGCAAAGGAATGGATAAAGAAGATGATGTACATATATAGTGGAATATTATTCAACCATAAAAAGAACAAAGTTGGGTCATTTATAAAGATGTGGATGAACCTGGAGAGTGTCATACAGAGGGAAATAAGTCAGAAAGAGAAAAACAAATAACACATATATGTGCATAAATATTTGGAATCTAGAAAAATAGTGCAAATGATCTTATTTGCAAGTCAAAAATAGAGATGCAGATGTAGAGAACAAATACACAGATATCAAGAAGGAAAAGGCGGGTGGGTAGAATTGGGAGATTTATAATGATACATATACACTATGGATACTACACATAAAATAAGTAACTAATAAGAACACAGGACAGGGAACTCTACTTGATGCACTGTGGTGACCTGAATGGGAAGGAAATCCAAGAGAGGGGGTGTTATTTTGTATATATATGACTGATTCATTTTGCTGTACAGTAGAAACTAACACAACATTGTAAAGTAATTACAATTAAACTTAAAAATTAATTTAAAAATAAAGTCGAGGCAAATCTGAAGGTAGGGTTGACTCAAGATCCAAGACATGAAACCTCAGGGCCTGAGGGAGGTTCCAGGACTATCTGCCTTCCTTTTCTCTCTGGTTTGAATATTTCACAACTCAGGCATCTCATTGTTTCAAAGCTGGTGTCTATTTACATACAATGTTCTTCCTTCTTGAAATGCTCTTATAACACTTTCCCTTCTTGACAATCACTCTTCCACTCTTTAAGGGCTAAATAATGTACCACATTCCCTGTGTTTCCTTCCTGATCCCTAAGATTCCTCCTTTCAGCTCTGATTTGGCATTGTTCTCTGTGGAATAAGTCAGTCCTCCACTTACACAGATTGGAAACTGAAGTTTACTTGCCTGTGAATTTATATTCAGTCCTAAATAGTTGGAGAAGGTGATGGCACCCCACTCCAGTACTCTTGCCTGGAAAATCCCATGGATGGAGAAGCCTGGTAGGCTGCAGTCCATGGGGTTGCAAAGAGTCAGACACGACCGAGCGACTTCCCTTTCGCTTTTCACTTTCATGCATTGAAGAAGGAAATGGCAACCCACTCCAGTGTTTTTGCCTGGAGAGTCCCAGGGACGGGGGAGCCTGGCGGGCTGCCGTTTATGGGGTCGCACAGAGTCGGACACGACTGAAGTGACTTAGCAGCAGATAGAGTAGTAGTTTCACAACAACTGGAGAATTTATTTTTATTCCCTTGAGGTCTATGTCTGTACAGTCTAACCTTGGTGTAAAAAAGAGGAAGAAAACAGAGGAGCAGTAGAGCGGGCAGCAGAGTATTTGTGGCCTGGAAGAGACTGATAAGGGTGGTGAACAGCTCTAGAGCACTTGAGAATCAGTTCAGCCTGCCCACCAAACTCTGCTGGAGACCGGCCATCAGCATCTCCTTGTAATATATATATATATATATTCTGAGAGGATTCTGTGATAGGTACCAATAAAGTTTTCTTTTTTTTGCTCCCTTGTTTATGGGAGAAATAAGTAAGGAGAGTTAAAATTTAAGCAAATTTAAAAATTTAAATAAAAAGGAATATGAGATAGCAAAGTCATACCATTTAGATAATATCAATAAAAGGATATACATTATAAAAATTAACCAATAATCCATCTTATATTGATATATATACATATTTTGTATAAGTAACTATATATATAAAAAAACAATACCCATTGTAAAATGCATATAAAATGCATTCCTGGACCAGTAATACAGAAATGTAATATAACTATAATATATTTGCCAATGAAAGTACGAAAGTGGTGAGTGGGAGCAAAGGATGTAAATGGACCAAGGAAATGACTACAGGTGATAATAGCTGCTGCTGCTGCTGCTGCTGCCGCCGCTGCTAAATCTCTTTAGTTGTGTCTTATTCGTGTGACCCCATAGATGGCAGCCCACCAGGCTCCCCTGTCCCTGGGATTCTCCAGGCAAGAACACTGGAGTGGGTTGCCATTTCCTTCTCCAATGCATGAAAGTGAAAAGTGAAAGTGAAGTCACTCAGTCATGTCTGACTCTTAGCAACCCCATGGACTGCAGCCTACCAGGCTCCTCCGTCCATGGGATTTGCCAGGCAAGAGTACTGGAGTGGGGTACCATTGCCTTCTCCGAATATAATAGCGAGTTATATACAAAGTTAATACAATATGTAACAAATCTTCATTATTTGTTATATTTGGGGAAAATTAAAAAAATTCTAAGTTTAATCAATGAATTTAATGTGATATTTCTTTACAAAGAATTTTTCTTTTTCATACCTTCTTATTACATAGTAGTCATTTTCATTTAGCTTTGAGAAATGCTACTTTTCACTTTAAAATATGGGATTTAATTTATTAAAATACACAAGTTCTATATTTGTCATATTTCTCCAATCACTTTTAATATATATTTTAAAATATATTAAATTGAATATATATATTGAATTTTCAATATTCAATTGAATTTTAGAGGAAATATTTTAATAGGTCAGTACAATAGGTCCTGCTATTTTTTCTTTACCTTTGGGATTACCTTCTACAAAATTACCAAATACTCTCTTTGCAATAACTTGATAAAGTACTGGTTTATATCTTTTTAGCAAGAACTTGAAAAATAAAATTACAGTGCTTTTTTTTTAAACACAAAATAAGAACATTTGTGAATGTTGCATTCTAGTCAATATTTCTCATGCTTTTAGCCTATCACCTTATAAAATGTTATGCATAGACAATGGAATCTTTGTTACTTTGCATAGCTTTTAAACAGTTTAATGTAGAATATAATCTTTAAGATGTCTTGCTTTGATTAAAAGGCACTGTTATATTTTTAACCACAAAGTTGTACAAGTGTGTTATAAATACTCAAATTAGAGTATTTCAAGCACTATGTGTATCACACAACCTCATTTAAATTGAGGATCTCTTCAAGTGATAGCAAAACTTATTTTTGAATGGAGAAGAGAATTATGGACAAAACTTTTCCTGTGTAATCATTGCAGACATGTTAGTTTTCATGACAAATATAGAACAATTTTAGTTGGCTATATAGGAAAAATAGAAACTTTATTGGCCTAGATGTAGTCTCACATTGCAAGAGGAAAAAGTCATATTCAATTAATTTTTTGTGTATCTGGACAAAACCCCTCTTAAAGAAATAGACAATTATTTGATTCTTTATCAAAGAAAATGTTATCGCTGGAAAAGCAGTCTAAGTCTACTGTTTTACATTTATTTTTGAAGGTTGAAATTTTTTCTTTCTACAAGCAGTAATCATTACCTATTATCAAACACTTACTATAGGCCAGTCAGTCAGGTCAGTTGCTCGGCCCTGTCTGACTCTTTGTGACCCCATGGACTGCAGCACACCAGGCTTCTCTGTCTATCACTAACTCCCAAAGCTTACTCAAATTCAAGTTCATCGAGTCAGTGATGCCATCCAATCATCTTATCCTCTTTCATTCCCTTCTCCTCCTGTCTTCAATCTTTCCCAGCATCAGGGTCTTTTCAAATGACTCAGTTCTTCACATCAGGTGGCCAAAGGGTTGGAGCTTCAGCTTTAGCATCAGTCCTTCCAGTGAATATTTGGGATTGATTTCGTTTAGGATCTCCTTGCAGGCTTGATCTCCTTGCAGTCCAAGGGACTCTCAAGAGTCTTCTCCAACACCACAGTTCAAAAGCATCAGTTCTTTGGCACTCAGCTTTCCTTATGGTCCAACTCTCACATCCATACATGGCTACTGGGAAAACCATAGCTTTGATTAAACAAGCCTTTGTCAGCAAAGTAATGCCTCTGCTTTTTAATAGGCTGTCTAGTTTGTCATAGCTTTTCTTTCAAGGAGCAAGCATCTTAATTTCATGGCTGCAGGCACCATCTGCAGTGATTTTGGAGCCCAAGAAAATAAAGTCTGTCACTGTTTCCATTGTTTCACCATCTATTTACCATGAAGTGATGGGATTGGATGCCAAGATCTTCATTTTCTGAATGTTGAGCTTTGAGCCAACTTTTTCACTCTCCTCTTTCACTTTCATCAAGAGGCTTTTCATCTTATTCCCATTTTGATATCATACCTTTTCTTTTTCTCTAATGGAAAATGTCTTCCTGTCCATTAGTGTTGTTATTTCATCTCTAAAGTCTTCATTCGTGAGTTCATCCATCTCTCTGTGTAGTATTGCCATCAATCTACTTATAACGCTAACGTCAAATACTAAGTGAAAGTGAAAGTTGCTCAGTCGTGTCCGACCCTTTGCGACCTCGTGGACTATACAGTCCAAGGAATTCTCCAGGCCAGAATACTGGAGTGGGTAGCCTTTCCCTTCTCCAGGGGATCTTCCCAACCCATGGATCAAACCCAGGTCTTCCACATTGCAGGCGGATTCTTTACCAACTGAGCTATCGGGGAAGCCCATGTCAAATACTATGCTAATGTCAAATACTAGGGCAGTCTAACTGCTGTAATAAATAACCCCAACATGGTGAAATGGATCAAAGTCAATAGAAGTTTATATCTTACTCAGGTAAATAAATGGCCAGGTTTGCAAGTCATTCCTTATCTGTAGAATCAATCAGGGATCCATGCTGATAGAAGTCTTAACATCTTCAACTTGGGGCTTAAAAAGTGTCCCTGGTGATCATCTGCATTCTAAGCAGCCAGATGCAGAGAAGAGCATGAACAAGACAGTTCCATATTTAAACTTCCTGGCCCAGAATAAACATGCATTCACTTCTGTTCATATAAGACTAAACGAATTAGCTGCTATCAGATTCCTTCTTTGCAGTTCTTCAAACTGAGTGATCAATCTGTTCAATGAAAAGGGAACTATTAACTGTGGTAGACAGTCCACTGTCTCTGCCATTTACAGTTTGCTTCTCTCTGTCAATGCTTGACAACAAACTATTTTGTCCCCTAGCTTTTCCATTATTATGCATTTCATTCACTTAACATATAAGTAAGCTTTATCAAGAATCATGTCTTTGTTTTTCTCTTACAATGAGATCTACATCTCCTATAGCACCTCATACAAACACAGTAATAGACACACTCTATGCATAATATGTGATAAATTATTATATGAAAATATCTAGCAAAAGGCATGAAACACAGTAGGAGCTCAATAAATGTGTGATGTATATTCCTCATTTCACCATTAATTCATTTTTTTAATTCAATTTAACCAAGGTTGTTTTCAGATTTTGAAATTAAAATATGTGTAAGACACAGTTCTTGCCCTTAAAAGGCTTATTTTCTCTCATTCCACAAAAATTTGAAATATGAGTTCTTAAAAGGAGTCTAATCATTTCCAGAGTTACTGAATCTTTCCAATCTTTTACTAAAATATATAATACCATCAATGGTATTCATATTTCAAAACCTACAATTGAGTTGTAATTCAATTCATGCCTATGTTTGAGCAAAACATTTTTAAATACATACACATTTAAGGGTAGTGTATACATAATTCAAATCTTTCAATTTTAGACTTATTTCAATTCATTTAACTAATTTTTCATTGGAAAAGACTCTGATGCTGGGAGGGATTGGGGGCAGGAGGAGAAGGGGACGACAGAGGATGTGATGGCTGGATGGCATCACCGACTTGATGGATGTGAGTTTGAGTGAACTCCGGGAGTTGGTGACGGACAGGGAGGCCTGGCGTGCTGCGATTCATGGAGTCTCAAAGAGTCAGACATGACTGAGCGACTGAACTGAACTGAACTAATTTTCATTCTTATCTATATATTGCTCATTAATCGTAATCCAGATTAGAATAATGTAATTGAAATATTTTCCAAGTTTATGCATTTCAATCTTTGATGTCACTGTTTTTAGAATCTTTTTTCAAAGGAGAATACCAATAATTTCCAAAGCAAAATTTGATTGTGTTTTAGCTAATACGTCATGATTTAAATACTGAACACACACACACTTCTCCTGCAGTTATCCATAATGCAGGCATTGTCTGGCATATAAGCAGGGCTCTTGTATTGGGGTACTCTGTTTAGCTCCATTCTCCCTGGAAGCGTGCTTAGGGGATCTAGCTCCAATAAGATGGTTTTGTGAGTCTCAGTGTTTCTGCATCCAGTTTTACAAAGACAAGTTACTAGTCCAAGGTAAAGGATCTTTTCAACTCTCTTTCCAACTCTCCACTCTCCAATTCCGTTGTTTAGTTGTTAAATCATGTCTGACTCTTTTGTGACACTGTGGACTGTAGCCCACCAGTCTCCTCTTTCCACGGGATTTCCCGGGCAAGAATACTGGAGTGGGTTGCTATTTTCTTCTCTAGGGCATCTTCCCAACCCAGGGATTGGACCTGCATCTCCTTCTAGAAAAGAAACAGGAAGCAGGATAGAAGTTAATATCCCCTGATCTCAATAGAAATCCTTGGATAACCCTGAAATGTAAAGAATTTTACTAACATCAGGGGATATTAACTTCTATCCTGCCTTCTCTCTCTCTCTCTCTCTTTTTCTTTTTCTAGCAAGAGTAGAAGTCCTTAGTATTGAAAGGCTTGAGTATACCATTTGTAAATTATGCTAGTTCAGAAGCATTGAACTATAAGGTTTGGCACTTGATTAAATGTGATAGAAACAGGAAAAGGTTTGGATCTAGGATGGCTGTACATCTAATGGTGAAGAAAGCAGGATATTTGTTCTTTGTTTTGTTTCTATAAGGAGGGTATATTATATAAAACTCAGAAGTCTATCTATATTTCATTCAGCCCAAATAATATTTACCAGATTTTGGTCTTCACAAATGACTGCATATAGAAGCCTCCTAGACTCCATCATTTACCTGTTCTATCACATTTAATCAAGTAGAATATCTTATAGATTTCATTTCTTAGAATATGCTTTCTTTTTTCTCTTTTATCTGTCTTCATTGACGTAATTCAGGACTACTTAATATTTTGACTGTCCTGACTACTTTTATTCCCGCCATACCTTATCTCCTTATTTTCTATTACGGTTAACTTTCAGTTCAGTTCAGTCACTCAGTTGTGTCCGACTCCTTGCAGCCCCATGAACTGCAGCACGCAAGGCCTCCCTGTCCATCACCATCTCGTGGAGTCCAACCAAACCCACGTCCACTGTGTCAGTGATGCCATTTAACCATCTCATCCTCTGTTGTCCCCTTCTCCTCCTGCCCTCAATCTTTCCCAGCATCAGGGTCTTTTCAAATGACTCAGCTCTCCACATCAGATGGCCAAAGTATTGGAGTTTCAGCTTCAACATTAGTCCCTCAGATGAACACCCAGTACTGATATCCTTTGGGATGGACTGGTTGGATCTCCTTGCAGTCCAAGGGACTCTCTCAGTCTTCTGCAACTCTACAGTTCAAAAGTATCAATTCTTCTGCACTCAGCTTTCTTTATAGTCCAACTCTCACATTCATACATGACTACTGTAAAAACCATAGCCTTGACTAGATGGACCTTTGTTGGCAAAGTAATGTCACTGCTTTTTAATACGCTGTCTAGGTTGGTCATAACTTTCCTTCCAAGGAGCAAGCGTCTTTTAATTTCATGGCTGCAATCACCATCTGCAGTGATTTTGGAGCCCAGAAAAATAAAATCAGCCACTATTCCCACTGTTTCCCCATCTATTTCCCATGAAGTCGTGGGACCGGATGCCATGATCTTCATTTTCTGAATGTTGAGCTTTAAGCTAACTTTTTCATTCTCCTCTTTCACTTTCATTAAAAGGCTCTTTAGTTCTTCTTCACTTTCTGCCATAAGGGTGGTGTCATCTACATATCTGGGGTTATTAATATTTCTTCCGGCAATATTGATTCCAGCTTGTGCTTCTTTCAGCCCAGCGTTTCTCATGATGTACTCTGCATATAAGTTAAATAAGCAGGGTGACAATATACAGTTAACTTTACAAAAGCTAAATATTATCATATTTCTGTTTTGTTCAATGTTTTTTGACAGATTAATGTGAATTATAGGATAGTGATTGACACCAATGTCAGGACTACAACACTGTTCCTGATTTAACCCTTGGGCAAAAGCTTTGACCTTTTTTTCCTGCCACTAACTCCTCCACTCATTTCCTGGTTATTTTAGTACTTAGTAATTCTGAATTTCTCAGAATTTTCTGCATACATCACACTGTAACTTACTGTGTGCCTTAGACAGTTCTTTTTTTTCTATTGATAGAGCCTCAATGGGTCTCTTCTCATCTTTCTTGACAATTTATTGCCCCAATTAATTTTAGAGTTATTGTGATAATTAGTTAAAATAATAAATATCAGAGCTTATTATATCCCGTAAACACAGTAAACACATACAATACTCAGTACATAGTAAACATAGCATAAACATATTAAACAATAATGAAAACAATAATATTTCACTTTAATATGGTTCTCTTCAAAATGTCAAAACATTAATTCTTTCATAAAAGGCAAATAAGCCCTTCTATAGTATTACAGTGGTTGTAGGTTACAGTGGTTATTTCTCCAGTCCTGGAAATTTCTCTTGGATAACCAAGTCATCTCTGAACCACTTGTTTTGTTCAAGACAGCCATCATGGAATGCTTATATCTAGACTGACAAATTGTTCATCTCTCATCTTTAAAGCTCAGTACCACTTAGGTAGCTAACCATTGGTATTTTCATGCATAACCTAATGGAAACATCTACCCTGTTTGCGAAGTTTCTCAAATTAACAAGTCACCATGGCAAAAGTTTAAATAGCTTTAATATATTTCTAGGAGGTTTTTCTTTTTAAATTCTCAGGAGGTTGCCCAATAATAAATGTTCTATAGTCAGTGTCATCTTATCTTCCTCTTCAGATTTCTTTTGTGAATCCTGTTTTCTTATAGACTTGAAGGAGTATTACATGCTATCTTATTCAGTTCAGTTCAGTTCAGTTGCTCAGTCGTGTCCGACTCTTTGCGACGCCATGGACTGCAGTCCACCAGGCTCCTCCGTCCATGGGATTTTCCAGGCAAGAGTACAGGAGTGGGGTGCCATTGCCTTCTCCGATAGTCCAACTCTCACATCCATACATGACTACTGAAACAGCTTTGACTAGATGGGCCTTTGTCAGCAAAGTAATATCTCTGCTTTTTAATATGCTGTCTAGGTTGGTCATAGCTTTTTTTCCAAGGAGCAGGCGTCTTTTAATTTCATGGCTGCAGTCACTATCTGCAGTGATTTTGGAGACCAAAGAATAAAGTCTCTCACTGTTTCTACTGTTTCCCCATCTACTTGTCATGAAGTGATGGGACCAGATGCCATGATCTAGTTTTCTGAATGTTGAGCTTTAAGGCAACTTTTTCAGTTTCCTCTTTCACTTTCATCAAGAAGCTCTTTAGTTTTTCTTCTCTTTCTGCTGTAAATGTGGTATCATCTGCATATCTGAGGTTACTGATATTTTTTCCAGCAATCCTGACTCCAGTTTGTGATTCGTCCAGTCCAGCATTTCCCATGATGTACTCTGCATATAAGTTAAATAAGCAGGGTGACAATATACAGCCTTGACATACTCCTTTCCCTATTTGGAACCAGTCTGTTGTTCCATGTCCCGTTCTAACTGTTGCTTCCTGACCTGCATACAGATTTTTCAAGAGGCAGGCCAGGTGGTCTTTTATTTTCATCTCTTGAAGAATTTTCCACAGTTTGTTGTGACCCACATAGTCAAAGTCTTTGGCACAGGCAATAATGCAGAAGTAGATGTTTTTCTGGATCTCTCTTTTTCGATGATCCAGCGGATGCTGGCAATTTGACCTCTGGTTCCTGTGCCTTTTCTAAATTCAGCTTGAACATCTGGAAGTTTAGAGTTCCCGTAGTGTTGAAGCCTGGCTTGGAGAATTTTGAGTATTACTTTACTAACATGTGAGATGAGTGAAACTGTGGGGTAGTTTGAGCATTCTTTGGCATTTCCTTTCTTTGGGATTGGAATGAAAACTGACCTTTACCAATCCTGTGGCCATTGCTAAGTTGACCAAATTTGCTGGCATATTGAGTGAAACACTTTCACAGCATCATCTTTTAGGATTTGAAATAGGTCAACTGGAATTCCATTACCTCCACTAGCTTTGTTCGTAGTGATGCTTCCTAAGGCCCACTTGACTTCACATTCCAGGATGTCTGGCTCTAGGTGAGTGATCACATCATCATGATTATCTGGGTCATGAAGATGTGTTTTGTATAGTTCTTCTCTGTATTCTTGCCACCTCTTCTTAATATCTTTTGCTTCTGTTACGTCCAGACCATTTCTGTCTTTTATCGAGCCCATCTTTGCATGAAATGTTCCCTTGGTATCTCTAATTTTCTTGAAGAGAGCTCTAGTCTTTCCCATTCTATTGTTTTCATCTATTTCTTTGCATTGATCACCGAGGAAGGCTTTCTTATCTCTCCTTGCTATTCTTTGGAACTCTGCATCAGATGGGTATATCTTTCATTTTCTCCTTTGTCTTTAAGTTCTCTTCTTTTCATAGCTATTTGAGGCCTTCTCAGACAACCATTTTGCCTTTTTGCATTCTTTTTCTTGGGGATGGTCTTGATCTCTGCCTCCTGTGCAATGTCATGAACCTTCATCCATAGTTCTTCATGCACTCTGTCTGTCAGATCTAGTCCCTTGAATCTATTTGTCACTTTCAGTGTATGATCATAGGAGATTTGACTTAGCTTATACCTGAATGGTCAAGTGGTTTTCCCTACTTTCTTCAACTTAAGTCTGAAATTGACAATAAGGATTTCATGATCTGAGCCACAGTCAGCTCCTGGTCTTGTTTTTGCTGACTGTATAGAGTTTCTCCATCTTTGGCTGCAAATAATATAATCAATCTGATTTTTGTATTGACCAGCTGTTGATGTCCATGTGTAGAGTCTTCTCTTGTGTTTTTGGAAGACGGTGTTTGCTATGACCAGTGTGTTCTCTTGGAAAAACTCTGTTAGCCTTTGCCCTGCTTTATTTTGTACTTGAAGGCCAAATTTCCCTGTTACTCCAGGTATCTCTTGACTTCTTACTTTTGCATTCCAGCCCCTTAAAATGAAGAGGACATCTTTTTCAGGTGTTAGTTATAGAAGTCTTTTTGGGCTTCATAGAACCATTCAGCTTCAGCTTCTTCATCATTAATGGTCAGGGCAGAGACTTGGATTGCTGTGATATTGAATGGTTTGCCTTGGAGATAAACAGAGATCGTTCCCTCATTTCTGAGATTTCATCCATGTACTGTATTTTGGACTCTTCTGTTGACTATGATGGCTCTTCCACTTCTTCTAAGGAATTCTTACCCACAGTAGTAGATATAATGGTCATCCGAGTTAAATTCACCTATTCCAGTCCATTTTAGTTCACTGATGTCTAAAATGTGGATGTTCACCCTTGCCATCTCGTGTTTGACCACTTCCAATTTGCCTAAATTCTTGGACCTAACATTCCAGGTTCCTATGCACTACTGGTTTTTACAGCATTGGACTTTACTTCCATCACTGGCCACATCGCCAACTGGGTATTGTTTTTGCTTTGGCTCTGTCTCTTCATTTGTTTCCGTAGTTATTTCTCCGCTGATCTCCAGTAGCATATTGGGGACCTACCAACCTGATGAGTTCATCTTTCAGTGTCCTATCTTTTTGCCTTCGCACTGTTCATTGGGTTCTCAAGGCAAGAACACTGAAGTGGTTTGCCATTCCCTTCCCCAGTGGATCCTGTTTTGTCAGAACCTCCACCAAGTCCTATCTGTCTTGGTTGTCCCTGCATGGCATAACTCATAGTTTCACTGAGTTAGTCAAGGTCTTGGTCCATGTGATCAGATTGGTTAGTTTTCTGTGATTGTTGTTTCTAGCCTCTCTGTCTTCTGATGGAGGAGGATAAGAGGCTTATGGAAGCTTCCCCAAGGGAGAGACTGACTGAGGGGAAAACTGGGTCTTGTTTTGATGGGCGGGGCCATGCTCAGTAAATCTTTAATCCAATTTTCTGTTGAAGGCTGGGGCTGTATTCCTTCCTTGTTTTTTGACCTGAGGCCAAACTATGGTCAAGGTAATGAAGATAATGGCAACCTCCTTTAAAAGGTCCCATGCTACACTCAGTGCCTCCAACCCAGCAGCAGGCCACCACTGATTCACACCTCCACTGGGTCACCATAAACACTCTGTGAGTATTTTCAAACTTTTCTTAATTCTAGTGTCTTTTTTTTTTTTTTAATTTTTATTTTTACTTTATGTTACTTTACAATACTGTATTGGTTTTGCCATACATTGACATGAATCCACCACGGGTGTACATGTGTTCCCAAACATGAACCCCCCTCCCACCTCCCTCCCCATAACATCCCTCTGGGTCATCACCGTGCACCAGCCCCAAGCATGCTGTATCCTGCGTCAGACATAGACTGGCGATTCGATTCTTACATGATAGTATACATGTTACAATGCTTTCTCCCAAATCATCCCCCCCTCTCCCTCTCCCTCTGAGTCCAAAAGTATATTGATTTTCAATGTAGTGGTTTTATAAAGAGTATTATTTAAGAAATTTAAAATAATGATTCTTAGAGATTTCATAGGTTATTCTCTGAACCTACATTGCCTTGGGGGTTTGCTGCTTGTCTCTAGGTGCTAACTACATGAGTCCTTATATAACTATGTGCAACAATGTTATCAAAATTCTCCAAATGTGTTCTTATATAAAAAGTTGACTATCATATTTAATATTGATTTGAAATGTATCCTTCTTGGAGTAAAATACTCAAAAGTAAATACTTTTTTTCATGAAATGTAATTAAGAGTTTGCAGTTTTGATTATTTTGTTGTGCTTGTGTCATGAAATTCACAATTTAAGTATTGCTTTATAAATCATTAAACTTTTAATTTTAGTAAAAAAAAAAAAAAAGTGTTTTAAAAATCACAGGTATGGACCTTCTTGCTGATCCAGTGGCTAAAACTCCACACTTCCAATGCAGGAGGTTCAGAGTTCTATTCCTGGTCAAGAAATTAGGATCTCATATGTCTTTGAGATGCGGTGGAAAGAAAGAAAGAAAGGAAGAAAGAAAAAAGATGTTCATGTTGATGCATGGCAAAACCAATACAGTATTGTAAAGTAAAATAAAGTAAAATGAAATTTTAAAAAGTCACAGGTATAAGGAATAATGATAGTTGTTATATTGAATTTTGAATGTGCCAGGACCATAGTACTAGGTTGGCCAAGGTCACGAGTCCAATTAAGTCACCTTAGAACCTAAAAAAAAGAAAAGAAATAAAAAGTGTAGCTATCAGGCAGAAGTTTCTTTGGTGGAGTGGTGAGAAAGTGCTATTGAAGAATTCACATTATTCTTTCAAAGCTAAAAAGTGTTACGTGATAACCTGGAAAGAAGAAAGTATAGTAAAGAGAACATTTTCCCCTAGAAAAAAATATTGCAAAATTTTCAAGCATTATATAAACTCTGAAAGGGAGATGAATTACCTATTGCTTTTAAATATCAACTGACACTATAAAAGTAAGTTGTGAAAAGATAGCCATTTTTAATCAGTGGAAAGTAATCTAGCAATCTACTAAAGTGATAAGCAGGAAAAGAAAATGTCTCAGTATTCTATGCTCAAAGTCAATAAAACAATTAAACGCAGTGTCATGACTCATAGCCTAGAAGTGAATGTATCATGGAAATAGCTTACTTTTTTTTTTCTTTGATGTAAAACATTGCCTTTCTCTCCTCTTGCAAAAATTAGCTAAGTATAATGCATATTTTCATCACGCCTAAAGTGAGTGCCACAACTTCAAGGTAGAATGTAATCATGTGATTGAGACTTGCTATAATAAAGTGGAAAGACTTAATCACTTAGGGATACTTGGTTATGTTGGCTCCCATCCCCTAGCATAATCTGTGAGATTTAAATGTATGCATGTGATGGACAGACAGATGTTAGTGGCAATGAACTTTATTTCACACAATACACATGCACACATATAATCTCCAAACTTTGTTTCTGTTCTGTTTTTTATAATTTGTGGATAAATGGCTGAAACCTTTAATGCATAAAAATGAGAGTGTTAATAGCCTTGGTAGCAGCAAGAGGAAATAAAACTGCAAGCAGCAGACTTTTTTTCTTTTCTCTTCTAATACTGTTTTGTCATGATGACACCTGGTTCCACCTGAACTTGACTTTATCTCAAACCTTGAGCTAACCATTGGAAGTCCTTCATTGGAAAGACTGATGCTGAAGCTGAAACTCCACTCTTTTGGCCACCTGATGTGAAAAACTGACTCATTTGAAAAGACCCTGATGCTGGGAAAGATTGAAGGTGGGAGGAGAAGGGGACAACAGAGGATGAGATGGTTGGATGGCATCACCGACTCAATGGACGTGAGTTTGAGTAAACTCCAGGAGTTGGTGATGGACAGGGAGGCCTGGTATGCTGCAGTCCATGGGGTTGCAAAGAGTCAGACACAACTGAGCAACTGAACTAACTGACTTGCCTATAGTAAGTGTTCAATAATAGATAATAATTACTGATTGTAGAAAGAAAAAATTTCAACCTTCAAAAATAAATATAAAAAAAGTAGGCTACAAAGTGTCAAACAAGACTGAGGGACTGAACTGAATGGAGCTTACCAATGTGTTTTTCTCATGGAAATGCCTTTCTTAAGATATGCTAATGAACTATGTATTTGCCTTTCTTCAAGATTCATGTCAATAGTTTTATGACCCGGGATGACTCACCTTGTGCCAGTGCTATATCAAAATGCATGTGTGGGTGAGGGGCCTGAGGCAACTCTTTCAGTTTTCATGCATTTCCTTTCTCTAATTAACAGCTATAATCAGTATATAATTCCTTGCTAAAAACTATCAAGGGGGCACTCTTTCTGTCCCCTTCTTATGTCTATGTCAGAAGCTTTCTCTATCTCTTTTATACTTAAACAAAACTTACACAAAAAGCTCTGTGCGATCAAGCCTGATGATGAAGTCACTGGCCCTGGAGTGAATTCCTCTCCTCCAGACACCATGAATCCTGGCGTCGTTCATGGCTCATAGCATGAAGCTTTCAGAAGCACAACCATTTTTATTTTTATTTTTATTTTTGAAATAGACATGTGAAGCCAAATCAAAATTTGAACAATGTATTATCTAAAGAACCAACCAGTAACAATGCAACCAGCTGCCTTCCAGAGATAACTCCGTGGGCACCAGCGGAGACCAAAAGCAAAATAACCAACTACATCCACAAAGGATAGGATAAGCTTTAAGTCATTTTGTATTCATTCATTCTATTCTGTTTGATGATGTACAGATCAAATTTTTCTAGCACACTAGACTCAATTTTGAAAGCATTACTGTGCTTACTGAAATTTTAAGGACATTTCGTTTGACATTAAATGAAAAATAAAAGTATAGAGTTTTTTAAGTAGCAGTACTATGATTTAATCTCTCTAAAAACCATTATGTTGATACCAAGAACAATAGCAATTAAAATATTGTTTAAAACAAGTGCATAAAATAGATAGCAAATGAAAACTTGCTGCTATGACTCAGAACTCAAACCGGGGCTCAGTAACCACCTAAAGGAGTGGGATGGGGAGAGAGGTGGGAAGGATATTCAAGTGGGAGGGGATATGGGTAAACCTATGGCTGATTCAGGTTGATGTTTGGTAGAAACCAATGCAATACTGTAAAGCTGTTATCCTTCATTAAAAAATGAATTTTTTCAAAAATTATCTTTTTAATAACAAAGCCAAATGTATAATATTTTAATTAGAAAAGATTTACGAAAATGGAAAGTTACTTATCTAAAATAAAGTTATGTAAAAAATGCTTTGTTAATTAAGACAATGCTTTGATTCCCTCATATTTCAAGATAATTTCCTATTTAAATGGCACAAAATGAGAATTTTGGGTAATGTTAAAAAAGCTTGTTAATTTCTTCATAAACATGGAAAAACATAAAATCTGTAGATGTCTAATTTTTGAATAGAAGTGATATTATCTGTATGCAAAATCAGCACAAAAGAATTATTTGCTAATAAGAATGTAGAATCCTTGGTTGTGGTTGACAGCTAATTCCTCTAGACTCCTTTTGCCCTGCAGCTATTAATGCACGCTGATCTTCAAGTATTATTGGGAAAAAATAGACATGCCCATGAAAAGAACAAAAATAAAGCTATCAATTTTAGGCTGATTAAAACACAATAGTTAGAAATGCACTCCTGCCATTGAAGGAAAGAAAAAGAGCATAATGGTGGCCTAACCATTTTGTATGAAAAACAGACTAGCATACACACCCAAAAATGTGTTATAAAGTACAGATGTTTCCTTAGATTAGAAAAATAAAGTTTGCTTTTAGCATATGTAAGCATACCATATGGAATTCATTTTCATCACTCCGATGCTTTTAAAAAATATTTCTTGAACAAATACTTTGGGAGTTTGATATGGAGATGTAAAAATTTCTAATGTATGTTTTTATTCTTTAGTATTAGAAGAGTTCAAGGCAATAATTTAGGAACTTAATACAGAATGGCATAGTTAGAAACTAAATGGAAAGTATAAAATTTCCCATTTTTTTTTCTTGAATATATGTCTTTCCACTATTCTTTTTTTTTTTTTCCTTATGGAAAGCTTCATGTGTATATAAATTAACTCTCACATTTTAGTTGATATATTCTTCTCCTTGACTGCTTTTAGTACATTCCCATAACTCTGAAATAGCCTCTCCAAGACTAGCTGTAGCCTACCATTAGTCTTCTCTCACATTTTCAGGACAATTTGTTTTTTATTTTTTTGCCTTGTAATCTAGTTGTTTTCCCTCAAATATATTTTAGATAACGTCTAAGAGATAAATTAAAAAAAATTAAGGTGCTATTTTCTTTTTCTTTCTTTGTCTAATTTTGTTATGTTCTCTGCAACAGTATGGTTAAGACTGAATCTCTACGGTTTCATTCATTAAAATAATTTCAAATATGTCAACATTAGTAAGTAAAAGTAAATGTCGCTCAGTTGTGTCCGATTCTGCGATCCCATAGACTGTAGCCTACAAGGTTCCTCTGTCCATGGGCTTTTCCAGGCAAGAATACTGGAGTGGGTTGCCATTTCCTTCTCCATTAGCATATTTAATTCAAATCTTTCCATTCCATCGTATTTTATTTGTTTTAACTTCCTTTCAACTGGCTACTTTTGAATTTCTTTTCAATTAGTTACTTTTCCTTTGCCATTCTCCCATTCAAGCCTCTGTTAAGCTATATCTCTCCCATGTTGAGTGAAGAGTTTTTTGAGATTATTCTCATAATAAAAAGAGACTTAAAATAATTGGTAGAAGATATTCTTCATTCTAAGTTGCATTAATAGAGAAAGCCACCTCTTCTTTTTATGCTTTCCACCCCCCCCACACCCTCCCCCCACCACTGCCCCCACCACGCAAAAAATGTCTTCTGTGTTAGAAAAGTGTGACAAATTTTTGAACATCACTGATTGGGTCAAAATTTTAAAAGTTCTTTAACACAAAAATCATCCTGTTAAAACTGAAAATTTCTAGATATATTTCCTAAAAATTCTAACTCAATAAAACTGTAGGAAACCAGAGAACTTGCATTTTTATAGTGCACAAGTGATTACAATGAATGCATTTGAATTACAGTGTGAGAAACACTGAGATAGATGGATACACTTCAAGTTCATATTTTCATATAGGTAGTATTCTTTATTCCCAAATTCACAAATAACTATTTCTCTTTTCCTGGCTTATTTTATTGTGTACATCAAGCATCAGTAATATCATTAAGTCATAAGACACTTATTTTAAAAAGTAAGTCAGTATATAATTTATGAATTGCCAATGTGTATGATAGAGAATATTTGCATATATACTGCTTTGTACACCTGTATAAAAATAACATAATACTCTCTTTAAATTGTAAAGTAATAATGTGTTTATAGTTGCAACCTGGTGTTATGGAAATTGCATTACAAGTTAAGCCTTTGCATATACTTTCCATATATTTATGTTTTGGTAATGAGTTTATTTTCATCAATAATCCCCAACTGAGCTGTGGAGGAATTATCACCTTTATTTCTAGAAATAAATACCCTTTCAAACATTTGGCATTGGACATGCAGTGTCCATATGGGAGAAGATCATTGTTTCTATCAGCTTTGGCTGTCTTTGCTTTGAAACTTGGCTTTCCCTTTGGGATTTTCTTGCTTGGGTTATTGTGACCATTAAAAACTAAATGTCACATATCCATAGCTTCTTCTTCCAAGGAGCTGGCTAAGCACAGATTTTATAAAAGGCAAAACAAAGCAAAAATTAGCAGATAACTCATATTACAACTTGTATTATTTTGATATAATCAATGATAGAATATAGATCTCTCTCATAAGTTCCTATCTAGCACGTTGGCCTGTAGTAATCCTAGTTAATACCAGTGTAATGATTGATGGCCCTCCTTCCAACCTCAAACATCCTTGTTGAGATGATCAGTTGCATATTTTCTCTACGTATATATGACTTTGAATGCAACTTTTACTTCATATAACCCAGAAATTTCTCATTTTGTATTTCCCAGTAGAACCCTATATAGAAGAAACAATTTTATTTCCATGACTAATGAAATATGGATTCTTATGGAGTGTATTCCACTTGAAATTAAGATTAAGAGAGAAATTTAAACTCGATGGCAGTCCTAATATCTTGTCCATTCAGTGTCAACTTCTCTTATATAATAAATAGGAATTTGATATTTGACTTTAAAATGTGACTTGATTTGTTAGCTAACCAATAAAAATGAACAAAATAGCTGCATAATATGAGGCTAAAATGACTGAATCATAATGATCAAAGGAGAGAGTAAAAGAAAAGAGACTCACAGTCAAGAGCCAGGTCCTGTATGCTCTTTAAGTTGAGTAAGATTTTGGGCTTATTGTGATAGGAATCAATTAGAGGGCTTAGGGGATTAATACTTTATCATTTACATGTTAAAATTATTACCTAGAAGAATAGATTGCATAGGACGAGAAGATTACCAGAAGCCAATTACATTAAATTAGGCAATAGATGATGGTGTCTTTGACTAGTCTGGTAATAATGAAAATAAAGAGTATATGCAGGTCAGGAAGCAACAGCTAGAACTGGACATGGAACAACAGACTGGTTCCAAATAGGAAAAGGAGTACGTCAAGGCTGTATATTATCACCCTGCTTATTTAACTTATATGCAGAGTACATCATGAGAAACCCTGAGCTGGAAGAAGCACAATCTGGAATCAAGAGTGCTGGGAGAAAGATCAATAACATCAGATATGCAGATGACACCACCCTTATGGCAGAAAGTGAAGAGGAACTAAAAAGCCTCTTGATGAAAGTGAAAGAGGAGACTGAAAAAGTTGGCTTAAAGCTCAACATTCAGAAACTAAGATCATGGCATCTGGTCCCATCACTTTATGGGAAATAGATGGAGAAACAGTGGAAACAGTGTCAGAATATTATTTGGGGGGGGCTCCAAAATCACTGCAGATGATGATCGCAGCCATGAAATTAAAAGACGCTTACTCCTTGGAAGCAAAGTTATGACCAACTTAGATAGTATATTGAAAAGCAGAGACATTACTTTGCCAACAAAGGTCCATTTAGTCAAGGCTATCGTTTTTCCAGTGGTCATGTTTGGATGTGAGAGTTGAACTGTGAAGAAAGTTGAGCAGTGAAGAATTGATGCTTTTGAACTGCGGTGTTGGAGAAGACTCTTGAAAGTCCCTTGGACTGAAAGGCAATCCAACCAGTCCATCCTAAAGGAGATCAGTCCTGGGTGTTCATTGGAAGGAATGATGCTGAAAATGAAACTCCAATATTTTGGCCACCTCATGTGAAGAGTTGACCCATTGGAAAAGACCCTGATGCTGGGAGGGATTGGGTGCAGGAGGAGAAGGGGACAAGACAGGATGAGATGGCTTGATGGCATCACTGACTTGATGGACATGAGTTTGAGTGAACTCTGGGAGTTGGTGATGGACAGGGAGGCCTGGCGTGCTGTGATTCATGGGGTCGCAAAGAGTTGGACATGACTGAGTGACTAAACTGAACTGAACTCAACTGAAGTACACCTAAAACCAGTTTGAAGACAGAGTTATTAAAATTTGTAGAGGAACAGATGTAGAAAAAGCATGGAAATAGAAGAATCAGTAAGACTTTTCATAAGACAGTAGGTTTAGGACAGAAGAGAAGTCAGAAGTTCTGTTTTGATCTCATTAGTTTTGGTATGTATATTAGAGATTATGTTGAAACGGTGTGAATAACACAGCTAAATTTATGAATCAAATGTTTCAGATACAGTTTGTGACTGCGTTGCTTCAGTCGTGTCCGACTCTGTGTGACCCCACAGATGTCAGCTCACCAGGCTCCCCTGTCCCTGGGATTCTCCAGGCAAGAACACTGGAGTGGGTTGCCATTTCCTTCTCCAATGCATGAAAGTGAAAAGTGAAAGTGAAGTCGCTCAGTCGTGCCTGACCCTCAGCGACCCCATGGACTGCAGCCTTCCAGGCTCCTCTGTCCATGGGATTTTCCAGGCAAGAGTAGTGGAGTGGGGTGCCATTGCCTTCTCCTCAGATACAGTTTAGGAAGGACTAAAAGATAAAACTCGAGTGTTGTTGGTATATCTTGAATCTGTTCTAGGGCTGGCCTTATCACTCAGTCATCAAACATTCTACAGAGGATGTCCAGGGCTCTGAGGTATTCTCTTTCTATTCCTTTTTTTTTTTTTTTTTTTAAACTCATCTATCTTATGGTCTTACACTGAAGTGCACTGAGGTTGCCATTTTTCTAATAGATAGAATAAAATAAATATTACTGTCATACAATAATGATGTACTTTAATTACTTTATGTAAATGGTTTTTCAACTACACCCTTGTAACAGACTCAATGGATCATCGAATATTCTCTGCTTCCTCTTGGTGCAAACTGACTTATGGTCTTGGTGTGTTACATGCTCACAGCATGTTGGCCACTTCCTTCTTTACTTGAGCAACCTGAATCTTAATGCTTAATAGAAGTTGGTTGTATTTTTTTATCTTTCTTGTGGCAGTTTTACCTGTTATCTAGTTACAAAATTTAACTGAATGTTTAATAGACTGATGCTACATATATATAAAATTAGAAACTTAAGTTCAGTGGTTTGAAATAATTCAACAAAGTTAGGTAACTCAAAAATTATTGCTGTCAAATTAGGTGTGGAGAAAAAAAATAAAAGACTGAAAATATTATGAAATCTGAAACCTCCTTTGTAGGTGTTTCAATTTTTATTCTACTTTAAAGAAACTGACACTAATACTGAGAGATAGCATATTATTGGTACTTTATGCAAGAGCAACAACTCAGAAATGAGAGTAAGTAGAAGTATACTAAAAGAAAATATTGACTTTATATAAAAAGATGTATAAGTTAATTCATATTTACATGTATTAAATTAAAGCAACAAATTTATATATGTACCATTTTTATATTTTGCTGCCTTTATGGTTTGTTTAAATTGACTAGCTACTGCTTCAGTAACATCATATAATGATTTTTGACTGAAATTCAAAAATTATCTGGACTAGGCTGTTAACTTCTAAAATTTAAAGGACTTTTAAAAAGCTATAAAGACAAACATTTTGAAAGATAAACCTTCAAAAATCTTGCAAATATATATTGCAAATATCGCTAAAGTATTTGGCACTGAATCCGATCTAACAGTTTCATATTTGGTTACATTTGTGTACATTCACCAACTACAGACCTACGTCTCCCACTAATCATTGGAACTTGGCAGTTTCAGGCATTGCTCTTGTTAAGGACACAATTACACTTTCAATATTTATCGAATAAGATATTTAGCATACGAGACTATCGCAATTCTCTCCTTGAAAAGCTTCCTATCTTCATTTTCAGTAACAATTCTGGCTCCTGCTTTTTCTCTCACATCTCTGGATGTATGCTAAGTATTTTTTTTTTCCCTGCCCCTAAAACAAATCGATAGGTTCTTATACCTTCCTGCTTCTTCCCTCTCCCTTGCCACCTAATCTTCTACTCTCAAAGGAAAAAGCATATAAGGTACATGCAAATGAATATGACCACAAATATGCACTCTAGTCCTGAAAAAGTGCACAAAGAAGACAGATTCTACGTGATGTAATCATGCATTTTACTGTTTCAGTTATTAGGAAAGAGGGGAATTGGTTAAAAGAAAGGTAGATCAGTGAAAGAGCAGAGAGTACAGAAGCAGACTCACATGTATTTGGACATCTGATTTATGAAAAAAAGCAGAACTCTTCTTAAATTCAGCACTCTTCTTCACTTTTCTTCAGCACAATCTTGAAGTTAATTTGTTCTGAGCTCATTGTATACCTGTGTGAAGAAAACACTTGATTTCTACATCCCATCAGTGATAAAACTATAATTCCAGGTACATTTTGAATTTTGATGAAAAAATGAAAAATGAATAAGTAAAATAAAAATGAAGTTTTACAGAGTAAATTAAAATAAGCAAATCTTTCTGACTTTAAAGTTAGCAAAGATTTTATGAAAGGGGCAAAAGGAAAATAATTTTGAATTAAAAAATTTTAAATTTAGAATTTTTATTTATCAAAAGGTAACATGCAGGTCAGGAAGCAACAGTTAGAACTGGACATGGAACAACAGACTGGTTCCAAATAGGAAAAGGAGTACATCAAAGCTGTATGTTGTCACCCTGCTTATTTAACTGCTATGCAGAGTACATCATAAGAAACGCTGGAATGGAAGAAGCACAAGCTGGAATCAAGATTGCCAAGAGAAATATCAATAACCTCAGATATGCAGATGACACCACCCTTATGGCAGAAAGTGAAGAGGAACTAAAAAGCCTCTTGATGAAAGTGAAAGAGGAGAGTGAAAAAGTTGGCTTAAAACTCAACATTCAGAAAACGAAGACCATGGCATCTGGTCCCATCACTTCATGGGAAATAGATGGGGAAACAGTGGAAACAGTGTCAGACTTTATTTTTTGGGGCTCCAAAATCACTGCAGATGGTGACTGCAGCCATGAAATTAAAAGACACTTATTCCTTGGATGGAAAGTTATGACCAACCAAGATAGCATATTCAAAAGCAGAGACATTACTTTGCCAACAAAGGTCCATCTAGTCAAGGCTATGGTTTTTCCAGTAGTCATGTATGGATGTGAAAGTTGGACTGTGAAGAAAGCTGAGCATCAAAGAGCTGATGCTTTTGAACTGTGGTGTTGGAGAAGACTCTTGAAAGTCCCTTGGACTACAAGGAGATCCAACCAGTCCATCCTAATGGAGATCAGTCCTGGGTGTTCATTGGAAGGACTGATGCTAAAGCTGAAACTCCAATACTTTAGTCACCTCATGCGAAGAGTTGACTCATTGGAAAAGACTCATGCTGGGAGGGATTGGGGGCAGGAGGAGAAGGGGATGACAGAGGATGAGATGGCTGGATGGCATCACTGACTTGATGGACATGAGTTTGGGTGAACTCCGGGAGTTGGTGATGGACAGGATGGCCTGGCATGCTGTGATTCATGAGTCGCAAAGAGTCGGGCATGACTGAGCGACTGACCTGAACTGAGCTGAAATGAACATTAAGATAATGAAAAATGCAAGCCACTGAATGTAAAATAGATATTTTCAATACTTCTATCAAACAAAACATTGATATTCTAAATGTGCAAATCACTTCTATAAATCAATTAAAAAAAATAGTCACTCAGTCTTGTCCAACTCTTTGTGATTTTATGGACTGTAGCCCACCAGACTCCTCTGCCAAGGAATTCTCCAGGAAAGAATATTGGAGTGGGTAGTCATTTCCTTCTTCAGGGTATCTTCCAGACCCAGGGATTGAACTTGAGCCACCAGCTTCTGCTGCTGTTGCTGCTAAGTTGCTTCAGTAGTGTCTGACTCTGCGACCATATAGATGGCAGCCCACCAGGCTCCCCTCTCCCTGGGATTCTCCAGGCAAGAACAATGGAATGGGTTTTCATGTCCTCTTCCAATGCATGTAAGGTAAAGTTAAAGTGAAGTCGCTCAGTTGTGTCCAACTCTTTGTGACCCCGTGGACTACAGCCTACCAGGCTCCTCTGTCCATGGGATTCTCCAGGAAGGGTACTGGAGTGAACCACCAGAGAAGCCCATAAATCAATATGAACAACAACAATTCAATATTTTAAATGGGCAAGACACCTAAACTGGCATTTCATAAGAAAGATAACATGAAAATATTCTTTTTATTAATCAAGAAAATGCAAATTAACACTAGTAGACCCATTGTAGTATGGTGGAAATTCTAAAAGTCTGAATATACTAAATGTTGAAAAGTAGGTGAAACAAATGTTTCTTTCATATATAGCTCCACACACACATACACATATTCTGAAACCCATGTTAGGTCTTAGTTTTATAGCCAGTAGAAATGTACACACCCGTGAGTCCTGTAGAAAATGTTCCAACAATATTTATTATAAAAGACCCAAAATGAACATTTTCCAAATGGGTAAAAATGAACACATTCAAATTGATAAAATCATTGAAGCTGTAGAAACAAGGTGGTTAAATCAATTATGACTGCATCTTACAATTGGAAGCTATAAATAGAAATTAAATTTACATACTGAAACCAGGCAATACTAAATGTATGAATCTCACAAACATAATACTGAGTGAAGGAATTCAGACTGAAAAAAAAGCCTATAGTATTTTTTTAATGATTCACTATATGTAAAATTCAAATACAGGTAGTATGGATATATGGTGTAAGATTTCAGGATATTGGATACTACTGGGAAATTTGTGGGGCAAGATGTTGGAAGGTGTGAAAGGGTCTTCTAGGATAATGGCATTGTATTAGTATTGAAGTGTAAATTTATAAATTATGCAGCTTTCAATCAGTGTAAATTATATGCAGGGTAGAAAGCCACATATTACTCTTTAAATCTCTAAGCTTCATTAAACAGTTGGTGGTGGTGGTTTAGTCACTAAGTCATGTCCAACTCTTGCGACCCCATGAACTGTAGCCCTCTAGGCTCCTCTGTCCATGGGATTTTCCAGGCAAGAAAACTGGAGTGGGTTGTCATTTCCTTCTCCAAGGGATCTTCCTGACCCAGGAATTGAACCCAGGAATCCAACCCAGGTCTCCTGCATTGCAGGCAGATTTTTTACCTACTGAGCTAAGAGAGAGGCCCAAGCGGAAACAACCAAGAAGGTCCCACTGAGATTTGAACTCGGATCGCTGGATTCAAAGTCCAGGGTGCTAACAATTACACCACAAAACTTTAATGAAAATATGTTTGACTCCAAGTTATCTATTTACTTCAAGTATTATCTTGAAATTTTTTTCATAGAATGATATTTATAACTATATTAATTTTAAACTTTTAGTAACTGTTTAAAGAAATTTGTTCAAAGACTTAAAGAAGCTTGCATTTTCATCTAAATTAGCAAAAGTTATTTTTTGATATTACAAGAATCTCTGGCATAATATGAGTTTTGAATATGGAAAGAGCTATTTTAGAGAATTAATAGATCTCATTCCTAGCACTGCCTCAAAAGATAGCAGTTTCTATGAATCATTCTCAAAGACACAAATAGGGGAAAATTATTATTCTCAATGTAAAGAGATGTCAAAAAGAAAGGGTGGAATCACTGAAACTGTAGACTTAAGACTAGTGAAGGAGAACTTCCAAAAATATCTGTATTGTTCAGTAGTTTCAATTAAGTAGTTTACAAAATAAAGTTATGCCCAATAGCTTCAAACAAGTAGTTAACAAAACAAAGTTGTCTAGTGAGGAATTTGATCTAATTGGAAGTCTTTTTATTTGTTCTATAAGTGTGGAGAATATATCTTCTATCAGGCACAGTTTCAAAAAATAAGAATAGAGCTATGAATGAAATGGACAAAAATCTTTGTTTGCTTTCCATAAATTAAAACTGATGTGGGAAGACTATGACTAAAATTTTAAAAAATTAGATATATACATATGATATATTATAATTAGGTAAATATGCATTAAGTCTCATAAATACATATAATAATTTTTATATATAATGCAAGTATTAAGTGCTAAGGAAAAGTAAAACAAGAAGGCAATGTTGAGGTGTTATGGATGGAAGGAGGGAGGAGAGGAGATGAAAATTAAATAGGTTGTCAAGAAAGGCCTTGCTGAGGAGGTGATGAGAAATGTTGGGCTGGAGGAGGCACAAGATGGAATCAAGATTGCCAAGAGAAATATCAATAACTTCAGATATGCAGATGACACCACCCTTATGGCAGAAAGTGAAGAAGAACTAAAGAGCCTCTTAAAGGAAGTCAAAGAGGAGAGTGAAAATGTTGGCTTAAAGCTCAACATTCAGAAAATGAAGATCATGGCATCTGATCCCATCACTTCATGGGAAATAGATGGGGAAACAGTGGAAACAGTGTCAGACTTTATTTTGGGGGGCTCCAAATTCACTGCAGATGGTGATTGTAGCCATGAAATTAAAAGATGCTTACTTCTTGGAAGGAAAGTTATAACCAACCTAGACAGCATATTAAAAAACAGAGACATTACTTTGTCAACAAAGGTCCGTCTAGTCAAGGCTACGTATGGATGTGAGAGTTGGACTATAAAGAAAGCTAAGCGCCGAAGAATTGATGCTTTTGAACTGTGGTGTTGGAGAAGACTCTTGAGAGTCCTTGCACTGCAAGGAGATCCAATCAGTCTGTGGATTCATGTCAATGTATGGCAAAACCAATACAGTATTGTAAAGTAAAATAGAGTAAAAATTAAAAAATAAATAAATAATAAATAAATAAATAAAGGAAATCAGTCCTGGGTGTTCATTGGAATGACTGATGTTGAAGCTGAAATGCCAATATTTTGGCCATCTGATGCGAAGAGCTGACTTATTTGAAAAGACCCTGATGTTGGGAAAGATTGAGGGCAGGAGGAGAAGGGGACATCAGAGGATCAGATGGTTGGATGGCATCACTGACTCAATGGACATGAGTTTGGGTAAACTCCGGGAATTGGTGATGGGCAGGGAGGCCTGGTGTGCTGCAGTTCACGGGGTTGCAAGGAGTCAGACACGACTGAGCGACTGAACTGAACGGGACTGAGGAGGTGATATATAAATAAATAACTAAAAAAAGTGAGGAGGTGAAATAGGCAGAGGAGATAGAAATTCTGAAGATCCTAGGGCAGGTGCTTGTCAGTTCTATTCAACAATCTACCTGAGAGTAGATGGGCAGGTTACTGTTAATCAGTAGCACCAGATTCCTCTATCCTCCACTATCACCTGGAATTTTCTCAAATTCCTGTCCATTTATGACTTGATAATGCTATCTGTCTCGTCCTTTGCTGTTACCTTCTCCTTTTGCCTTCAATCTTTTCTATCATCAGGGTCTTTTCCAGTGAGTTAGCATTTCACATCAGGTGGCCAAAGTATTGGAGCTTCAGACTAAGCATCTGTCTTTCCAATGAATGTTCAGGGTTGATTTCCTTTAGAATTAACTGGTTTGGAACCCCTTCATGAAGCACAGCTTTGTTGTGGTGAAGGTGCTTGCACAACTCAGTGAAGCTATAATCCATGCCATGCCATGCCATGCAGGGCCACCCTAGATGGATGGGTCATAGTGAAGAGTTCTGATAAAGCATGGTCCACTGGAGAAGGAAGTGGTAACTGACTCCAGTAAACAGGAAAACTCCATGGACAGTATGAAAAGGCAAAAATTTGACAGGTAGGAGTGAGCAAATATAAGAGTAATAAGATACCAGGTCTCTGAGGATCCTGGATTGCTCTGTCACGTGGATCCTGTCTGGCCTTTGTAAGGATGTCAAACATTGGACACTTTTGATGAGAAGAAAAAAAAAAAAATATATATATATATAACATGTTTAACAAGATAGCTCTGATGGCTGTGTGGAGAATAGATTGATGGATAGCAATCATGTGATCAGAAAAACCAGTAAGGAGTCAATGATAAAATTTAAAGCAAGAGGTACTTCCCCGGTGGTCCAGTGGATAAAACTCCAAGCTCCCAAAGTAGGGTTCTATCTCTGATTATGGAACTAGATCCCACATGCTGCAACTAAGACTTGATGCAGGCAAATAAATAAATACATAAAAGCATCAAAGCAAGAGAGATGATGGTGACATGAAGTAGCACCTTAATGGATGCTGTGTGAAGATAGAGCTCTTATATTGTTAATAGAATGAGTTCATGACAGTTCTTAAGATTTGGGGCTGGAACATGTAGAAGAATGGTGTCATCCACCTACATGAAATGAGAAAAATGAGAAAATTGAGGGTCTTTAAGAGGTGATTGTAAGGAAGACCAGGAGCTCAATTTTGAACTGCTCATTTTGAGATAACCACATGACAGTTAGCTCTACAAATCTGCAGGTGATGGGAGAGATTGAGGCCAGAAATAAAGTTTAGTACTCATCTGCTTTAAGCAATGTTTAAAGTTCAAAGATTGTATGAGATCCATCAGAGAATAACGCTGGATAGAAAAAATAAAAAGATGAAGAGGAACATTAATGACTGAGCCTGGGGCACATTATGTAGAGACCAGGATGGTACAGAAAAGAGTAAACAGAAAGACCAAAGCGTTGTGAAAAAATGTTGAAAAGATAAGGCAAGTAAAGAAGTGTTTCAAGGTAGAGTGAGCGATGAACTAAGTCAAATAATGTTGATTAAATGAGAACCTAGTACTGTGGAGTTCACTGGAGACTTTGTTCATGACAAGCGAATGGTTGGGGTTGAGAGTCTGATTGGAGTGGGTTCAAGAAAATGGGGTAAGAGCTTTCAGAGTTAGTGATTACTGATACCATCAAAGAGGTTTTCTATATATGTAAAAAAAAAAAAAAGACAGATCGAAGAATAACTTTAAAAAAAGGGCAAGAGTGAAATGTTAAAGATAGATGTAGTAACAGAACACATTGGAAAATTGTAGGTATAGGAGAAGAAATCCTTAGATATTTGGAAGTAAAACAAGATTGAGGTACGTGTGATGGAATTAAAATATTGCTGCTTGTGCAGCCTCATAAATAAGGAGGACATAGGAGTTCACTGAAGTTGTTGCTGGCATTTATGATTTCATATGTTAAAGGTATTAGAAAAAAATAACCCCAAGCAAAACAAAGAATCAAGTCATGTTTGAGGTTTTGGAATATAAATGCATTGACATTATATATCAACTCTAAGCTTAGTTGTTTAAATTTTTGAATAAGTATGTTTTTATGATGTTTTAGAACCACATTTGCAATTCTCATCTCTTTCCACACACTGTGAATCATTCCCACATGCAGAGCTTCCATTGACTTTCAAAAATTCATATGCAAGCAATAGGACTCTGTTAAAAACTGAACTTAAAGAAAATGCAGATATTGCAAATATATAGGGAGAAGAGTACAACATATTTTCAGTGGGTATTTGCAGATATATGGAAAATCCAGTCTGGAAATGTACCCTTTCACAAACAAGTGGAATGGTTATTGAATATTTTGCAAAATGCACTCAGGCCCTATTTATCTTACTAGTCAATGCACCTGTGTCATTCTTATATAAAGCAAAAGTAGAATTATGTACCCTACTTACTTGTTGAAATATGTCAAGATTTTGAGACATTTAAAATGTTTATAAAAGTCATTTTGTCAGATTTCTATGCATATATGCAATCAGATATGCTCAAAATATTTTGAAATTTAAGTCAATTAGCTAAAGGATTTTGACTCTTTTGTAAAGGATTTTGACTCTTACTTGGCTTCCCTAGTGGCTCAGAGGTTAAAGCGTCTGCCTGAAATGTGGGAGACATGGGTTTGATCCCTGGGTCTGATCCCTGGGTCAGGAAGATCCTCTGGAGAAGGAAATGGCAACCCACTCCAGTATTCTTGCCTGGAGAATCCCATGGATGGAGGAGCCTTGTGGGCTACAGTCCACGGGGTCGCAAAGAGTTGGACACGACTGAGCGACTTAACTTTCAACTTTGGTACATGTTTATTCATCAAATGTTTGTTCAATTATTTCATCATGGGAACAGGTAAACATGACAACTAATAGGACAGAAAGACAATTATGAAGAGAAGTGTTATGCCATACTGATATGTACATACATGTTAATGTAAATTTTATATTTGAAAAACAATATACATGTAAGGGGATTGGGAAAAGAAAATATAATAATCTATAATTTCTTAACTGATAGTGATAGCTTTTTGCTATTAAGACAAACTAACATTTGAAAAGAGCTATTTGGTCTATAGTTCTTACTATCAGACTCACTATAAAATAAATAACAAAGGTGGAATTGCCTCACAAAAAAGCAATAATTTTTTTTCATGATTCCCTGTAAGCTTGCTCTATGGTCTAAATCTATATAAACTATAGGCGATTTATGAAGAACAAGCAACTTTGTTTTTTAAGAAAGTTGTTTTATTTTATCTGTTAACAAATTAGCTCTCAGATTTTAAAGATACAATTATAACATTCATGTTCTCCACAATCTATTCCCATTTCTCCTTTTTTTTTTTACCTCTCTCTGTCTCTGCCTCTGTCTGTCTCTCTCTTACCTTAGCTCTCTTCACTGCCAAGGTAACTTAAAAAAAAAAAAATTAAAGTGCAGTACCATGGCTCCATACCAAAAATATATTGCTGTGCATTCAATTGCAATATTCCTCCTGAGGCCAACACATTATTTCACAAAGAATAATACTATGCAAAATAACAGGAAACATACTGTGCATAATGTCTTACATATGAAACACTTGGTGCTCTTACCAAAACATTGGTTTTGTGTATGCAAATCTAAATAGCCATAAAGAAATGACAACGAAACAGTTTGCGGATATATTAAATATATTTATTTCAGTTATGGATGCTTTATCAATCGCTAGACTTAATTTTCCTTAAGAAAAAATTGCAGGGTTATACTTTTAGCATATTGGAAAAGTTTACAGATTATAATTTTACCCAGAGTCAAAAATATTAAAAGATGAATATTAGTATACATACAATTTCTTGTGCTCACTATTAACTAACATAAAGTCACTTATTTGAAAGCAAATTTCTCAAACTATGGTTGCAATATATAATGAGGTCATAGGGGAAATATACCATGCAGGTATGGAAAACAGTCTGCAATATGTTACTTATTTGCACATATTTTGTTTGTTTTCAAGATTTCACCAATGTTCATTTAGTTTTGTTTTTCACTTCCAGTTCTATTGAAATATAATGAATATACAGCACTGTATAAGTTTAAGGTGTACATATAATGATTTCACTTACATACGTCATGCAGATGATTACCACCATAAGTTATTGAATATCCATATTCTCATATAGACCCAAAATAAAGGGAAAAATTTTTTTCCTTGTGATGAGAAGTAGTAGGGTTAAGTCTCTTAAATTTCAAACTGTATATAACATGTAATAGTATTAATTATACTAATGCTGCACATTACATATTTAGCACTAATTTATCTTACAACTGGAATTTTTTCCTTTTATTTTAGACAGCCTTTATCCAGTTCTCTCTCCTTTGACCCTCTGAATCTGGCATACTCAAAATGACTAGTGGTAACATTGTATTAATATTACTATATTCATTACTGTTTTCTGTTTATTGCCCTTTTCCTTTGTTCCTATTTTGTCTTCCAATCTTTTTCCTCCTCTTCATGGTTTCAATTGAGTATTTTATGTGATTCTATTTTCTCTTCTTTCTTAGTATATTGGTTATATTTTAAAATTTTTTTTTGGTTGTCCTAGACTTTGATATATTAATGTATAGATAATCTATGTCCATTTTAAAATAGTACTTATTACTTTGTATTACTTTACAGTGAGTATAACCTTATAGTAATAAAAATCTTAATTTATCTCTCCCATTCTTTGTATTATTGTTGTCCTATATTTCATGCACATATAAGTATGTGTAAGCATAGATAGATCAATAGATAATAGATGAAATATAAGCATACATAATTAAATACATGTTTGGTATTACTTGAAGAAAGTGTTATCTATTAGATCAAATAAGAGAAAATTTAAAGCTTTTATTTTACTTATTTCTTCCTCAATGTTATTGTTTTATGTAGATGTGAGTTTCTGTATATGTACTACTGAGTTTCTGTAGTGTATAATATTTTCATTTTTCTAAAGGATTTTTTAAATAACATTTCTTGGAAAACAGGTGTAATACCAACAAATTTCCTCAATTGTTTTGGCCTTAGAAAATCTTTCTCATTCACTCTTGAAGAGTAATCTTCCAGGGTATAGAATTCTAAGTTGCTGTTGTTGTTTTTTTTTTTTTCCTCTCAACACTTCAGATATTTCACTGGATCTTTTTCTAGTGTTGCCTTTGAAAGGTATATGTAATTAACATATGTGTTTTTTAGATTTTCATTTATTTTGTAGTTTGAAATAATATATAAGGTTCTTTTCTTGTTATTTTTGCCTGTCTGAATTCTGTATGCTTTTTTATTTTTTTGCATTTATCCTGCTTATTGTCGCTGAGCTTCGTGGATCTGTGATTTGCTGTCAGACATTACTTTGGGGAAATTCTGTCATTATAGTTTGAAATATTCTTTTTGTTCCCTTTTCTCTTTCTTCGCCTTCTGGTATTCCCTCTATATATGTTACATCTTTTGATTTTATCCCACAGTCCTTGGACATTCTGGGTTTTTGTTTTGTTTTTGTTCTCTTTGATTTTTCAATTTTCAATAATTCTGTTGATATTTCTTCTAAATCTGAAACTTCCTCAATCATGTCAAGTCTATGAACAAGCTATTGAAGGAATTCTTCATTTCTGCTACAACATTTTTCATCTCAAGTATTTCTTTTTTTTTTTTTTTACTATTTTTAAGGGTTACCCTCTTTCTGCTTACCTTGCTCATCTGGTCTACTTTAACCATTTCAGCTCTTAGCATATTAGTCATAATGTTTTAAATTCCCCATCTGACAAATTACAACATCCTTAACCTGTCTGGTACTAATGCTTGTTCAGTCTCTTTAAATTGTGTTTTGTTTTTGTTGATCCTTGCAATTTTTTTGAAAGGTGAATTTGAGGTACTGGGTAAAATAAGTTTCTGTAGATAGTAGTATTGTGGTAAGGTTTTGGGAAAAGGGAAGCATTCTATGGTTTTATGACTTTAATCTTTTAATGAGCTGATGCCTCTGAACTATGAACTTCACAAATTTCTCAACGTTCTTTTGACTATTTATCTTTCCCTTAGTTGGAACAGCATGGCTCCAGGTCAGTAAGCCTATGATAATATCCCAACCATTTAAATTTGGTTAACTAGTTTCCCTTGAGGGAAGGACTTGATAAAAAGAGTCCTGTGCTTTATATTAAAGTGGTTATTGCCCTCTTCTTACAGAAATAAGAGGGATTTTTCTCAGCTATTTACTATGGGAATCTTGGTGTACTGGGAGTACATATTACAATATTGTGAAATCACCGTTATGACTGGTTTCTCTTGCAGTTTTTAACACTGAGCTGCCCACTCATGAAACTTGAGCATTTTTAAAATTATAGTTCAGATTTTCTTCCTCTTGCCTAGATTCCCAAAGCAGATTATGCTCTTGAATATCTTTTCAGATAAGCAGTAATAACATATTTGCATGTTTTCTCTCTACTCATGAAGGCAGCAGTTTGCCCTGAATCCTCCCCTATCTTATGCCTGCAAGAAGAGTTGGGTTTTTTTTTTTTTTTCAGTCTGTTTAACTTTTACTTGTAGATAGAATGGAATATTACCTTTCAAGATCTTTACAAGTGGAACCAGAAATCCCATTGGAGAGTTTTGAAGAAAGAAGAGACATAATCCCTTATGTTCTAAAAAATCATCTTACTGCTTTTTGGAAAATATGCAGCTGACTACAAAGAACATCACTTTGTTGACAAAGGTCCATATAGTCAAAGCTATGGTTTTTCCAATAGTCATGTACAGATGTGAGATTTGGACCATAAAGAAAACAGCACTGAAGAATTGATTCTTTCAGACTGGTGCTGAAAGAGAGGGTCCCTTGGACAGCAAGGAGATCAAACTAGTCAATTCTAAAGGAAATCAACCCTGAACATTCATTGCAAGGACTGATGCTGAAGCTCCAATACTTTGGCCACCTGATGTGAAGAGCACTCATTGGAAAAGATCCTGATGCTGGGAAAGATTGAAGGCAAAAGGAGAAGAGGGCTGTCGAAGATGATATCGTTAGAGAGTATTACTGACAAATGAACGTGAGTTTGAACAAACCCCAAGAGATAGGGAAGGACAGGGAAGCCTAATATGCTGCAGTCTGTGGGGTTTCAAAAAGTTGGACATAACTTAATGACTGAACAACAAGAAAGAACAAAGGCAGATAGATAAGAAAACCATTGCATTACCAAGGGAGAGATAATGTGGCTTGAATAAAAATGGACCAATAAAGGTAATAAGAACTGGTTGCCTCTTGGATAATTTTTTAAAGTAGACCTGATGGTAGTTTCAGATACTGTGGCCTGCAAAGGGTAAAAACTAGTAACTAATAACTGTCATAGAGTTTTTGGCTTTACTGACTGACCAAATGGTGATACCATTTGCTGAGATGGAGAAAGCAGTGGGAGAGGAAATCATAATGTTTTAGAGATGTTAAATTTGGTATTCTTTTTACACATCCAAATAGAAATATGTTAAACACCTAGTTGAATGTATTAGGTCAACGCATGGGGGAAAGGTAGGAAAATATCAAAATTATCAAATGAAGGTGAGAAAGGCATAGCTGGAGATAGAATAAATTCCAAGTAAATTTAATATCCTAAAAGTAAAGCAAAGAAGAGTTTTGAGAAAGAAGATGTGATCAGTTTCTTCAGTTGCTTCTGCAGAGTGGGGTAAGATGAACACTGAGACTTAAATATTGGATTTGGCAAGATGGAGGTAGTTGTTGGCAGCAGTGACAAGAGTGGTTTCAGTGGTTGAGAAAAGAGTGGGAGGTAAAAATAGTGAGGATTTCAGCTGAAGTGATACATTAATTCATATCAACATCCATATTGCAAGAGTGAGTTACCATTTCCTTCCTTCCCCACAGGAATTTTTTGCTTTGTGGTATTAAAACCATGTGCTTGTCTAGAGATAATTATTCCCTTGCCTTTATATTACTCTCAACACTTTCTTGGACCTTGTTGTTTAGGCACCAATGGTTAGAATTCAGCAAAATAGGTCTATAGTATTTTGACTCATATATGTCTCCTTTCCTCTTCTCCTATCTCTTCTCACCTGTCTTCCTTCTCCCTAAATTCTTTTTCCATTTTATTCCTCTTCCTATCTCTCTTCTTTTATCTGTAGGATAAAGACACGTATTAAGGACAGTTGTATCTAACAGGTTCTCCTCCTTTCTGGGAGGCTCTCCATTCTGAATTTACTTCTGATAGACTATTTCCAAACTTCCTTGTCAATGCCTGAATTTGCTTGAATAAACATCGAAGTAGACATTGGAAGTCTCTGACTGAAACTGTAATCCATTGAAAGTGAAAGTGTTAGTCACTCAGTCATGTCCCTCTCTTTGCCACCCTGTGGACTGTAGCCCACCAGGCTCCTCGGTCCATGGGATTTTCCAGACAAGAATACTGGAGTGGGTTGCCATTTCCTTCTCCAGGGGATCTTCCAGACCCAGGGACCCAACCTCAGTCTCCTGCATTGCAAAGAGATTCTTTACCATTTGTGCCACCAGGGATAGTTTTGCTTTATTAATTTGTAATTTAATTACATTGTCATTTGAGAACATACTTTATGTTACTTGTATTCTTTTAAATTTATTCAAATGTTTTACATTAAAAATGTGATTTATCTTGGTGACTGTACCATCTGAGCTTGAGAAGAGTATATATCCTATTATTGCTGATAGAGTATTTTATAAGGATCAATTGGATCGAGTTAATAGCACTGTCAACTATGTTTTGCTGATCTACTGATTTCTTGATCTATTAAGTACTGAAAGATGGTGCTGAAGTCTCAAACTACAATAGTGGTTTTGTCTATTCCTTCAGTTTTAGCAATTTTGGCATTGCATATTTTGAGACTCACTTCTTGAGGATTGACTCTTTTATCATTATAAAAAAAGTTTGCTTATTCCTGAAAAATATTTTTTTCTGCAGTCTACCTTGTATGAAACTTATAGAGCTACTCTTGCTTTCTTTGCATCTTGTTAACAGGATCTTTACCCATCTTTACCCATTTTTTTTTAACCTATCAGTCTTTTTATTTAAAATGGATTTCCTAAGACAACATATCATTGCCCTTCTTTTTAAAATCGTTATTCCTTATGTAAATCCTTTTAATCTAGTATCATCTCTTAGTACTTTGAAATTAGAATACTTAGTTCACATTTAAAGTGATTATCATTATATTTGAATTGACATCTCATGTTTGTAACAATTTCATCTTCATTGTGTTGGTTTTTTGTTTTCTTTTTTTTCTTCTCTGATTTTAATGGAGTTTTACAAATGACTTCTTTTGAACTACTCTCCTAGTATTTAAAAAAAATGTTTCAGTATTTTCCTTAGAGTTTCAATATGCATTTTTGAGTACAGTAAGTTCATCTTCTGATAATTCTGTACCTCTTCATGTGTGGTGTAGGAAACAGAGTATTCTAACTTATTCGCGTCTATCCTTTATGACATTACTATTATTTCACTTATCAAACATTATCTTTTAGATGAATTAAAAGAAAAAAAGCATAATTATGCTTTAGTTTCATCATTTATTCTTCAGTAATCTTCCTTTCTTTATGGAGATCTGAGTTTTGACCTACTTCAATTTTCTTCTCCCTGCTGAACTTTTCACATTTCTTGCAAGGCGAGTCTGCTGCCAGTGGAGTTCCTATTTTTGTATGAGAAAGTCTGCATTTCTCCTTTACTTTCAATGAATACTTTCACTTGGCATAGAAATCTAGGTTGTTTCCTTTTTTCAACACATCAACTATTCTAATCCACTCTAGTCTTGCTCCCATGTTTAACTATAATATGTCTACTCTAATTCTTATCCCTGTTTCTCCGTATGTAAGATTCTTTCTCAGATTCTTTTAAGATCATCTCTTGGTCCTTTGGATTTCTGAAGGTTGTTTTACATGCTAACTGAGGTTTTATTGGGGTATTTATCTTTATTGGTGTCCTCTCACTTTCCTGGATCTGTGGTTTTGTGTCTATGATTAATCTTAGAAACTTCTTGGGCACATGTTTTATTTTTTTGGAATTATCACACAATTATTGAATGTCCTGTTCTGTTTCTTTTTTAATCCATTATTTTTCCATGCTAATTTGGCTAGGAAATTTTTTTGTATTTAATGCTTTCTGTAGCTACAGACACCAGGCTTTAATGTCCTTTAGTTTCCTTGCTTCTGTTTCCTTCGAGTTTGACTTTGATAGGATATGATTAAAAAAAAATACAAATGTATATTTTGTCTCAAAACAAATAGATGAAATTCGAAGATACCAGATACAAGGAGGAACTTCACATCTAGAGGAATGAGTGAGTTGATGTCAAAATAACTCAAGGAAGTTGTACAGCAAGGCATATCTATATCTGGACTTTTAATGCCTGGACAAGCCCAGAAGTAGAATCCCATGTGGCATACAGTAAGAAACTGAGCTCTTCTTTACATCATCTTTATCTTGATATCTACCCTTTTTACATGAGTCCTATTTGGCTGGTAGTAAGGTGCATGTGAGGGAATTATCTATAATATGAGAGTTAAATTTCAACATTTCAACCAGTCTGTGTTTCCGGACATTGACATTCACTAATGTATCTCTAGTAGTATTACATTTTCACCACTTTTTGCCAAGACAGAGGCAAGTTGCTGGAGTAGCAGCATCATCCTTCTGCAAGCTAGAATAAAATGAATTTGATGCAGTATTTTTCCTGAAGAGTTGACTTTTCTTATGGAGAATGCTCTGTTTGTATTTCATAATGACTAGTACTTGCTCCTGACTAGCCCCATGAGGAGTTATTACATGAATCATTACTATAAGAACTTGATAGGATTAATCCCACAAAAGTGCAGGGATCCCTATCTGATTACAATCTCTTTTCTGACTATAATGATAGTTCACACTAAGTTCCCACCCATTTGTCAAATTTAAAGTGTTGTTAGTTTATGACTTCAGTTACTTCAGCTCTAGGTACATAGAGTTCAGTTATCACTGTGGATTTTCATGTTATTTTAAGTCTGGCAGTGGCCATTTATCCTACAATCTCAGTTTTCTGATGGGTCTGAGAAAATTTATTACTTTTTGGTTACCTCACTTTGTCTTATTGTAAAGATGTTAGTTATGATTTTTAAGCTCTTTGCATGTAGGAGCTGAAAGCGGAGGTTCACAATTAATATTTTGAATTTTGTAACATACCAAAATATACTGGAAGATAAAAAGTTTAAATATGTTATATTCAAAATTATTAGAACTGACTCTACTATGTATGGTTGTTGTTTTTCAGTCACTCAGTCGTTTCTGACTCAGCAACACCATGGACTGCAGCACGACAGGACTCCTGTCTTTAGCTATCTTCCAGAGCCTATTCAAACTCATGTGCATTGAGACAGTGATGCCATCCAACCATCTCATCCTCTGTCATCCCCTTCTCCTCCTGCCTTCAATATTTCCCAGCATCAGGGTCTTTTCTAATGAGTCAGCTCTTTGCATCAGGTGGCCAGAGTATTGGAGCTTTGGCATCAGTCTTCCAAAGGATATTCAGGACTGGTTTCCATTAGGATTGATTGGTTTGATCTCCTTGCAGTCCAAGGGACTCTCAAGAGTCTTCTCCAACACCACAGTTCAAAACCATCAATTCTTTGGTGCTCAGCCTTCTTTATGGTTCAACTCTCATTTCCATACATGACTACTGGAAAAACCATAGCTTTGACTAGATGAACCTTTTTCAGCAAAGTAATGTCTCTGCTTTTTAATATGCTGTCTGGTTTGTCATAGCTTTTCTTCCAAGGAGCAAGCATCTGTTAATTTCACAGCTGCAGTCGCCATCTGCAGTGATTTTGGAGCCCAAGAAAATAAAGTCAGTCACTGTTTCCATTGTTTGCCCATCTATTTGCCATGAAGTGATAGGACTGGATGCCAAGATCTTAGTTTTTTGAATATTGAGTTTTAAGCCAGATTTTTCACTCTCCTCTTTCACTTTCATCAAGAGTCTCTTTAGTTCCTTTTCATTTTCTGCCACAAAGGTGGTGTCATTTGCATATTTGATGTTACTGATATTTTTCCTGGCAATCTTGATTCCAGCTTGTGCTCATTCACCCTAGCATTTCACATAATGTACTCTGCATATAAGTTAAATAAGCTGGGTGAAAAAATACAGACTTGATGTACTCCTTTCCCAATTTGAAACCAGTCCATTATTCCATCTCTGGTTCTAACTGTTGCTTCTTGACTTGGATAAAGATTGCTCAGGAAGCAGATGAGGAATCTCTTTAACAATTTTCCACAGTTTGTTGTGATCCACACAGTCCAAAGCTTTAGTATAGTCAATTAAGCAGAAGTAGATGTTTGTTTTTTTTTTTTTTTCTGAAATTATATCCAATCATACTATCCATGGATTTTGCTATTTCCATGTAACATTATGAAAGATTGTTTGTACTTTGCAGGAGACCTGGGTTCGATCCCTGGTTCGGGAAGATCCTCTGGAGAAGGAAACGACAATCCACTCTAGTACTATTGCCTGGAAAATCCCATGGACAGAGGAGCCTGGTAGGCTACAGTTCATGGGGTCGCAAAGAGTCGAACACGACTGAGTGAATTCACTTTATACAAATTAAAAAAATGTTACAATATCATAACATTTTAAAATTGGCATTTTTCTGTTCTAACGCATATAGCTCAGTGGGCCATATTCAAACTCTACCAACACTAGTAAATGCAATATTGTACTATTCCAAATTGCAGAAAAGTTCAGGTATAAGATATTAGGTAGCAAATGATGTCAAACTAAAAGTAAGTGATGATACTGGTGCCAGGAAACCTCACAGAGCTGGAGTTTCCTGTCTATTTGTGTGAAGTGAAGGGAAGTTGATCAGTCGTCTGACACTTTGTGACCCCGTGGACTGTAGCCCGCCAGGCTCCTCTGTCCATGGGATTCTCCAGGCAAGAATACTGGAGTAGGTTGCCATTAGTTTATATAATTTTCTTTAACTGAAAATTCTGATTTCTAACTGAATATTGCCAAATTCAGATTTAAATTGAAGAAAGTAGGGAAAACCGCTAGACCATTCAGGTATGACCTAAATCAAATCCCTTACAATTATACAGTGAAAGTGAGAAATAGATTTAAGGGTCTAGATCTGATAGATAGAGGCCTGATGAACTATGAAATGAGGTTCATGACATTGTACAGGAGACAGGGATCAAGACCATCCCCATGGAAAAGAAATGCAAAAAAGCAAAATGGCTGTCTTGGGAGACCTTACAAAGAGCTGTGAAAAGAAGAGAAGTGAAAAGCAAAGGAGAAAAGAAAAGATATAAGCATCTGAAGGCAGAATTCCAAAGAATAGTGAGAAGAGATAAGAAAGCCTTCTTCAGCAATCAATGCAAAGAAATAGAGGAAAACAACAGAATGGGAAGGACTAGACATCTCTTCAAGAAAATTAGAAATACCAAGGGAACATTTCATGCAAAGATGGGCTCAATAAAGGACAGGAATGGTCTGGACCTAACAGAAGCAGAAGATATTAAGAAGAGGTAGCAAGAATACACGGAAGAACTGTACAAAAAAGATCTTCACAACCCAGATAATCATGATGATTTGATCACTAATCTAGAGCCAGACATCTTGGAATGTGAAGTCAAGTGGGCCTTAGAAAGCATCACTATGAACAAAGCTAGTGGAGGTGATGGAATTCCAGTTCAGCTATTTCAAATCCTGAAAGATGATGCTGTGAAAGTGCTGCACTCAATATGCCAGCAAATTTGGAAAACTCAGCAGTGGCCGCAGGACTGGAAAAGGTCAGTTTTCATTCCAATCCCAAAGAAAGGCAATGCAAAAGAATGCTCAAACTACCACACAATTGCACTCATCTCACATGCTAGTAAAGTAATGCTCAAAATTCGCCAAGCCAGACTTCAGCAATACATGAACCATGAACTCCCTGATGTTCAAGCTGATTTTAGAAAAGGCAGAGGAACCAGAGATCAAATTGCCAACATCCGCTGGATCATGGAAAAAGCAAGAGAATTCCAAAAAAAACCCCATCTATTTCTGCTTTATTGACTATGCCAAAGCCTTTGACTGTGTGGATCACAAGAAACTGTGGAAAATTCTGAAAGAGATGGGAATACCAGACCACGTGACCTGCCTCTTGAGAAATCTGTATGCAGGTCAGGAAGCAACAGTTAGAACTGGACATGGAACAACAGACTGGTTCCAAACAGGAAAAGGAGTACATCAAGGCTGTATAATGTCACCCTGCTTATTTAACTTCTATGCAGAGTACATCATGAGAAACGCTGGACTGGAAGAAACACCAGCTGGAATCAAGATTACCGGGAGAAATATCAATCACCTCAGATATGCAGATGACACCACCCTTATGGCAGAAAGTGAAGAGGAGCTAAAAAGCCTCTTGATGAAAGTGAAAGAGGAGAGTGGAAAAGTTGGCCTAAAGCTCAACATTCAGAAAACGAAGATCATGGCATCCGGTCCCATCACTTCATGGGAAATAGATGGGGAAACTGTGTCAGACTTTATTTTTGGGGGCTCCAAAATCGCTGCAGATGGTGACTGCAGCCATGAAATTAAAAGATGCTTACTCCTTGGAAGAAAAGTTATGACCAACCTAGATAGTATATTCAAAAGCAGAGACATTACTTTGCCGGCTAAGGTCCGTCTAGTCAAGGCTATGGTTTTTCCAGTGGTCATGTATGGATGTGAGAGTTGGACTGTGAAGAAGGCTGAGCACCAAAGAATTGATGCTTTTGAACTGTGGTGTTGGAGAAGATTCTTGAGAGTCCCTTGGACTGCAAGGAAACTCAACCAGTCCATTCTGAAGGAGGTCAACCCTGGGATTTCTTTGGAAGGTATGATGCTAAAGCTGAAGCTCCAGTACTTTGGACACCACATGCGAAGATTTGACTCATTGGAAAAGACTCTGATGCTGTGTGGGATTGGGGTCAGGAGGAGAAGGGAAGGATGAGATGGCTGGATGGCATCACAGACTCGATGGACATGAGTGTGAGTGAACTCTGGGAGAGGGTGATGGACAGGGAGGCCTGGCGTGCTGCGATTCATGAGGTTGCAAAGAGTCGGACACGACTGAGCGACTGAACTGAACTGAACTGAACTGAAGTCTATTTCTGTGTTTATTTTTGATATCCATTCATTGGAATTATAAATGTATAGCTGTTGCATAACTCATTAGGTATGTGCAAACAAAAGAAATGAAAACAAATGCTTTCATTAACACAATTGCTCTACAACATTTAGTTCAAGTTTTTCTGTATTGGCTTTCCACAGATAAGAAACTTGGGAAAGGAGAAAAATAAAGTGAAGTTCTACAATATCCCTCCTTTAATTCAAGAAACCAAAAGTAGGAGAACTAATACTTGTGCTCTAAAAAAGTATAGACAGTAGATACTAAAGATGCAGATAGCATAAATATTAACAGTAAATATTCACTGTTACTGTGACATTCAAACATATGCCACAGCCCTTTCAAGTGTTTCAACGTTCTCAAATAAAAACATTTTTTTAAGAGACTATGAGCTGTGCCTTTGTAAAATATGCTTCAGATTATTTTAGAACATTGTGAAAATTAAGAAATTTTAGTGCAAATGGAAACCCTGTTCGGTCATCAAGAGAAAACAACTCTCTGGAAAATATCCTTTTATTCTCTTCCAAGAAAAGATTAAATCACATTCCTATATAACTGTATTGTGTGTAACCCCTTGTCTAAAGTGGGATTTTTTTCTTTTTTAAACTTAGAGCTATCTAGCCAGGATACATGATAAGTGAAAGACAAGGTGGTAGGAGAAGGGGGGCAGGTGAGTTGGTAGAACTTTTGCTTCTGTCCTAGAGTCTAGCATATGAACACACAGAAACCCTGGATGGAATGTGACACACACACACACAAAAAAAAACCTAAGAACAGAAGTATACTGTTGGTCTCAAAACAAAGAGATGAAACTGGCAGGTGACATAAATATGGAAGGACCTAAGCCTAAAGTAATGAGAGTGCATTGAAACCATAACAGTTCATGGGAAATGCTTGACCAGATATGTCTGTTTGTACTTTCAATGCCCAGACAAGGCCAAAGGTAGATTCTCAGCTAACACAGTAGGCTGGACCTGGGGTACCTACAATAAAACTAGGCACCAGAATAGATGTTCATAATATTTTTGTCCACTGTGTTAATTTATGAGGGCTGCCACAGCAAATTACTATAAAGTTGGTGGTTCAAAACAATAGGAATTTATGCTTTTACAGTTAGGGAGGCTAGAAGTCAAAAATCAAGATACCAGCAGGGAAAAAAAAAAAAGATGCCAGCAAGGCCATGCTTCCTGTTGCTCTAGGGAAGACTCTTCCTTTCTAGCTTTTGGACTCTCCTAGAAATCTTCAAGGGAGAAGGCTATGGCACCCCACTCCAGTACTCTTTCCTGGCCTGGTGGGCTGCAGTCCATGGGGTCGCTAAGAGTCGGACTCGACTGAACGACTTCACTTTCATTATTTAACTTTCATGCATTGGAGAAGGAAATGGCAACCCTCTCCAGTGTTCTTGCCTGGAGAATCCCAGGGACGGGGGAGCCTGGTGGGCAGCCGTCCATGGGGTCGCACAGAGTCGGACATGACTGAAGTGACTTAGCAGCAGCAGCAATCTTCAAATTCTTAGGCTTGAGGCTCATCACTCTATTCTATGCAACCATCTTCACATAGTCACTGACATTGTGCGTGTCTCCCTTTGTGCTCTCTTTTCCTAAGGAAACCAAACATCGAATTTGGGGCTTTCCCTAAATTCAGTGGGGCTTCCCTGGTGGCTTAGTCAATAAAGGATTTGCCTGCAATGCGGAAGACGTGGATTCAATCCCTGGGTTGTTAAGATCCCCTGGAGAAGGGAACGGCTAGGCACTCCAGTATTCTGGCCTAGAGAATTTCATGGGCAGAGGAGCTTGGCAGGCTACAGTCCATGGGGTCACAAAGAGTCGGACATGATGAGTGACTTTCGCTAATTCAATAGAATTTAATCTCAACACTTTTAATTAAATGCATCTGAGAAAACTTAATTTCCAAATAAGGTCAGATTCTGAGGTTCTGAGTTGACATGAATTCTTGGGGGACAGAGTTTAATCCACATTGCTCATTGCACCAAGAACATGGTGGTGGAGTGGAACATTCAGCCCAGCTGGGGCTTCATATAGAGCTATCCAGAGAAGCTGCAAACCTGTCGGCCATGTTACCTGAATTTGCATCATCTTTAGTCTAGAACACCAGTACTGGATAGTTACATAAAATAGGCATGTCAAAAAAGCCCCTAGCACCTTATCAGATAAGAGAGGTTTCCACAATTCTAGACATGGAGAATTCCCAAATAATTTAAATTCATTCTGTTGATGATTGCTAAAGCTTTATGAAATGGCAGGGCAATTTAACTACTTATTTCGTTATTGTTACCAAGTGCAAACTCATGCTGCTTGCCACATGACAGGACAGTAAATCAAAAGACAAGATGTTGGAGCAAGGAATAGCAGCTTTATTCAGAAAGCTAACCAACTGAGGTTGTGGAATAGCATCCCAAAGAACCATTTTACTTGATTTACAATTCAGGTTTCTTTTATATTAAAATGGTGGGAGGGGGTAGAAAGGCTGACTAGTTGTTGCAAACTTCTTGGAGCCAGTCAGACCCTGGAGGGGATGATTTAATCTTTTGTTCTAGCAGCTGTCTGGGGCTTCCCTTAACATTCAAAAACTAAGATCATGACATCCAGTTCCATAACTTCATGGCAAAAAAGTGGAAACAGTGGTAGATTTTATTTTCTTGGGCTCCAAAATTACTGCTGACAGTGACTGAAGGCATGAAATGAACAGACACTGGCTCTTTAGAAGAAAAGTTATCACAAACCTAGACAGTGTATTAAAATGCAGAGACATCACTTTGCTGGCAAAGGTCCATATAGTCAAAGCTATGGTTTTTCCAGTAGTCATGTGTGGGTGTGAAATTTGGATCATAGAGAAGGCTGAGCACCAAAGAATTGATGCTTTTGAGTACTGGTGCTAGAGAAGACTCCTGAGAGTCCCTTGGAGAGCAAGGAGATCAAACCAGTCAATCCTAAAGGAAATCAATCCTGCATGTTGACTAGAAGAACTGATGCTGAAGCTGAAGATCCATTACTTTGGTCACTTGATGTGAAGAGCTGAGTCATTGGAAAAGACCCTGATGCTGGGAAAGATTGAGGGCAGGAAGAGAAGGGAAGGACAGAGGATGAGATTATTGGATGGGATCAAAGACTCAATGGACATGAGTTTGAGCAAACTCTGGGAGATAGTGAAGGATTAGGGAAACCTGATGTGCTCTATTCCACGGGGTCAAAAAGAGTTGTACACAACTTAGCAACTGAACAACAACAACAAAGCAGCTGTCCAAGTAGGTCTCATCAGGACGTTCCTGTAAACCTCCGACAAGACGAAGTTTAATTTATGTTCTGCTACTTTTTATTTCTATTTGAATGGAAAGAGTGATATCTTTAAAGGTCAAGCATGGGAGACAGAGACTTGAGAGAGGGCTATTATGCATATTTCAGGCTATAGCCAACAGTCTTTTGCAAAAATCAACAGAGCAGAAAGTTTAGAGCTGAAGGAACAGATTCAGTATGGAGTCAGATTTGTTCTTGTCTGTTATCTATTAATTTCTTATTTCTAATTGTACACAGAAGACAAAAGGTATGAGAAATGGACAAGAAGTGAAATTGTTTTGGTTCAAAACCTATATTTGATAATGACCAGTTGATTAACCCCATGGAATCCTAGCTTCCTCACTAATAAAATGAAGATTATCATAACTCTTTTGCTTACAACACAGATTTTGATGAAGGCAACATGAAACAGTGAATTTGAAAGCCTGTTGAAAACTGAAAGATGCTATGTGGATAAGAGCAAGGAATTAAGGGCTTTGGAAACTGCCCATCATGACTGCAAAAGAAATCTGCACAGTCAATGTTTAAAGGTTAGTAGAGCCCAAAAGATTGAAGTCTAAGTAGAAAAACCCTACAAGTGGTGAAAAACTTTCCTCAAAGGAACAGCAAATACTTCCATAAACTGCATTATTTCAAACAATGAAAGTAAAATCAGAAAAATGAACAATGAAGATAAGCACGTTCTTTATAAGGTGAGCTAACTGGGTTCAACTATTGTCAAGCTTTAAATTATGCTTAAACATTGGTGCCCAAGTTTATTTTTAGCTTTGTGGATAGCTCTGTCATGGATTTCTCACTGGCTTCTTAAGTAGTTTCATTGACATGTCCTGTAAGTCACATTTAGCAAAAGAAAATCTGAATCTTTACTAACATTAAAATTCTTGCAGGAAAGTAAAAAGCTGCTCATTAGCTCAGTTCACAGAGTTTGCTTTCTGCAACAAAGCATTGCCCACTAACCTACACACTATAAAATTGCTATTGGAAAGTTATTTTTCTTACTGGCATTAAAAAATAAATTGTTGTTCAGTGCTAAGTCATGTCTATCTCTTTGCAGCCCCATGGACTGCAGCACACCAGGTTTTCCTGTCCTTCACTATCTTCTGGAGTTTGCTCAAACTCGTGTCCATTAGACTATGATAAATCATAATAGAAAAAATATTAATAAAATCTAAGGTATCACATGTGTTAAAAAAGATTTTGGAAGAAACATAAAAAATAAAAATTAAAAACACTAGGAAGCTTCTGCATACTGCAAACTTGTTTTGGTATTACTGTTATCTTGACTACAATAGCATAAGTGAAACAGTAACTTTTTATCACTGAAAAAATCTCATGCTTGTTTTATCCCCACAATGCCAAGGCCAATCAACCAGAGACTTGTTTTACTAAATGCTAGGAGTATAGCTCTCAATTCCTAGTTTAGACATCCTGTCTTATGATTCCATTTGACTACTACTTTATTCATTTTCTCCAATCAAGAGTAGACTCAACAGGAAATCTGCCTGGAAATAATTAGAATGATATATGCTTTTCCTTGTATCTTTCTTACATCTTACGAATGGAATAAGTAACACAATCTTTAGCATATAATCAAAAGTTTATACTGGTGCTCACACCTCTTCAGTCCAGCCCATAAATCATCAATCAAGACTGTCTCCTCTATCGTGTACACATTAGTGAAATTGAGTATGCCAGCAAATTCACATCAGGAAACATCCATAATGTCATATTGTTGGAGCGCTTAGCAGCTCCATCACTGATATAATGTGAAGAGGCAAATACCCAACAAGAAACTTTTGGTGTCATGTTTCCAGCTCTTCTCCGTCTTGCTCTCCCCTACTCCAGACCTTCTTGAGGTCTATTTTTCCCATTTGTCTTCCCATTGCTTCATATTTCACCATTTTCCAAACTCTTTCATAGAGACAGTCTGCTTGGTTTTGATATTGAATCACTCTAACATTTATTTCTTGTATTTTTCTCCTCTTGATTGTAAATTTTATGCCAAAAGACTGGTTTTACACCATCCAAGAGGCAAGTATAAGGGACAGTAAAGCTGAGCTATAATCTTCCATGCCACTTCTTCTGATAAGAAACATGTGTCAGTCACTGTACTGAGATTAAAGATTAAAATATTAGAAAGATAATTTTGGCTTCCTAGGGGCTTTCAGTAGTGAACACATAATTGCAGGAGAGACCTGAAAATATGTAATTCTAACATAATGCAGAAAATTACAAAAATAAAATAGTAGGGTTTTCTGAGGTCTATGAGAAAAGAAGGAGAAATATCAATTTTGTTTAATTGGTGAAAACTTAGATATATAAGCTGAAAATGTTTGAACAATGTATAAGGGAGTCCCATGACTTAATTTAGATTAAGGGGTTTTAAAGGATTAGCATCATCATACTGTCTGTTACGAACAGTATGAAGAGGCAAAAAGGTATGGCACTGAAAGATGAACTCCCCAGGTCGGTAGGTGCCCAATATGCTACTGGAGAAGAGTAGAGAAATAACTCCAGAAAGAATGACGAGACAAAGCCAAAGTAAAAACAACATCCAGTTGGAGATGTGATCGGTGATGGGAGTAAAGTTCAATGCTGTAAAAACCAATAGTGCATAGGAACTGTAATGTTAGGTCCATCAATGAAGGCAAATTGCAAGTGGTCAAACAGGAGATGGCAAGAGTGAATGTCAACATTTTAGGAATCAGTGAACTAAAATGGACTGAAATGGGCAAATTTCACTCAGATATTTGTATCTCCTACTATGGGAAAGAATCCGTTAGAAGAAATGGAGGGGTAATCATAGTCAACAAAAGAGTCCAGAATGCAATGCGTGTATGCAGTCTCAAAAATGACAGAATGATCTCCGTTTTCAAGGCAAACCATTCATTATCACAGTAATCCAAGTCTATGCCCCAACCAGTAATGCTGAAGAAGCTAAAGTAGAACGGTTCTTTGAATACCTATAAGACCTTCTAGAACTAACACCCAAAAGACATGTCCTTTTCATTACAGGGGACTAGAATGCAAAAGTAGCAAGTCAAGAGCTACCTGGAGTGGCAGACAAATTTAGCCTTGGAGTACAAAATGAAGTAAGTCAAAGGCTAACAGAGCTTTGCCAAGAGACTCCACTGGTCATAGCAAACACCCTCTTCCAATAACACAAGAGAAGACTCTACACATGGACATCAACAGATGGTCAATACAGAAATCAGATTATATCCTTTGCAGCCAAAGATGGAGAAGCTCTATACAGTTAGCAAAAACAAGATGCTGGAGCTCACTGTGCCTCAAATCATGATCTCATTGTCAAAACTCAACATTCAGAAAACTAAGATTAAGGCTTCTGGTCCCATCACTTCCTGGCAAATAGATGGGGAAATAAAGGAAAGAGTGAGAGAGTTTATTTTGGGGGGCTCCAAAATCACTGCCGATGGTGATTGAAGCCATGAAATTAAAAGACATTTGCTCCTTGGAAGAAAAGTTATGACCAGCCTAGACAGCATATTAAGAAGCAAAGATATTACTTTGCCAACAGAATTCCATCTAGTCAGAGCTATGGTTTTCCAGTAGTCATGTATGGATGTGAGAGTTAGACTGTAAAGAAAGCTGAGTGCCAAGGAATTGATGGTTTTGAACTGTGGTGTTGGAGAAGACTCTTGAGAGTCCATTGGACAGTAAGAAGATCCAACCAGTCCATCCTAAAGGCAATCAGTTCTGAATATTTATCGGAAGGACTAATACTTTGGCCACCTGATGTGAAGAACCAACTCATTTGAAAAGATACTGATGCTGGGAAAGATTGAAGGTGGGAGAAGGAGACAGCCGAGGATGAGATTGCTGATTGGCATCACTAATGCGATGGACATGAGTTTGAGTAGGCTCCAGGAGTTGGTGATGGTGTGCTGTAGTCCATGGGGTTGCAAAGGATCAGACACGACTGAGCCCCTGAACTGAACTGATCAGGCTGATAAAAATAGGAGACTAAAATTTTACAAGATAATATGGAGAAATATTGTTTGTCACTACTCTGACCTTGAGTACAGTTTCTTTACTACACAATTAGAAAAGAGGAAACATAATTTAAAACTAAATCTGCACTAAACATTTCTGCTTATGCCTACTCCCGTACTATGCAGTACGGTGGACTGGGGAAGTATGCTTACATTTTAGCAACTTCTGAATACCTTCAAAACTTTGTAGTATTTGAATATTTGCTGATCTCCTGTAGTATAATTTATGGAATATTTTAGGTTATATGCCTTTTCACTTAGCCTAAGTCTTCCCTGGTAGGTCAGTTGGTAAAGAATCCACCTGTAACACAGGAGACCCTGGTTCTATCCCTTGATCAAGAGGATACGCTAGAGAAAGGATACATTACCCACTCCAGTATTCTTGAGCTTCCCTCATGGCTCAGCTGTTAAAGAATCTGCCTCCAATGCTGGTGACCTAGGTTTGATCCCTGGATTGGGAAGAGCCCCTGGAGGAAGGAATGGCTACCCACTACAGTATTTTGGCCTGGAGTATTCCATGGATTGTATAGTCCATGGGGTCACAAAGAGTCGGACACAACCGAATGACTTTCACTTCACTTCACTTAGGCTGGTATGAGGCAGTGAAGCAGTACTAACTGTGAAATTATGAATTTTATGTGATATTTGAATATATATAGTATATATAATGTATTATAATGTACATTAAAATACTATTGAAAGGAACTGGGGGAATCAACTTGCCTGACTTCAGGCTCTACTACAAAGCCACAGTCATCAAGACAGTATGGTACTGGCACAAAGACAGAAATATAGATCAATGGAACAAAATAGAAAGCCCAGAGATAAATCCACACACATATGGACACCTTATCTTTGACAAAGGAGGCAAGAATATACAATGGAGTAAAGACAATCTCTTTAACAAGTGGTGCTGGGAAAACTGGTCAACCACTTGTAGAAGAATGAAACTAGATCACTTTCTAACACTGCACACAAAAATAAACTTAAAATGGATTAAAGATCTAAATGTAAGACCAGAAACTGTAAAACTCCTAGAGGAGAATATAGGAAAAACACTCTCCGACATACATCACAGCAGGATCCTCTATGATCCACCTCCCAGAATACTGGAAATAAAAGCAAAAATAAACAAATGGGATCTAATTAAAATTTAAAGCTTCTGCACAACAAAGGAAAATATAAGCAAAGTGAAAAGACAGCCCTCGGAATGGGAGAAACTAATAGCAAATGAAGCAACTGACAAACAACTAATCTCAAAAATATACAAGCAACTCCTGCAGCTCAATTCCAGAAAAATAAACGACCCAATCAAAAAATGGGCCAAAGAACTAAATAGACATTTCTCCAAAGAAGACATACGGATGGCTAACAAACACATGAAAAGATGCTCAACATCACTCATTATTAGAGAAATGCAAATCAAAACCACAATGAGGTACCACTTCACACCAGTCAGAATGGCTGCGATCCAAAAGTCTACAAGCAATAAATGCTGGAGAGGGTGTGGAGAAAAGGGAACCCTCCTACACTGTTGGTGGGAATGCAAACTAGTACAGCCACTTTGGAGAACAGTGTGGAGATTCCTTAAAAAATTGCAAATAGAACTACCTTATGACCCAGCAATCCCACTGCTGGGCATACACACCGAGGAAACCAGAATTGAAAGAGACACATGTACCCCAATGTTCATCGCAGCACTGTTTATAATAGCCAGGACATAGAAACAACCTAGATGTCCATCAGCAGATGAATGGATAAGAAAGCTGTGGTACATATACACAATGGAGATTACTCAGCCATTAAAAAGAATACATTTGAATCAGTTCTGATGAGATGGATGAAACTGGAGCTGATTATACAGAGTGAAGTAAGCCAGAAAGAAAAACACCAATACAGTATACTAACACATATATATGGAATTTAGAAAGACTGCAATGACGACCCTGTATGCAAGATGGCAAAAAAGACACAGATGTGTATAATGACTCAGAGGGAGAGGGAGAGGGAGAGGGTGGGATGATTTGGGAGAATGGCATTGTAACATGTATAGTATCATGTAAGAATTGAATCGCCAGTCTATGTCCAACGCAGGATACAGCATGCTTGGGGCTGGTGCACGGTGATAACCCAGAGAGATGTTATGGGGAGGGAGGTGGGAGGGGGGTTCATGTTTGGGAGCGCATGTACACCCGTGGTGGATTCAAGTCAATATATGGCAAAACCAATACCGTATTGTAAAGTAAAATAAAGTAAAAATAAAAATTAAAAAAAAATAATAAAATACTATTGACAACACAAGTATAAATAATCTCCCACACTTTGTAACTCAGACCTCAGTAGGGGAAATGGTGGTGTCTCTAAGTAGTGTCTCTAAGTCAACAAAAGTCTCCACTTGTCCACAAATGTAGGTAAATGTAGTTTATCCTATAAAGACTGCCATTTTGATCATTTTGATCGTTTATTCAAGGAGTACTAGTCATTAAGAACTAAATATTGGATATACTTCTCACAAGCTGTGTGACTTGAGGCAATCTACTTAGCCTCTGTGTGTCTCCATTTTGTCTTGTGAAAGTAAGAAAATGATATTTGCCTTTCAGAGCTGTTTTTAGGATTGAATGAAACCATGTATTCCAAGCCTTAGGCATGATCCTTGGCACACATTAATCAAACTATAAAATGTAGATGCTTGTGTTATATTTGAGTTTTCTAACAAAGTGGAAAATTGTCTCCAGAGAGAAGCTGATGAATTTCATTTGGGTTACCTGGTAATCATTTTCTTGCCACTTCCTATTAATTGATGAATTTGAAGCAGAAAGAGTCCTTTTGATATGAATTCATGAAAATGACGAGGACTGTGCGACTTCACTTTCACTTTTCACTTTCATGCATTGGAGAAGGAAATGGCAACCCACTCCAGTGTTCTTGCCTGGAGAGTCCCAGGGACGGGGGAGCCTGGTGGGCTGCCGTCTATGGGGTCTCACAGAGTCAGACACGACTGAAGTGACTTAGCAGCAGCAGCAGCAGAACAAAATCATTACAATTAACTTCTCTAAGTAACAGGGAACCACAGAAAGATAAGAGAATACAGGAGCAGCTTAAGATGATTTCTTATAGTAGCTGTCATCTGATGACCATTTACTGTGTCTCAAATGTGCATAGTGTCTTACTTAATTCTCTTAGTAATTTCACAAATTATATTATTTAATAGATGAGGAAACTGAGGTTCCAAGGGCTTAAGTAACTTGTCAAAATTAGAGCACAAAGATACTGGGTTGGAGGCACATTTGAGCACAGTGTGTAAGTTCAGGTAATCTTTGGGTAGCTTTTGACATGTCTTCTAAGATATTCAAGAACCAGCACTAGAGAGGAAAGAGCTAAAGGCAAATTTTATTTTCTGGACACTTTTTTTTTTTTTTTTTTTTCCCCCCAGGGACATGGTAGAGTAAAGTTCCAAGTCTAATAGGTCCTATTAGGAAAAAAGAATGGAGGCAGTTTGTGAGGAGAAGAAAAATCCATCTTGAAAAACTAACCTCTTTTTCCTTACACATACATTCAAAGCAATCCTATAAGCATGTCAACTTAAATGAAATAATTAGTGTAAGAGCTTCAACATGAGATACAACACGATGGCAAAATTAATCTTGGGTATTTAATGAAATACCATCTCTTCTTTTAACCAAAAGTCTGACAACCTGGTGACAGTACAAATCTGTTCCACAGGCCATTTAATTAAGAACTATCATATAGAAACCTATTTTGATCATCAAATAAAAAAGATCCTTGTTTAAATCAAGATGTTTACATGGCAGGTTCTTGAGATCAAAGATATCTCTTGCATAATTGAAAATAATCTTTAATCATTTTGGGGTTGGGTTATGATTAAGGTATCATCAGTTTCTTATTCTAAACTTACATGTTTGTCTTTCTTGATCTTAAATATTGTTGCATCTTAATCCATTTAAAATATCTCCATCACCACAGACAAAAAAAAAATGTTTTTATGCTATTATTACATAGCATCTAGTGCTTCTGTTTACTTTATTCAATCAGCCACATTTGTTCTAGTAGTAATTTAAGAAATTAGATATTCTGAATTTTCAATAAGGATATAAGGCATGGAAAGTTTTGTTAAGAATAGGGGAAGATGAGGCTACAGAGTGCTAATTTGCTTGGCATTGGGTTTCTTTATTTTTTCCTTCCTTCCTTTCAATTCTCTGAAAGATATTTGAACCATGTTCTCTATAACAATGAAAGTTTCCATTCACATTTTATATTATTTCTGGGGGTTATTTTCTCTTAAACATAGTTTTAGGAAACAAATGAGAAAAATTTAAGCCATCTAAACCTCTTACAATTTGACTCTAGTAGGGAGTAGGAGGCTAACAGAAAAAAGAAAAAGGGAAACTCAATATGTATGACATATACATTATAATTATATTATGTTAAAGCTTTTGAAGATGAAGCACAGTCAAATTACTTCTTATTCTTATTATCCATGGGTCATATCTAGCCTATCTATAAGAAATATTAGTTTTGTACTAATAATATCTTCATACTAATAATTTCATATGAAAATTCATTCTTTAAAATATACCCATAGTTATGATTCCAGTGTGCCACTCACATATATTTATAAGGAAGCATAAAAATTAATATACTACTAATTTGTAAACGCAAAAAGTGAAACACCGAGAAACTAAGGGACAGGTCAAATGGCTACAGTTGCCATCTGGCAGCACGTCCATAGAGAAGAGATCTTAAGCCTTGAAGCTATACTCTGCTTTCAATATTTGGAAACCAATTTTTAAAATAACAGATAGATATCAAATAAAACATTTGATTTGTCATAAGAATGTATATACTACAGAATATTTGCTTACAAATAATTTTATTCTAAGCAGACAAATCACTTTCAGAATCCTCATGGATTTCAGAACCCTTATATCTTTATAAGCCTGAAAAACAACTTCCTCATAAAAAATAAAGCAGAAAGATGCATATATTTTTTCCATTTCAAAAAATAAGACTGATTTCCTAAAATGTCAAAAACAGTTACAGAATCCCAAATTACTTTATATTTTGTTTTCAATATTTGATAAGGAAATGATCATTCCTTTATTAACAATTTTTTGTATTATTTCTCTTTATTCTACATGATTAAATTATAAACATTTTAGCACTAGGAATATATTTTAATGTTGAAACATGTTACTGTATTCAAATCTTCTAAAGCTGAACTTATATATCATATTCACTTAAAATAATTATATTTTTCTTAATAAGTAGGATTTATAACACCTCCTCCCACTATTAACAATCATATGGGTATTATAAGGTCATATTTTTTCACTAGGTTGTTAGAAACCAACCACAGAATTTTTCAGTAGTAGCCACCCCATAGCTTGATTTAGCAGGCAAAGTGAAGATAATATCCAATTCATATTCATTGTGTAAATGGTGAATTCAGTGATTACTATTTTCCCATTAAGAATATATTCAATTATGCCACAGATAGAACACTATTCGGTTTAATGAGAATTTAAAATGAATGGAATTAGATTTAGACTAGAGTCTCATGAGCATTAAGAGAGTGATTAACATAGGTGTGGACATTTTTACTTTTTAAAATTTATTTTGCATTCCAATCAAACAGGTTCATTTTTATATAAATTTAAGCATGATTAAATCTTGCATGTTATTTTTAAACAGAAGTTGCCAGCTGCATCAACTTGTTCATTCTCTTTGACTTACAAAATACATGTGCTAAAGTTTAGATAAACTCTCATTACCATATAATAACATTGTTATATAATAAAAAATATAAACATTCCAATATTAATTTGGAAATTTAAAGAACACTCAAACTAGTGTAATTAATTATTAACATTTATTGAATGCTTATTATTTTTCAGATAATATGCTAACTACTTTCATATATTACCTCTTGGGAGCCCTCCAAGTCATTTTATGAAGTAAGCATTCCCATTATATTTACAGGGAAATTAGTTTTATGAGCTTGAATGACTTACACAAAGTCACAGGATGTGGTCAGCAGAATTTTAATATGACCTCCAAGATCCCCATCCCTTGGAGTACATAAACTGTATAATCCCTGGATCTGTGAACATGATGGATTTCACTCCTGGGATTAGGTTGTTATTTGGCACAGTTCATTTTAATAAAAGGAGATTATCTTCAGTGGGGCTGACCTAATCAGGTGTTCCTTGAAAATCAACTTGATATCTTACTGAGGCCAATGATTCAAGTCAGAGAGACTGAAAGCATCATGGAGATTTGACAGTAGAGAAAACTGTTTTTTGGCTTTGAAGATAGAGAGGGTCATGTAGCTACATTCTTAGTGGGTTTCAATGAATTGAGAGTAGCCCACAAGCAGACATCCAGCAAAATGGGGACCTCAGCCCTACAACCACAAGGAACTGAATTTTACCAAAAACCTGAAAGAACTTGAAAGTGAATTCATCCTAAATGGCTTCAGACAAAACCTAAGTATAGTGAACACCTTGATTTCAAGCTGGAAAGTAGCAGAATGGAGAATCATGCCATGCTAAGCCTGGTCTGCTGATTTACAAAACTAAGAACTAACTGATGCATGTTGCTTTAAGCCACTATATGTGCGGCAAAGTGTTCACAGCTTAAAAACATAGCTACTAAGTTCAATTTTACTCACAAGAAACCTGATTATACTCCTCTGTCCCTCCACCCTATTCTTCTAAACAATCTAGACACTGCTTCATGAAAACAGTAAATTTATTTACTACTCTTGATAGAGTATGTCTTTCTACAACCCTATGTGATTCAACCTTTTATTTAACGGAAAAAGAACTGGATTTGGAGTTGATAATATTTCTTTCATAAGTTAAATAAAATGGTACTATTTGCTTATTTATTTGGAAATGTCTTGAATAATCTAGCATATGGCAATTGCTCAATAAACGTTGTGGCCACTTTGCTAATAATTATTACTAAAATTTTAAAGCATGAAAGGTATCAAAACTGTCACACATCTATCTTTGCTGTTGTTGTTTAGTCACTAAGTCATGTCTGACTCTTTTGGGACCCCATGGACTGTGGGGCCTAGCAGCCTCCACATGGGATTTCCCAGGCAAGAACAGTAGAGTAGATTGCCATTTCCTTATCCAGGGGATCTTCCTGACCCAGGAATCAAAGCCCCATCTCCTCCTTGGAAGGTGGATTCTTTACCACTGAGCCGCTTGGGATATCTGTATCAGTTATATATTAAAAAGTTGTTTTCATTTCTAATGCTTTACCTGGCTTAATATAGCACTCTTCAAGGACAAAATTCCTACTTATAACTCAAAATTTGCTAGATCTGTATTTCCTTGATCCCTCAGGTAGAATCAGATTTTCAAAAGGTTCCAATTTTATTGTAAACACCACACACATGCATGTTATTTTCTGTAAGCATGTTCGTCGTAAACATGTTCATATCACAAGCTCTTGGAATAGAAGGACAAGCATGTAATATTTAGTAAATGTTTTCCAAATGAATGTTTAAAATTTTATAAGGAAGATATAAATTTAGAATGTATAAAGATGGGTCAAAAAATTCCTACTAAAGATTTCTGATTGGTAAATATAAAGGCATATACGCCTTTGGAGTAAACATAGCAAATGCATTATCTCAATGACTAAATATCAAGAAAATAATTTCATGCTCATTAGACGAGGCACTAGCTTATAAACAAAATGAATAGGATTTTTTTAAAGTAATTATTTGAAGGAAGTCAAGAAGAAAGTGAAGTTTGGAAAATGTACTTTTCCAAAAAATCCTATTCAATACTTGAAATGTCTGAGTCTCTTATTAATTCCAACATGTTATGGTAATAGGTTGGGTTGTTTTTTTTTGTTTGTTTTTTTTTTTTTTTTAATGTAGCTTCCTGTTTATAAGAAAACAATTTGTCTAGGAAAAGCCTCAAATTTTTCTTGAACATGAAATTGTTCCTACCAAAGTACAACTTTGATGGGACTGGTAAAATGAATTGTAGAAACACAGATATATACATTTCATTTTTTAATATTGCCAACAATACATTACAAATCCCTACGTTACAAAACTATCAATACCAATATATAATTATTGTTTTCTGTAGTTATTTTTCAAATCAGGTAGGAGAAGAAAACAGTTGCAAAAATGTATTTATACTCTTTTACATTTAATTATCTTTCTGGTGCTTTTTGGGCTTTCCAGATGGTTTAGCAGGTAAAGACTTGACCTGCAATGCAGGAGACCCAAGAGACTTAGGTTTGATCTATGGGTTGGGAAGATCCCCTGGAGGCAGGGTATGGCACTTCACTCCAGTATTCTTTCCTGAAGTATCCCATGGGCAGAGGAGCCTAGAGGGTTACAGTCCTTGGGGTCACAAAGAGTAGGACATGACTGAAGCACTTAGGATACATACCTGCACTGGTGCTCTTTATTTTTTATCATATGGATTCAAGTTACAGTTGACCCTTGAACAGTTCAGTTCAGTCACTCAGTCATGTCTGACTCGTTGTGACCCCATGGACTGCAGCATGCCAGTCTTCCCTGTCCATCATCAACTCCCACAGCTTGCTTAAACTTAGGTCCATCGAATCAGTGATGCCATCCAACCATCTTATCCTCTGTCATCCCCTTCTTCTCCTGCCTTCAATCTTGCCTAGCATCAGGGTCTTTTCTAAGGAGTCAGTTCCTCACATCATGTAGCCGAAGTATTGGAGTTTCAGCTTCAGCATCAGTCCTTTCAATGAACACCCAGGAATGATCTCCTTTAGGATGGACTGGTTGGATCTCCTTGCAATCCAAGGGACTCTCAAGAGTCTTCAACACCACAGTTCAAAAGCATCAAATCTTCAGCACTCAGCTTTCTTTGTAGTCCAGCTCTCACATCCATACATGACTACTGGAAAAGCCACAGCTTCGACTAGATGGACGTTTGTTGGCAAAGTAATGTCTCTGCCATTTAATATGCTGTCTAGGTTGGTCATAACTTTTATTCCAAGGAGCAAGTGTCTTTTAATTTCATGGCAGCAATCACCATCTGCAGTGATTTTGGAGCCCCCCAAAATAAAGTCTCTCACTGTTTCCACTCTTTCCCCATCTATTTCCTATGAAGTGATGGGACCGGATGCCATGATCTTCGTTTTCTGAATGTTGAGCTTTAAGCCAACTTTTTCACTCTTCTCTTTCATCAAGAAGATTTTTAATTCCCCTTCATTTTCTGCCATTAGGGTGATGTCATCTGCATATCTGATATTATTGATATTTCTCCCGGCAATCTTGTTTCCAGCTTGTGCTTCCTCCAGCCCAGCGTTCCTCATGATGTACTCTGCATAGAAGTTAAATAAGCAGGGTGACAATATACAGCCTTGACGTACTCCTTTTCCTATTTGGAACCAGTCTGTTGTTCCATGTCCAGTTCTAACTGTTGCTTCTTGACCCGCATACAGATTTCTCAGGAGGCAAGTCAGGTGGTCTGGTATTCCCATCTCTTGAAGAATTTTCCACAGTTTTTGTGATCCACACAGTCAAAGGCTTTGGCATAGGCAATAAAACAGAAGTAGAGGTTTTTCTGGAATTCTTGCCTTTTCAATGATCCAATAGATGTTGGTAATTTGATTTCTGGTTCCTCTGCTTTTTCTAAATCCAGCTTCAATATCTTGAAGTTCAAGGTTCATGTACCATTGAAGCCTGGCTTGGAAAATTTTGAGCATTCCTTTGCTGGCGTGTGAGATGAGTGCATTGTGTTGTAGTTTGATCATTGTTCGGTATTGCCTTTGTTTGGGATTGGAATGAAAACTGACCTTTTCCTGTAACCACTGCTAAGTTTTCCAAATTTGCTTGCATATTGAGTAGAGCACTTGAATAACATGAGTTTAAACTTCACAGGCCAGCTTATAATAAAACATTTTTTCAGTAAATACATACAACACTACATGAACACTGTGCTTAGTTTAATTGTTGAGTATGTAACAGTAGGTATAGAGGGCCGACTGTGCAACTTGCTTCTTTGGATTTTTGTGTCCATGGTAGATCCTAGCAACAAATTCTCTCACTTTGTGTTTATCTGGGAATGTATTAATTTCCATTTGATTTTTAAGAGTAGTTTTGTTTGATACAGAACTCATGCTTTAGAGACTTTCTTTTGGCACTTTAATATATTGTCCCACTGCCTTCTGGCCTCCAAGCTTACTGACCAGAAGTCAACTCTTAATCATCTGAGGTTCCCTTGTACATAATGAATTATTTTTCTCTTAGTGCTTTGTAAATCATCTCTGTAATTGGAATTTGAAAGCTTGAATATATTATCCTAGACATTGATTTCCTTGAGTTTTTTAATTACCTTGAGTTTGTCATGTTTCTTTCTGTGTAGGTTTGTTTTCTTCGAATTTGAGAAGTTTTTGGCTATTGTATGTCAACTATTCTTTTTCCTCTTTTTCCCTTCCTTCAGACAATCAGAAGTTTAATGGTATCTGACAGATCTTTCAGTACAGTTCAGTTCATTTCAGTTCAGTCACTCAGTCTTGTCCGACCCTTTGCGACCCCATGAATCACAGCACGTCAGGCCTCCCGGTCCATCACCATCTCCCGGAGTTCACTCAGACTCACGTCCACTGAGTCAGTGATGCTATCCAGCCATCTCATCCTATGTCATCCCCTTCTCCTCCTGCTCCAATCCCTCCCAGCATCAGAGTCTTTTCCATTGAGTCAATTCTTTACATGAGGTGGCCAAAGTACTGGAGCTTCAGCTTTAGCATCATTCCTTCCAAAGAAATCCCAGGGCTGATCTCCTTCAGAATGGACTGGTTGAATCTCCTGGCAGTCCAAGGGACTTTCAAGAGTCTTCTCCAACACCACAGTTCAAAAACATCAATTCTTCAGCGCTCAGCCTTCTTCACAGTCCAACTCTCACATCCATACATGACTACTGGAAAAACCATAGCCTTGACTAGATGGACTTTAGTCAGCAAAGTAGTGTCTCTGCTTTTGAATATGCTATCTAGTTTGGTCATAACTTTTCTTCCAAGGAATAAGCGTCTTTTAATTTCATGGCTGCAGTCACCATCTGCAGTGATTTTGGAGCCCCAAAAAATAAAGTCTGACACTGTTTCCACTGTTTCTCTATCTATTTCCCATGAAGTAATGGGACCAGATGCCATGATCTTCGTTTTCTGAATGTTGAGCTTTAAGCCAGCTTTTCCACTCTCCTCTTTCACTTCCATCAAGAGGCTTTTTAGCTCCTCTTCACTTTCTGCCATAAGGGTGGTGTCATCTGCATCTCTGGAGTTATTGATATTTCTCCTGGAAATCTTGATTCCAGCTTGTGTTTCTTCCAGTCCAACGTTTCTCATGATGTACTCTGCATATAAGTTAAATAAGCAGGGTGACATTATACAGCCTTGACATACTCCTTTTCCTATTTGGAACCAGTCTGTTGTTCCATGTCCAGTTCTAACTGTTGCTTCCTGACCTGCATACAGATTTCTCAAGAGGCAGGTTAGGTGGTCTGGTATTCCCATCTCTTTCAGAATTTTCCACAGTTTATTGTGATCCACACAGTCAATGGCTTTGGCATAGTCAATAAAGCAGAAATAGATGTTTTCCTGGAACTCTCTTGCTTTTTCCATGATCGAGTGGATATTGGCTATTTGATCTCTGGTTCCTCTGCCTTTTCTAAAGCCAGCTTGAACATCAGGAAGTTCACGGTTCACATATTGCTGAAGCCTGGCTTGGAGAATTTTGAGCATTACTTTACTACATGTGAGATGAGTGCAATTGTGTGGTAGTTTGAGCATTCTTCATCATTGCCTTTCTTTGGAATTGGAATGAAAACTGACCTTTTCCAGTCCTGTGGGCACTGCTGAGTTGTCCAAATTTGCTGGCATATTGAGTGCAGCACTTTCACAGCATCATCTTTCAGGATTTGAAACAGCTCAACTGGAATTCCATCACCTCCACTAGCTTTGTTCATAGTGATGCTTTCTAAGGCCCACTTGACTTCACATTCCAAGATGTCTGGCTCTAGATTAGTGATCACGTTATCATGATTGTGTGGGTCATGAAGATCTTTTTTGTACAGTTCTTTAGTGTATTCTTGCCACCTCTTCTTAATATCTTCTGCTTCTGTTAGGTCCAGACCATTTCTGTCCTTTATTGAGCCCATCTTTGCATGAAATGTTCCCTTGATATCTCTAATTTTCTTGAAGAGATCTCTAGTCTTTTCCATTCTGTTGTTTTCCTCTATTTCTTTGCATTGATCACTGAAGAAGGCTTTCTTATCTCTTCTCGCTATTCTTTGGAATTCTGCCTTCAGATGCTTATATCTTTCCTTTTCTCCTTTGCTTTTTGCCTCTCTTCTTTTCACAGCTATTTGTAAGGCCTCCCCAGACAGTAATTTTGCTTTTTTCCATTTCTTTTCCATGGGGATGGTCTTGAATCCTGTCTCCTGCACAGTGTCCCGAACCTCATTCCATAGTTCATCAGGCACTCTATCTATCAGATCTAGGCCCTTTGTTATACCCAGAGTCCGAGTCCCCAAAACTGAGAGAATAAGACATCCACAGCAATGCAAAAGCATGAAGGGGTTTTATTTCTAGCTCGAGCTAGGTCTCCCGCCATATCCAATGCAGTGGAGTGGAGCAAGGAGCCCTGAGCCCAGATTTACAGCAGTATTTATAGGTTTTAGAACAGAGTTGGCAAGGGCTGATTGGCTCCAGGAGTTTCCTCGTATTTATTTATTGGCTAATCTTCATTGGCTACAGAGGTTTCCGGATATTTACTAATTGGCTATTGGCTGCAGGGGGATGTCTTTTACGTCCTGATAAACTCAAACCAGGTTATGGGGAGTATGCTGATTAGACAAGTCCTGGCATCCGCGGGGATGACCTCACTGGGCAATGACTCAGCCTTTCCCGTGAGTCCTACCTTAGTCCCTGAAGCCTATCATGGTGTTTGTTAAGTCCCAACGTTCCCCCCTGTCCTTTGATCATGGAGAGGATCCCTCCTCTTCATTCTGAGACATTGCCTGATATTATTGTCTCAGCATCATCACTTGAACTGTACTGATATGTTCTTTTTACAAAGGTCCAAGGTCAAAGAATAAATCTGGCCACCAAGTATTGGGGGGATTCCAGCAGTCGAATTGAGTACCTCATGGGTTAGTCCATTATGAAGCATTCAGGTGATCTTAGCAGGTTGATGTGGGTTAGCATCAGCAGTTCCAGAGTGGAGAAGGAGGGCCACCAACAGGAGAGTCAGGGGGATTTGTCTGGGGCCAGCTGGTGGACGAGCTTCATTTTTAAGGGGTTGGTGGGATGCAGCATCACCTTCCATTCTTTTGGGACCTTTTCTTGTTCCTCTGGGGTGGCACGATGCACGTGATTGCAGTGCACCCAGGGTCCAATTCCATCCACCTTTAGGGCAGTGGGGGTGGTAAGGAGAACAACATAGGGGCCCTTCCATCTTGGCTCTAAGGTTTTTGACTGGTGTCTCTTAACCCAGACCCAATCTCCCAGGCCCATATCATGGGAAGGGATTGTTCCTTTACTCTGGCCCTCATGAACTTCTCGTATCAGTGACCAGATATGTTTATGCACTTTACTTAAAGCCAGCATCTCTTGTTGGAACATGTGTAGCGAGAGAGATGGTTTAGTCTTTCCCTCAAACAGTGAACAAATGGGGGGTGTACTTCCATATACAATTTCAAAGGGAGTCAAACCTAGTTTATAGGGGGTATTTTGTGCCCAAAAAAGCGCAAAGGGAAGGAGGGTTACCCAGTCCCCGCCAGTCTCTATTACCAGCTTTGTTAAAGTTTCTTTTAGGGTCCAATTCATTCTTTCTACTTGTCCTGAGCTCTGGGGACTGTACTCATGATGTAGCTTCCATTTGGTCCCCAGGGCTGAGACCAGTCCTTTAACAATTTTGCTCACAAATGCAGGTCCATTATCAGAGCCAATAGATGCCAGCAGCCCAAACCTAGGTATTATCTTAGCCACTATTATTGCTGTCTCCTTTTTAGTGGGGTAAGCTTCTTCTACCCACCCAGAAAATGTATCAACCAAACTAACAGGTAATGATAGCCATACTTGCCTGGCTTGACCGACCTCTGTAAAATCTATCTCACAATGCTGTCCCGGCCTTCCCCCCACCGGTATCTTGCATCTGTGTGCTGTCCTTTTCCCGGTCTCATCATCTGACAGGCCTTGCAGGTGCGGACTATGTCCTGTATGGTTTTCTTTTGTCTGGGAAACCGCAGCTGCGCTGCTTGTAGAAGCGTCAAAGCCTTTTTCTCTCCCAAACGGGTGGTTTGATGTAAATGGGTACAGAGATATCTGCCCAGGTTGGCAGGAAGCAACAGGTTGTCATCCTGGTCCCGATACCATCCGTCCTTGCCCGCAGGGCGGTTGGTGTTATCCTGCATCCAGCTTAAATCAGAGGGGGAGTATATGGGGCTTGGGGGGAGAGTCCCCATCCCTGGCGGTGGTAATCCTACAGCCAGCACATGAGCTTGGCAGTATCCAGAGGCCACTTTGCGGGCTGCTGCATCGGCAGCACGGTTGCCTCGGGCCCTGGCATCTTCTCCTTTCTGGTGTCCTGGGACATGTGCTATGGATACCGCCTGGGGCAAGTGGACCGCTACCAAGAGTCTGCGTATTTCAGGTAGGTTCTTAATCTCTTTTCCCTCTGCTGTCAAGAACCCCCATTCTTTATATGTAGGGCCTTGAATATGCGTGGTGCCAAATGCATACCGGCCGTCAGTGTAAATGGTGATCTTTTTTCCTTTCGCCCTCTCTAGTGATTGTGTCACAGCTATCAATTCTGCTTTTTGGGCAGATATTCCAGGGGGCAAAGCCTCGGCCCAGACGACCCCCCCCCCCAGTGTCATCTACTATGGCTGCCCCTGCTTTTCTCTGCCCATCCTTTATATAACTGCTCCCATCTGTGAACCATATCAGCTCACTGTCCTTTAATGGTATGTCACTGAGGTCTCTTCGTATGATGGCTACCTCAGCCAATACTTCAACACAGTCATGGAGAGGCCCATCCTCCTCCAGGATGGGCAAGAGAGTAGCAGGACTTAGAAAACAAGGTGTCTGAAAGTGTATCTGGGGAGCACTTAACAGCAGGGCTTGGTAATGGGTTAAGCGAGTGTTAGAAATCCACTTACCCGGTGGCTGTTTGAGGATCCCCTCTATGGCATGGGGAGTGTAGACCAGGAGGGGCTGTCCATAAGTCAACTTGTCAGCGTCATGGACAAGGAGAGCAGTGGCTGCGATGATACGGAGACAGGGCGGCCATCCAGCAGCTACCGGATCCAGCCGTTTAGAGAGGTATGCCACAGGCCGCTTCCAAGGTCCCCATTGCTGTGTCAGGACTCCCTTTCCCACTCCCTGCTTTTCCTCCACAAACAGTTGAAATGGCTTAGCCGGGTCAGGGAGGGCTAGGGCCGGGGCTTCTAGCAATGCCCACCAGAGTTCCTGAAATGCCTGCCTCATTGGCTCAGTCCAAGTCCAGTTCTTATTTTCTCTACTTCCTTCATATAGAGGCCAGGCCTTTTCAGCAAACCCCAGGATCCATAGCCTGCAGTACCCAACAGTCCATAAGAACTCCCTCACTTGCCGACGAATCATTGGCTCGGGGATCTGTAAAATAGTCTCTTTCATAGCCTGAGTCAACCATCTTTGCCCCTGTTTTATTTTGTACCCCAAGTAAACGACTTCCTGTTTAGCAGTTTGGGCCTTCTTTGCACTCACCTGGTACCCCAATGTCCCCAAAGTCTGAAGGAGGTCGCCTGTGGCCTCTAGGCATACCTCCTTGGTAGTAGCAGCCAGCATGAGGTCATCCACATATTGCAATAGGACAATGTCAGGGTGGCTAGTCCGGTACTCACAGAGGTCCTCACCTAGAGCCTCATTGAACAATGTCGGCGAGTTTTTAAATCCCTGTGGAAGGCGAGTCCAGGTCAGCTGTTCTACAGTTTGACTGTCTTCGTCAGTCCATTCGAATGTGAAGATCTCTTGGCTCTGGGGGGCCAGAGGCAAACTGAAAAAGGCATCTTTTAAGTCCAAGATTGTATACCAGATGTAATCTGGTGGCAAGCCGCTCAGGAGGGTGTATGGGTTAGGGACAGTGGGATGAACGTCACTCATCCGTTTGTTGACTTCACGAAGATCTTGGACGGGTCTAAAGTCCATTCCCCCAGGCTTTTTCACAGGCAGCAGGGGAGTATTCCATGGGGACTGGCACTTTTTAAGAATCCCTACCTTCAGGAGGTGCTGTATGTGTGGTGTGATTCCTTGCCGGGCCTCCTGACTCATGGGGTACTGCTTTATCTTCACAGGGGTAGCATTTGCTTTTAATTCAACAATGATGGGAGATCTTTGTTTTGCCAGTCCTACTCCTGCCATCTCGGCCCAGGCCAGAGGGTATTTTTGGATCCATTGTAGCATAGCCGGGTCCACAGCTGCAGGGGGTTTTGGTGAATATAGTCTGTATTCATCTCTCAGTGCCAGGGATAAAACATGAATTGGTTGTCCAAGCCCATCTGTGACTGATATCCCTCCAGAGTCAAAGTGCATTTGCGCATTGACTTTGGAAAATAGGTCTCTTCCTAATAAAGGGGCTGGACATTCCAGGATCACCAGAAATGATTGGGACACCCGTTGGGCTCCCAAGTCCACTTTTTGTTTAGTAGTCCAGTAATATTTGTCCCGGTGGCTCCCTGGACCAAGCTAGTCTTCTTGGACATCGGCCCAAATATTTGATTGAGGACCCAGTATTGGGCTCCCGTATCCACCATGAAGCTGACCGGTTTCCCCTCCACATTAATAGTTCCCCAGGACTCGGGGAGGGGTGCCAGGCCCTGACCCCTCCAATCACTATCTTCTCCTGCATATAAAATGTGGGTACCCGAGGAAGACTCTTCTTTTCTTACAGTCCTTTTTTTCAGGTTTCTCTTGGGGCACTCATTTTTCCAGTGCCCTTGCTCTTTGCAATAGGCTCATTGGTCTCTCTTTAGGGTCGGTCTGGCCAGTTTCTCCCTTCCTTTCGGCTGGGTGTCTCGAGTCTTCTGGGAATCAGGTCCCAGTCTCGTCCCCACAAAGAAAATTTGAGCTAGCTCTTTCTGATTTCTTCAGTTTTCCTTAGCTCTAATTTCCCTTTCCTCCCGTCTAATTCGTTCCTCCCTCTCCTCAGGGGTCTCTCTGTTATTAAACACTTTCTCAGCTGCCCTCACCAGATCCTGTATTGACTGTTCTCCCAACCTCTCTATCCTCTGTAACTTCCTCCTGATATCCGGAGCTGCCTGATTAACAAAGGCTAGCAAGACTGCTGCGCGTGACTCATCAGCCTAAGGGTCCATGGGCGTATACTGCCTGAAAGCCTCCATTAACCTCTCTAAAAAGGCTGCCGGGCTCTCATTTGGCTCCCGCCTTATCAAATTTACCTTAGACAAATTCGTTGGTTTCCTGGCGGCTGCCCAGAGGCCAGACATCAGAGTCTGGCGATACACTCGGAGATGCTCCCTACCTTCAGCGAGTTCAAAATCCCAGTTCGGTCGCATCAAAGGAAACCCCTTCTCGATTAGGTGGGGCTGCGTGGTGGGTCTTCCATCCACTCCTGGAACATGTTTTCGTGCTTCCAATAGAATTCGCTCCCATTCCTCCGAGGTGAAGAGCACCTGTAACAGCTGCTGACAATCACCCCAAGTAGGATGAGTAAACCAGATAGAATCTAAGAGATCAATAAGACCTTGGGGTTTTTCGGAAAAAGAAGGGGTTTGAGTCTTCCAGTTATATAAATCACTCGTAGAAAACGGCCAGTACTGGTATGTTTGCTCCCCACCAGGATTTGCTGGCCCCACCTGGACAGGGAATGCCCGAACGGTGGATGAAGGAGCCTCCCAGCTTCCGTCCTCAGACAAGTCTCTGCCACTTTGAGTCCTTCCACGATTTCCTTGGGTTGGCCCCCTTCCCATTGCGGAGCCGAGGGTTCTGGGTCCCTCCTTTGTTCTACAGACGACACCTGCAGTACCTGCAGGGGCACGGGTGGCTGCATATATGGGGGAGGTGAGATTTCAGTGTCTAAGTCAATCAGGTTGGATATAAAGAGGATTCCTGGAGTATCGGCTTCTCCTGACTCTCCCAATCTTCATGGTCAGTCATTACAGACAAAGGGGTGGAAGAGATTTGGCCCATAATGACGGAGCTCACAAAGAACACACAAAAAAACAAAAATGGCGCCGGCACACAAAGAAAGGCGACAGACAGAAGACAAACAAATATCGGCCGAAAACACAGAACTAGGTCTATCCCAGACTTCTGTTATCTTGCTTCCCAATGTTATCTCACCGAAGGGCGTCCACTGCCCACCAGATTCGGAGTCGAGAGAGATGTTCCTTCCCAATCCCTCACAGAACCAGCTGCCTTCCAGCGCGAATGCTGGGCCCTGGTCTTATGCTGGGCCCTGGTCTTATGCTGGCTGCCAGTTGCCTTCCAGCGCACTCACTGGGCCTCAGTCTTACACTGGCTAGAATGACTAATTCACCTCTGATTAGGCCTAACAAGAGCCAGTTGCCTTCCAGTGCGTATGCTGGGCCTCGGCCTTATGCTGGACTTAACCAGACTTAACACCGCTGTTCAAATATCTTTCCTCCTAGTGAGGAAACCTTCTACTGGGAGAGTGTTATTCTTCCCAGTTAAAGGGATCCTGGACAAGCCCCCAAATGTTATGCCCAGAGTCCAAGTCCCCAAAACTGAGAGAATAAGACGTCCACAGCAATGCAAAAGCATGAAGGAGTTTTATTTCTAGCTTGAGCTAGGGCTCCCGCCATATCCAATGCAGTGGAGTGGAGCAAGGAGCCCCGAGCCCAGATTTACAGCAGTATTTATAGGTTTTAGAACAGAGAGTTGGCAAGGGCTGATTGGCTGCAGGAGTTTCCTAGTATTTACTAATTGGCTAATCTTTATTGGCTGCAGGGGTTTCCTAATATTTACTAATTGGCTATTGGCTGCAGGGGGATGTCTTTTACGTCCTGATAAACTCAGACCAGGTTATGGGGAGTATGCTGATTAGACAAGTCCTGGCATCCGCGGGGATGACCTCACTGGGCAATGACTCAACCTTTCCCATGAGTCCTACCTTAGTCCCTGAAGCCTATCATGGCATTCGTTAGGTCCCAACACCTTAAATCTATTTCTCACTTCCACTGTGTAATCATAAGGGATTTGATTTAGGTCATACCTGAACGGCCTAGCAGTTTTCCCTGCTTTCTTCAATTTCAGTTACGACTCTTCATTTCTATATTTTTTTTCCAGTTACTCAGATTGGGTAATCTCAGTTAACCTATCATCAGGTTTATTGATTCTTTCTTCTGCTAAGTCAAATTTGATATGGAAACTCCTCTAAATTTTGATTCTAGTTATAGTTCTTGAAACTTCAGTTTCTATTTTGCTATCATAAAGCTTCTATCTTTGTACTGATATTCTTAATTCAATGACATGTCATTATCATACTCTCCTTTAATTCTTTAGAGATGACTTCCTTTAGTTCTTTGAACTTATTTTTAATAGCTCATTTAGATTTGCTATTTAGCAAGTTTAGCATCTGTGCTCTCTAAGCGTTAGTTTCTATCAATTGCTCCACACACTTCATGTGTGAATTATACATTCTTTTGTCTTTTCCTAACTCACTGTTTTTGTGTGTGGAAATTCAGACATTTTAGCAAATATAACATGGCAACTTCAAAAATCATATTTTTTCTTTACTCCGGGTATATTTTTACTGATTGTTTATTAATTTTTAATAACTTTCCTAGACTAATTATATAAATTTATATTTATTTTGTCATTACTAAAGTCTCAGCTCAGCTAATTTAATGGTCAGCTAATGACTGGCCAGAAATTTCCTTATACCTTCAAATCAATAAATCTTCTACTCTTTGCTTGTGTGGTATATAAAAACAGTTTAGATATAATTTTAATTCCTATTCCTTCTGTGGCTTCTTTCAATATTTTATCTTTAGGTTTAGTGTTCTGCATTTTACATATATTATGTAATTGTATGTATTATTTTATACATATTATTTATATATATATATATATATAACACATAATTATATATGCATATATCCTGTGGTCTCTTAGATTCCTGGATCTATAGTTTGGTGTCTGTCATAAAATTTGGAAAATGCTCAGTTATCACTACTATGAATATTTTTTCTGTTTCTTTTTTTTCTTCCACTTCTAATATTTGTAGTTTATATACTTTGTAATAATGCTACAGTTTCTGGATATTTATTTGATGCTTTACATTTTTTATTTTCTTTGCATCTAAGTTTTGGAAATTGCTATTAACATATATTTCAGTTCAGATCAGTTCAGTTCAGTCACTCAGTCATGTCTGACTCTTTGAGACCCCATGAATTGCAGCACTTCAGGCCTCCCTGTCCATCATCACCTCCTGGAGTTCACCCAAACTCATGTCCATTGAGTCGGTGATAGCATCCAGCCATCTCATCCTCTGTTGACCCCTTCTCCTCCTGCCCCCAATCCCTCCCAACATCAGGGTCTTTTCCAATGAGTCGACTCTTCGCATGAGGTGGCCAAAATATTGGAGTTTCAGCTTCAGCATCAATCCTTCCAAAGAACACCCAGGACTGATCCCCTTCAGAATGGACTGGTTGGATCTCCTTGCAGTCCAAGGGACTCTCAAGAGTCTTCTCCAACACCAAAGTTCAAAACTATTAATCCTTCAGTGCTCAGCTTTCTTCATAGTCCAAAATTTCACATCCATTCATGACTACTGGAAAAACCATAGCCTTGACTAGACGAAACTTTGTTGGCAAAGTAATGTCTCTGCTTTTTAAGATGCCATCTAAGTTGGTCATAACTTTCCTTCCAAGGAGTAAGCGTCTTTTAATTTCATGGCTGTAGTCACTATCTGCAGTGATTTTGCAGCCCCCCCAAAATAAAGTCTGACACTGTTTCCACTGTTTCCCCATCTATTTCCCATGAAGTGATGGGACCAGATGCCATGATCTTCGTTTTCTGAACGTTGAGCTTTAAGCCAACTTTTTCACTCTTCTCTTTCATCAAGAAGCTTTTTAGTTCCTCTTCACTTTCTGCCATAAGGGTGGTGTCATCTGCATATCTGAGGTTATCGATGTTTCTTCTATAAATCTTGACTCCAGCTTGTGCTTCTTCGAGTAAAGCGTTTCTCATGATGTACTCTGCATAGAAATTAAATAAGCAGGGTGACAATACACAGCCTTGATGTACTCCTTTTCCTATTTGAAACCAGTCTGTTGTTCCATGTCCAGTTTTAACTGTTGCTTCCTGACCTGCATATAGGTTTCTCAGGAGGCAGGTCAAGTGGTCTGGTATTCGCATCTCTTTCAGAATTTTCCACAGTTTCTTGTGATGCACACAGTCAAAGGCTTTGGCATAGTCAATAAAGCAGAAATAGATGTTTTTCTGGAACTCTCTTGCTTTTTTGGTAATCCAGCAGATGTTGGCAATGTAATCTCTGGTTCCTCTACCTTTTCTAAAACCAGCTTGAATATCTGGAAGTTCATGGTTCACGTATTGTTGAAGCCTGGCTTGGAGAAATTTGAGCATTACTTTAGCAGTGTGTGAGATGAGTGCAATTGTGCAGTAGTTTGAGCATTCTTTGGCATTCCCTTTCTTCAGGATTGAAATGAAAACTGACTTTTTCTAGTCCTGTGGCCACTGCTGAGTTTTCCAAATTTGCTGGCATATTGAGTTCAGCACTTTCACAGTATCATCTCTCAGGATTTGAGATAGCTCAATTGGAATTCTATCACCTCCACTTGCTTTGTTCATAGTGATGCTTTCTAAGGCCCACTTGACTTCACATTCCAGGATGTCTGGCTCCAGATAGTGATCACACCATCGTGATTATCTTGGTCATAAAGATATTTTTTGTACAGTTCTTCTGTGTATTCTTGCCACCTCTTTTTATTCTGCTTCTGTTAGGTCCATATTTTTTCTGCCCTTTGTTGTGCCCATCTTTTCATGAAATGTTCCCTTGGTATCTCTAATTTTTTTGAAGAGATCTCTAGTCTTTTCCATTCTGTGGTTTTCCTCTATTTCTTTGCACTGGTTGCTGAAGAAGGCTTTCCTATATCTCCTTGCTATTCTTTGGAACTCTGCATTCAAATGGGTATATCTTTCTTTTTCTCCTTTGTCTTTAACTTCTCTTCTTTTCATAGCTATTTGTAAGGCCTTTTCAGACAACAATTTTGCCTTTTTGTATTTTTTTTCCCCTTGGGGATGGTCTTGATCCCTGCCTCCTATACAATGTCACAAACCTCTGTCCATAGTTTATCAGGCGCTCTATCTATCAGATCTAGTCCCTTAAATCTATTTCTCACTTCCACTATATACTCATAAGGGATTCGATTTAGGTCATACCTGAATGGCCTAGTGGTTTTCCCTACTTTCTTCAATTTAAGTCTGAATTTGGCAATAAGGAGGTCATGATCTGAGCCACAGTCAATTCCCGGTCTTGTTTTTGCTGAATGTATAGAGCTTCTCCATCTTTGGCTGCAAATTAACCGTCCCCATTTTAGGATATGGAGCTGTTGCAAAGAGAGATTAAATTATCCAATAAAATTTTCAAAATCTGAAGGTGGTAATGTTTGGAACAGAGTTCAGCTATGTAGACAGCAAAGAATGCTCCTTAACAACATCCTATTGTGCTTCTTTTGGAAAGATGGCAAAACTTGCTGCTGTTTTTCACTCTAAGTCTTGTCTGACTATCTGAAATCCCATGGACTGTAGCATGTCAGGCTCCTGCATCCTCCACTATTACCTGGAGTTCACTCAAATTCATGTCCATTGAGTTGGTGTTGCTATCTATCCATCTCACCCTCTGAAGCCCTCTTATCTTTTTGCCTTCAATCTTGCTCAGTATCAGTGTCTTATTTAAAGAGTCAGCTCTTAGCATCAGATGGCCAAAGTAATGGGGCTTCAGCTTCAGTAACAGTCCTTTCAATGAATATTCAGAGTGGATTTCCTTCAGGATTGACTGGTTTGATCTCCTTGCAGTCCAAGGGACTCTCCACAGTCTTCTTCAGCACCACAGTTTGAAAGCATCAATTCTTTGGTGCTCAGACTTCTTTATGGGCTTCCCTGGTGACTCAGAGGTTAAAGTGTCTGCCTGCAATGCAGGAGACCTGGGTTCGATCCCTGGATCAGGAAGATCTCCTGGAGAAGGAAATGGCAACCCACTCCAGTATTCTTGCCTGGAGAATCCCATGGACGGAGGAGCCTGGTCAGCTACAGTCCATAGGGTCGCAAAGAGTCGGACACGACTGAGTGACTTCACTTCACTTTTTTTTTTTTTAATTTTATTTATTTTTTTATTTTTTAAATTTTAAAATCTTTAATTCTTACATGCGTTTCAGACTTCTTTATAACTCATCTATCACATCCACACATGACTACTGGAAAAACCATAGCTTTGACTATATGGACCTTTGTCAGCAAAGTGATGTCTCTGTTTTTTTTAATATGTTCTCTAGGTTTGTCATATCTTTCCTTCGAAGGAACAAGAGTGTTTTAATTTCATGGCTGCAGTCACCATCTATGGTGATGGCAAAAATACAACTCCATATCTTCTAAGTGGAAATAGAAGCTTAAAAATGATGACAAAGTCAGAGAATATAATATTCTACACAGAATTTAGGTTAAAGAGCCATCTTTTGGCTTTAACTGCATTTGGTATAAGTAGATAGAAGCTCAGCCTCCTATAAATAATTTAAGACAAAATTTTGGACATAGATTTCTGTGATTAGCATAAACTTAACTAAGAAAAGAAAAAAAAAAAAAAAGGCTCATGTGTTTACAGTCTTAAACCCTCCCTCCTTTTGCCCTAAAAGTGAAGCAGTGTAATTTAAAAGTTAGACCATCTATTCTTATTTTAAATTCTTATTATTCCACCTGTGAAATATGTCATTTCAAAGCTAGCTTCAAGTTCTTAGCTTCTCAGGTTTCTATGAGTATGTCATGTTACCTTACATTTCCTACAAATTCAAGGAAAGACTGCAAGCCTTGCCTCCAAATGATAATTAACCCTTAAAAATCTTTTAGTTTTCTTAATTTCTGTAATTTACAAATGGTTTCTACCCATGTATAGCTTAGTAAAAATAACAGGTCATTGTATTTTCAGTGTTTTACCTAAAAGACAATGAACATCTGCAATTTTGGGAAATATAAAGATTTTTCTAGAGTTAATTAAAGATCTTTCTAGAGTTATTTAAGTTGAACTTGTAAATTTTATCCTGGTATATAGTTTTGGTTTGGAACAGTCCAGATAGAAAAAAGCAATATGAAAAAGAAAGTAAAGACAAGTAAGAAAATATGCTTTATGATGTAATAAATAAAAGCCTTTAAGGAATGGCATGATTTACAAAAAGTTTCAGCACTAAATATGTACTGTTTACTTAACAGATCATAGCAGTTTTCTTTGAAAAACTTGTATCTAATTCAAGTCTTATTATAAATATTTTTTTCACAAAAAATTTTTTCCAAAGCCCTTTTGCATACCATATCAGCATAAGTTTGTGAAAAACAAAAATCACATTCCACACACAAACGATCACAGAGAATGTTTAAATTAATGAACTAAGCAAACCATAAGACACTTCTTTCTCTTTTAAATAACAAATTCAATTCATTTTTTACAGTGTTCATTACTATCTTCCTATGCATGTTTGCTAAGTCGCTTCAGTCATGTACATCTCTTTGCGACTCTAGGGACTATAGCCCCCTAGGTTCATCTGTCCATGGGACTCTCCAGTCAAGAATACTGCCGTGAGTTGCCATGTCTTCCTCCAGGAGATCTTCCCAACTCAGGGATCAAACTTGGGTCTCTTGCTTCTCCTGCATTGCCAGGTGAGTTCTTTACCACTAGCACCACCCGGGAAGTCCATCTTCCTATAAGAATTATCAAAAAATCAAATGGAGTTTACTCTGTGATCTGTAATTTGACAAAGTTCACATGTTATAGCATACTAAGTACTTCTCAGAAGAACAAGTGGTGAATGATGTCTGGTGATGATGATTTGATGTTTCTGAGCTTCTGATTTATTTGTTCTCAAGAAAACTAAACAATGAGTATTAATACAATATACTTTACTAAGGTCATGATTAAGACACAGATAATTTCCCCAATCACACATGTAATAATTTTTATGAGGGCAGGAGTCCAACACTAATATTTGGATGCCAAGAACCCAAGCATGGTCTTTACTACTCTGATACTGGACAGAGGCAGACTATATGACAATCTCTCTTAATAAGAATGAAATAAACTGTATTGGGTTGAATGTGAACCCTGAACATCGTGGAACTCCAGGTAGTTTCACTGCTTCAGAAGAGTGATATCATTACTTTTTTTCCTCTCATTTTCTTTTATTACCCTTTAGCTGCTTATCCTATTAAATATTCCTTTAAATCATTTTGTTTTAATTCATTGCATAATTCTAAGGGATTGGAAAAATATGATTGTGCTTTCTCAAAGCCCCTCCTTCTTTTGTTTCTTCTTTGGCACCATCAACAGCAATGAAATAGTGGAAAGAAAGACCCTTGGTGTAGTTGGACCCATGCCTAGAACCACTGTCTACTGGTTACAGTTTTCTAATTTTAATAAATAGTCATTTATTCTCCTGAAAATACGTTATATCCATAGCTCCTCTTCTCTGTCTTTAATTGAATATCTGTTTCAACTAAATGTGCACTGCCTACAGATTATGTCCATAATAGCTTTGGATTCTGTCAGGGGTTAACTGATTTTAAATTGAGTTTAGTATAATTTGGATACAGTTGCTTTTCTTTTGCCAAACTGGCTAGCCATTTAAATCATCAAGCCACTTAGTTCTGAAAACAGTTTTAAAATTTTAAATCACTCTTCTTTCCTGTAAAGTTCTATGTACGTTTCTACATTATTCTTCGGAGAGAGCAATTCTATATCCTGTTTGAAAATAATTAGTCCATGGTGATGGCATCATGATATTAGTAACCTCCATTATTTTTTATGTCTTATTTAGCAGATTACACAATTGTAATTTCATTCTCAGTGTGGCTATGGCTATACTTTCATATAATCAAAAAATATGGAAACATATTTTCATTTGGTATAAAATGTTAGCAAAGAAGTTGTTGGAATTATCTCCAAATTTATATATGAGTTACTGGACTCATTATTTCAAACATCTTGGTCTGAATCAATATCATAATGATTCATTCTTTTGATTAAGAAGTGACTCTGTCTGTAGATGTCAGATAATCACCAAGATGACCTATAATGAGAACATTTCACAACTCTAGGACTTAAATTTCTTATTCCCTCAACAGCATAATGACTTCCTTCTAGATCTTTTTATACTGTTTCTGTGCTCCTGGGGTTTCTTTTCATGATCAGTCACTATCAAGGGTTGCTTCTATCATCTGCTTTTAGACAAAGAAATGTTGTGGCTCTATACAATACAAACTGTGTTTTGTCTACATATTTTAGAATTCTGGCACATTTCCTCGATTTTTTTTAAGCCTTGTCCCACACATCTGTATATAAATTGCATAAAACTGCAATAGTAAAAGATGACACAGGATACTCTTTGTTATTCTGTTAAGTGCTCTGAGGGGAATTAGAGAGGTTTCTTTTATATGAAATATTAAGATTAGAAATGCAAGATGTTCTTCTGATCCTGCCCCTTAGGAATAGGGTATTTAAAAGTAAGTAAGGAAAAATGATAACATCTTGATGACATTCACTATGAATCTTGAAATTCATAGCAATACCAATATACAAAGAGCACTTTGTAGGTAAAATCATAAGTTTGTTGTTGAATCGCTTGATTCTTTCTCAAACAGTTTCTAGGGAATTGAACACTGCACCAATATTGTAAGTTTTCTTTAAAATTCATAACATTCTAAAAACTCAGATACAGTCATTAATATTATAAAATATCTTTATGTGTTGGGGTTTTGTGTACTTTTCTTCCTCGTGTTAAAAATGTGAATTGTTTCCTTATTGGTTTTACAACTGATAGGTTGGATTTCTTTAGCTGTCAGCTTTGTGGCTTAGTTTGTTCCTGGTTAATGTCTGGTGAAAACAAAGTGAATGACCGTATGTGAATTTTGTGTCTTTGTTAAAGTAACACGGACAGAAGTCAATTTCTCATATATATTAAGGATAGTCTGAGTTTTTTTTTTAACACTTGAAAACAATTTTATTTTCAACGATAAACTTTAATGATTAATGTGGTCCTTATGGTTCTCTTGATTCTGTCCTAAGTTGTGAGAGTCTCAGACTCCTTAATTAAATGTTTTCATTCTTCTCAAAATATCTTCATTCCTGTTAGGTACACCAATGGTTGAAAATGCATTAGAAATTTAAAAGATGCAAATGACAGATCCATGCATATTTTCTAGAATCAACAAAGCAAAGGAGAGAATTTTCCCCTCATTTAATAAAACTTTGATTTTGGGGAGAAGGAAATAGACCTTAAAACAAAAGCATACCCATAAAACAATACAAAAATATTTTTATTAAAGCATCTCGTTCTTCTTTAAATTTTTGACTAATATTAACCCTAAGAAGAAACTAGTGATAATTCAAATCTCACATTAAAATTGCATTCATCAACACTAACAATGCACAACTTGAGAGGCTTTGGTTTTCTAGACATAAAATTCAATCAAAATAATTCAATATAGTTCAGACAGTGGGAATCATGGCAGCTTGGATTAGCATTACATTTCTTTTCTAATTTGTTATCTTGGGAGTTTCAGTTTCCTCAACCCAAAAAAACCTGGACTTGACACACGATCTTATATTCTTCCATTACACATCTCTCCAAAGTTCTACAAATCTAAGAGTAGAGCTCAAGTGAACACCCCAAAGGCAAAAACATTAATTTTTTAAGATATGAAATCATAATTGATAGTATCTCCTAAGCTAAAAAGAGCAAAGTCAAGGTAACTTTATTTTAAAACTCTAAATCCTTAAATTATCCACCAAATGGATAAAAACAACAGTCATTCAGAAGCTTCTTCTTTTCAACTTAATATGTAGTATAGAAAGTCATTTAATCTAAATGAAGGAGTGGAAACACTAAAAGTCATTCTAAGTTTAGTAACTTAAGTATAGCTGAAAGTGAAGGTTGCTTAGTCATGTCTGACTCTTTGCGACCCCATGGACTATATAGTCCATGCAGTTCTCTAGGCCAGAATACTGGAGTGGGTAGGCTTTCCCTTTTCCAGGGGATCTTCGCAACCTAGGGATTGAACCCAGGTCTCCCACATTGCAGGAGTATTCTTTACCAGCTGAGCCACAAGGGAAGCCCAAGGAGAACTGCAGACCTTCTTTATGTTCAACACTAGAATTATTTACAAAGCTAGCATTCAAAACTGTGTTACTCATTTTCACCTCATCATCACTCTGGCAATCAGCAAGGCAGTGCACCGTGGAAAACTCAAACTTCAGGTTTGCAGTTAATTTGATAACTATTAGTTTCCTAGAGCTGATATTAACAAAGTACTGTGAACTGGCACCTTTGTTATTATTTAGTTACTAAATTCTGTCCGACTCTGTGACCCTATGGATATAGCCTGCCAGGGTCCTCTGTCCATGGGATTCTCCTGGCAGGAATACTGGAGTGGGTTGCCATTTCTTACTGCAGGGGATCTTCCTGATCCAGGGATCAAACCTGTGTTTCTTGAATCTCCTTCAATGGCAGATGAGTTCTTTACCACTGTGCTACCTGGGAAGCCCAACTGGTAGTTTACAACAACAAAAATTTATTCTGTCACAGTGCTGGAAGATAGAAGTCAGAAATCAGGTGTCAGCAGTGTTGATTCCTTCCAGAGTCTCCAATAAAGAGGCTGTTCAAGTCTCTCTCCTAGTTTTTGATTATTGCCAAAATCCCTCAATGTTCTTTTATATGTAGACTCATCACTCTACCTCCTGCCTCTACCTTAACATGGCATTCTGTTTGTGTGTATATGTTATGTTTCCTTTGCTTATAAAGACACTCTCATGTTGAATCTGAGGCCACCTTAATTCAATATGATCTCATTTTAACTCAATTACATCAGCAAAGGCACAATTATCAGTATACATTCACAAATATCAGAGATTAACACTTTAACATATACCTTGGAGACACAACTCAGTGCACAAGAGTAATTAATCTCACTCTGAGAATCTCAGTTTCATCATCAGTAAAATGGAATGAAAATACTTCTTATATTTCAGGAATAATTAATTATATATATATAATTAATACTTAAGCATTATCACAAAAACATTTGCAAAGGACAGAATGTGCTGTATCTCTTTATTTCACTATTAGGGAAAGTGTCTTCAAGTTGCATGCATCTGTATAATTGGTGACAGAGTTGTGATGAAAATGCAAATAGCCTTATTTCCAGGCTTATTTTAGCTATTCAGACATATCCTCATGGCTTATAATTGACTTTTTAGACCCGCTTACATTTCTCATGCTGCCCTCTCTCTCTATCTGAATCCATGATTACATATTACAAATATAAGAGGACAAAGAGAGTATCCAAAGAGTTTGGTAGGAAAATAACGGAGTAGAGACATTATAATTCTTTTTTTTTTTCAATTTTTTTATTTTTTATTTTTTGGGGGATTTTTTATTTTTTTTTATTTTTTAAATTTTAACATCTTTAATTCTTACATGCGTTCCCAAACATGAACCCCCCTCCCACCTCCCTCCCCACAACATTTCTCTGGGTCATCCCCATGCACCAGCCCCAAGCAAGCTGCACCCTGCATCAGACATGGACTGAGACATTATAATTCTTTTGAAGTTTAGTGGATTGAGGAAATGTTTTGCGTTACTTGCAGTCAATCCAACAGTCTCACATATTTCATGCTCATCTGGGATGCATGCACGTGTGCTAAGCTGTTTTGGTCGTGTCTGACTCTTTGTGACCCTATGAAATAGAGGCCACCGGGCTCCTCTGTCCATGGATTCTCAAAGCAAGAATACTGGAGTGGGTTGCCACGGGCTCCTCCATGGAGCCAATCATGTATGCATACTAAAGTCTCTAGGTTGGTGAATATGTGGTGGTGCTGGGAGATTTACACGTCTGGTGAGGGAATGGAAGCCTGGTTCCCTTTCTCTCATATTTTGCCCTATGCATCTTTTCAACCTGGCTTCTCCTGAGTTCTGTATATTATAATAAGTGGGCCATAAAAGTGGAAAAAGTGAAAGTCACACAGTTGTGTATGACTCTTTGCGACCCCATGGTCTGTTGCCTGGCCAGCTCCTCTTTCCATGGAATTCCAGGCAAGACTAATGGAGTGGGTTGCCAGTCCCTTATCCAGGGGATCTTCCCAACCCAGGGATTAAACCCAGGTCTCCTGTATTGCAGGCGGACTCTTTACCAACTGAGCCACTAAGATAACAGCAAGTAAAGTACTTTCTTGAGTTTTGTGAGCTGTTCTAGCAAATTGTCAAACCTGAGGAGGGGGAAATCACAAGTTATAGCCTGTTGGTTGGTCAGAAGTATAGGTGAGAGGGTGGACCTTGAATTTGGCATCTGAAATGGCGGGGCATAGCAGTCTTGAGGGACTGAACGCTGAACATGCTGTGTCTGCACTAACTCCATTAGTTATCTCAGAATTGCATCTAGTTGTGTCTACTGAAAACTGGATGTATATTTGATGAGGAAAACCCAACATCTGGCACCAGAAGTGCTTTGAATAGAGGAAACAGAGTTCTCCTTTAGTAGATTTAGAGAAGAAAGTTTTTCTGTATTATCATAGACAAATGCTTCTTTTGAGGTGACTTGGATGACATTGACTATTTCTAATGCATGGTCCTTGTTGAGAATTCATTTCCATAAAATTTCACAGAGTTGAAGGAGAGTTGAAATGTATTAAATTTATGCTTCCATGTACAAGTTTGATTTTTTACATGAAAAATTTGCATAAGAGGAGCTGTCGTTGGGGCATCCTTAGTAGTTTATCTTATTACATGAATAGTAACATAATGCTTTCCATTTCGTCACAGTGAACTCTGAGATTTCTAACCTTCCTAGTACAAGATTGCTGTTGTTCTGATAAGCACTGCAGACCTCACTTCAGTTGCTCAGTGTAGGGTGGTAAAAAGAAGATGGCATAGGAAAGGCAAAGATCTCCCTAAGAATCAATAGAGACCAGAGAAAAACAAATAAGCTTCTTTGAAATCTCTAGGAGAGGATGAAGTCCTATTCCACTCACTGAAAGGCTTTTGGTTGGTGACTATCATGATCAAACGGGCTACCAGGCCTGCAAGGAGTTCTCCTTGTCTCCACTGTGCACACACGAGAAATGCCTTCCCCTCAGGGACCAACTCTTGATTCAGGACCAACTCCTTCTGCCCTCTGCACCTTGGCTTATTTCTAGCTGCATCCTGTGACCCTGCTCATTAAAGACTCATCTGCTTTTTGGTAGGCTATCATTATTGATGGAAAAATTGTTCTTTTGTCAAAACTGGATTACCATAGATAATTTATATAGAAATAGATAGACAGCTAGGTAGATCGATCCCTAAAGGAGGGCATGGCAACCCACTCCAGCATTTGTGCTTAGAGAATCCCCATGAACAGAGGAGCCTGGTGGACTACAGACCATAAAGTCACAAAGAGTCAGGCATGACTGAGCAACTAAGAACAGCACACACACACACACACATACACATGTAGCTCAGCTGGTAAAGAATCTGCTTTCAATGCAGGAGACCCAGTTTGATTCCTGCATTGGGAAGGCATCCTAGAGGAGGGCATGGCAACCTATTTCAGTATTCTTGGGATTCCCTGGCAACTTAGACAGTAAAGAATCTACCCACAGTGGGGGAAACCTGGATTCAGTCCCTGGGTTAGAAAGATCCCCTGAAGGAGAGCATGGTAACCCACTCCAGTATTCTTACCTGGAGAATCCCTATGGACAGAGGAGCCTGGTGGACTACAGTCTATAGAGTCACAAAGAGTTGAACATTACTGAGTGACTAAGTCCAACTGAGTGACTAAATACAGCATATATAGGATTTTCCTGATGGCTCAACAGATAAAGAATCTGTCTGCAATGCAGGAGACAACACAGATGTAGGTTTGACCCTTGGGTCAGGAAGATCCTCTGGAGGAGGAAATATCAACCCATTCCAGTTTTCTTGCCTGAAAAGTCTCATAGACAGAGAAGCCTGGCTGCCTACAGCCCAAAGGGTCGCAAAGAGTCAGACACAATTGAGCCAGCAATATATATATATATATTTGTAAAAGTTACTTGTTTAGTTGTGTCTATTTATGACCGTTTGGACTGTAGCCTGCTAAGCTCCTCTATCCATGAGATTTTCCATATATATGCCAAATAGCAAATTCCTAGAATGCAAAGGAGGAAAATAGAGAAAGAACACAATAACAGGGAGAAAACAGAGGAATAAAAAGGAATAACACTTGTATATATCTTTTCATGCAAAAGACACAGTGAGTTTTTATATTTAAAAAAAGATGAATGTCTCATCTTCCTACCTGGAACTATCAAAATATTTAGATGTTTTTCTTTGTTATGATATGCCAAAATAAAGAAAATGCTAACTTAACCAAGAACAAGGGATATATGACCCACCCAGTATTCTTTGGCTTCCCTGATGGCTCAGCTGGTAAAGAATCTCCCTGCAATGTGGGAGACCTGTGTTCCATGCTTGGGTTGGGAAAAATCCCCTGGAGAAGGGAATGGCACAGTTAGAACTGGACATGGAACAACAGATTGTTTCTAAATAGGAAAAGGAGTACATCAAGGCCGTATATTGTCACCCTGCTTATTTAACTTACATGCAGAGTACATCATGAGAAACACTGGGCTGGAAGAAGCACAAGCTGGAATCAAGATTGCCAGGAGAAATCTCAATAACCTCAGATATGCAGATAACACCACCCTTATGGCAGAAGGTGAAGAAGAACTAAAAAGCTTCTTGATCAAAGTGTCCTCTTGATAAAAAGAGGACAGCGAAAAAGTTGGCTTAAAGTTCAACATTCAGAAAACTAAGATCATGGCATCCAGTCCCATCACTTCATGGCAGATAAATGGGGAAACATTGGACACAGTGGCAGACAATTTTTTTGGGCTCCAAAATCACTGCAGATGGTGACTGCAGCCATGAAATTAAAAGATGCTTACTCCTTGGAAGAAAACTTATGACCAACCTAGACAGCATATTAAAAGGCAGAGATATTACTTTGCCAACAAAGGTCCATCTAGTCAAGGCTATGGTTTCTCCAGTACTCATGTAAGGATGTGAGAGTTGGACTATAAAGAAAACTGAGCGCTAAACAATTGATGCTTTTGAACTGAGGTGTTAGAGAAGACTTTTGAGAGTCCCTCGGACTGCAAGGAGATCCAACTAGTCCATCCTAAAGGAAATCCGTCCTAAATATTCATTGGCGGGACTGATGTTGAAGCTGAAACTCCAGTACTTTGGCCACCTGATGCAAAGAACTGATTCATTTGAAAAGACTCTGATGCTGGGAAAGATTGAGGGTGGGAGGAGAAGGGGATGACAGAAGATGAGATGGTTGGATGGCATCACTGACTCATTGGACACAGGTGTTACAGTCCATGGGGTCGCAAACAGACAGCACTAAGCAACTGAACTGAACTGAACTGAACCCACTCCAGTATTCTTGACTGGAGAATTCCATGGAGTGGCAAAGAGTCAGACATGACTGAGTGACTTTCACTTTTACTTTCAACCGAAAATGAACTAGTCTGGAAATTGTGAAATTTCTCCTCATCTTTCCTACATTTCTATGATAAGTATCTGATCTTTGAATTTTCCCACATAGGTATGTTTTCCAAAATTTTGACAACTTTTAAATTCCAATTTGATAATTTGAATACTTTTCAAATTTTTATTTTCTTTCTGTAATTCTTGGGAAGAAAACACTAATCCACTGCTCTGTGTCCATATAAAAGAAAGAGTAAGAAAGAAGCAAGAGGGAGAGAAAAAGAAAAGAGAGAGAAAGTAATAGAAGACAATTTTAATTTAATAATGCAAATTAACATTTTGGTGCTTCGTATCTCATGGACACTTTTTTTTTTTAAAGATAAAACAACATTTTGATCTCTCTCAGTCTTTTTTTCATTTGTTTCACTGGTTGTATATGTGATATATGGCACTCTCTCCCTCTCTTTGTCTCTATTTTGATATTTCTCTTTTACATTCTCTTTCTCTCCTGCTCCAGCTTACATTGTAAATTCTTAGAGGAAAGGGACCAGGTATTCAAATGTACACAGATATATACAAATCTCTTTATAAAGTCCCAAGTAATATAGTATGTGACATTAGTGCATAAAACTGAAATTGAGAAATGTATATTTTTGTTTTGTTTCTAAGATAGTGATATTAGCTTACATTACTTATATAAACTTTGTTTTACTTGTCCTATTCTGCTTTGTTGCTTTGATTTCATGTGCCTTGGTCAAATCTTGTTCAAGGAAATGGAACAGCTAAATACTAAGGTATTCAGACAGAGTGGCTTTATTCTCTTTTACTTTATGTTTCTAATAGGGATACAAACTCAACAAGAAGAATCTCCAGAAAGGAGGAATTACCATCATGTATTGCATACTCCTCTTTTATGCACCAGGACTGGAAAGATATACTAGCATGTGAGAGACACCCTCATGGGAGCGTTTATTCTTAAGGGATTACCAAGGTCCCACAGAACTTCTTTTAATACCTTGCACTGAGCACAGCTATCTTGGGGATAAAAGAGACAACTCTTGTTTTCCTTCCATCTAAACATTTGGTCTTTAATAAGAACTTTATTGTTTTCTATGGGAAACTATAAAATCTGAAAAATTTCTCAAAATTTCACACATGGGTAACTCCACTGCCTCTCACTGCCTCTCATCAAGTGTTCTGCGGTCTCTTAGGGCATATTTCAATTTCACTAGGCTTAACACACTTTTAGGATGTGGCCCAACAATGAGCAAAGGAAAAATATATTTCCGCCATGCTAGACTAATTGTTGCTGGTCGTCTATTTATTTTTTATTTAGTCTCAATATAATTCTCTAGTTGCTCATTCAAAAACAGTGTTATGGGAAACCTGCTATGCAGTATGGTAAGGGGTCAGGTATGAATAACTAGTTATATAGTCATCTTGGGTGGTCAAGAATATTGTGGTTTGGGAAATTTCCTTCAAAAACACCTTGTATTAAAAACACCTGTATTGAATACATGCTACTTTTCATTAGTATTGCTAGCTCAGAAATAGTTTGTAAATCAATATAAAAATTTGAAATTAAATGATGTACTAGTGTCTCAATAGAAGTGCAGGCTTAGTTAAAATGCTTTTAGATAAGCATTTTATTTTTCACACAAAGGATGAAAAAAAGTAAGCTTACTGGATGCGTGCATTACTTGTATATAATGCCTATTAAGATCAATTAGAATATCCTTAACCTAGTTTTTATATAGCAAAACTTATAGCTTCAGATCTCCCTAATGTTGAAAAAACTAATATTGGAATGATGCCTAACACAACAAAAGTTGTAGGAAAAATAATTTTATAAATCAACTGAAAAGCATGTTTTGTTTAAAAAATTACTCTTCACTATGAATTTCTAACTTTTAAGTTTGTTTTGTCCTGCAGGAAAAGATTAGGTAAGAAATCATAAAAGGAAGATGAAGCACAAGGATTAGTATCTTGGCTGCCTTCGTTCCCTTTGCTAGCACTAACAATATCTAATCAAGACAGATCTGCTACAAGATGAGGACTGGCAAGCCTGTAGGATGCTTACAAACATTTAAGAAAATTGACAAGTATTATGCTTCACAGTTTCTGTGGAGAAAGCAATAAATTCTGAATTCAACCTAGTGGTAAGAACATTGGGTGAAAAATCTACAGTCTTGTCACAGATCTGTTATTTGCTGATTTGCTTGTCATTAGTGGAGGGTAAAGTGGTGGTGATAAAAACAAAATATGGAAAAAGTGGCTCAATGTTTATATCTACACAGGAAGAACAGATCCTAACAACACAAAAATTTCCCATTTAGTTGAGTCAGGTTCTTTTTTTTTCTCTCTTGGAGCTATTCAACATAAATTGAAGTTTTCAATAATACATCTATAAACTATGAAGCCCAATTTCTGTATGTTTATGCTTAAAACTTGATTCATCTTTGACTCATTTGATCCATGAGTTTAGTAGATCTAACTAATTTTATTGAATTTTATTGAAAGAAAATCATATAAACAAGGACCTCACAGTCATTTAATATAATGATTTAATAATTAAAGTCATTTTAAATTCCTTTAGAAAATAATATCTAAATAGCTCATATAAAGAACAAATGAACAGAAAATCTATATGCAATAGAGTTTCTAAAAACTGCTCAAGAAAATAATTTTAAGAAACAGCAAGATATGGTAAGTTCAAAATAATAAGAAGAAAATGCAAAGGAAGCTTTACTTTTTTTATACACCAAGTATTCATTCATTTACTGAATTATTCACTCAGCAACACTTACTGGATGCATATTATAAACACTGCTTACAATATTAGGGATTTGGCAGTGGAAAAATATAGGCCAAAATCCCTGCCCTAAAGGACTTTAAAGTCTGAAAAGGAGAGAAATTCAATAAAATAAATATCCTTATTCTCTATCTATCAATCTATCTATCTGTAACCTATCCATAAAGTTAGATTATGCTTGGTGCCATGAAGAAAAAGTAAAGTAGACATGGAAGATAGGGATGTGGAGATCTATTTGCACTTGAAAATAGAACTGTCTTGGAATTTTTCACTGAGAAGGTCACATTTAATTAAGGACTTAAAGAATGCAGGAGTGAGTTAGCTTACAAGCTGTTGGTATGTCTAACTTGTGACAGGCACACACAGCAAAGAGAGCAGCATGGTCAGAGCAAATTCAAAGAGGGTTTTAAAAAACAAGTCAGAGAAGTAAGGAAAGCAGTCCTGTATCTCTTATGAGCCATTGTAATGATTAACAAATCTTGAATAGAGAAGTGATACATTATAGGGTCAGATGATTCTAGCTGTCCTGTTAGATAACAGGGGGAAATGAAAGAAAGCAGAAGGAACAGTTACAAAGTTATTAAAAATAATCTAGACATTCAGCCAAGACTGAAGACTCAGCCTTGGGCATTAGCAATGGAGTAGGTAAGGAGAGATTAGATTCTGAATATATTTTGGAGTTTAGATATTATAGTGTCTGCTGATGCACAATAGTACATGAGGAAAAAAGAAAAAAAAAAAAAAGAAGAAGTAGCCAGGATCATTTCATGGTTTGGGGCAAAAGCAATTGGGAGAATGAGGTTGCTACTTACTGAAGTGCAGAACACTTTAGAAGGAGGGAAAGGGCAAAAGTCAGTTTTGGACACGTTACATCGGCGATAATAGTACTCATTAATCATAAGTGTTAAAAGAGTTACAGGAGAGAAGTCAGTAATATAGAATTTATTATTAGTGCAAAAAATTATACTATTACAATAAATAAATAATATAGAATAATATAAAATTTATGCTTAATAGTATTTAAGCATAAGTAGCAGTCCGTGGGGTCGCTGACTGAGCGACTTCACTTTCACTTTCACTTTCATGCATCAGAGAAGGAAATGGCAACCCACTCCAGTGTTCTTGCCCGGAGAATCCCAGGGAAGGGAGAGTCTTGTGGGCTGCTGTCTATGGGGTCGCACAGAGTTGGACACGACTGAAGTGACTTAGCAGCAGCAGCAGGGTGAGATCACCAAGAGCATGTACTTGAGAAGGGAGGATAATAATAGGTTCAAGAACTGAGCCCTGGGAACTTAAAGTTATAAATTCAAGAAATGTAAACAATAAATGAAATTGTGTTGTAGTTATAATCAAAGGAATCATTTTGCAACATAGAAGAACCTTTGTGGATGATTTGCAAAAAGACTTGGCCCTATTTTGAGTAAAAATAAAATGACATGTTTGAAACTAGAAATTCACCAATAATCTCCATAAAGAAATATAAAATACAAGTGTTATAAAATAAGACAGCTTAGTGATATAGAAAACAAGTGGAATTATCTAAATGCAAATTAACTCTTTAGTTTTAAAAACATTGAAATTTCTTTATGACCCTTTACAGTCGAACAGGAAAATAAAGTTCTCAAGAAATGATTGAAATAATATCAATAGTTCATGAGTTGATAGCAATAATGATAAAAACAGATTTTTATTTAAAAAATGAATCTGAATGAAAGAAAAGTGAGTTACAAAAAACCCTCTATTTTTATATAGTCCTATGTCAATTTCAGAAATAGAACAATTCTTTCATCCCCAAGAAAAATACTACTTTAAACTCAGTACCAAGGAAACCAAATCATTTCCTTTTGTCTTCATGTACCAACACAGCTAAACTTACTTAATTCAAGAATCATAGTGGTGAAAGCCAGTCTTTAAAGAGATAGGAAGTATTGAGGAAGAATATTCAAGATGGAGGAGGAGGGGGAATTATATATCAACATAACAAAAAAAAATAGTAGAACAGATCATGGAGTAAAGGAGCAGGGAAGGAGAGAAAAGAAGTTGAGAAGGAGAAGAGATGGGATGCAGGGGGTCTTCATTTCTGTGGATCCCACTTCTCAACCTTAGATTGATATTGAAAGGAGTGATTATAAAATTACCCAAACATGGGAATCCTAGAGTCAACCTAAAGAATCATAAACACTTTAGAGAACTCCTTTGTGTCCACCATAGAACCATTGCTAAGGAGTAGAAATGGCCAAGCGTATGTGCGTGCTAAGTCCATTCAGTGGATTGTATCCTGCCAGGTTCTGCTGTCCATGGGATTTCCCAGACAAGAATACTGGAGCTGCTTGCCATGCCCTCCTCCAGGGGATCTTCCCCAACCAAGAATCAAACCAACATCTCTTATGTCTCCTGTATTGGCAGGCTAGTTCTTTATCATTAGTGCTAACTAGGAAGCCACAGAAACGACTAAGATAGGTAACTAAATATGTGGACTGAGTCAGTTTTCTATTTTTTGTGACAGTATTAAAAATACTTATTTTAGGACCCAAAGTAAGTGTTGGCATTTATGTGACAGCCAGGCAGACCCACTCAACTGTCTTTCTGTGCACTGCCATGCTGTTTATTTTTAAACATTTATTTTGATGTTCTATACCATTTTTATATTTAAAAAAAATTTTATTGGAGTACAGTTGATTTACAGTGCTGTTAGTTTCAGGTATACGGCAAAGTGAGTCAGTCATATAACACAAATATCCACTTTTTTTAAGGTCATTTTCCCATTAAGTCATTACAGAATTCTGAGCTCCCTGTGCTATACAGTAGGTCCTTATTAGTTATCTATTTTATATATGATAGCGGGTATATATGAATCCCAATATCCCTGTTTATCCCTCTCTACCCCTCACTTTCCCCCTTGGTAACCATAAATTTGTTGTTTTACATCTGTGAGAGTTGCCAATTTTCTACACCTACTTGCACAACATCGAAATCCATAAGTGTTCAATTCTGCAACAGCAAGTGCTGCTTCATTGTGAAGAGGGCCATGGAGAGAAGTAAAAAAAAAAAAAAAAAAAAATGCTTGATGTCAGAGTCATTCTCATAGGACTGGGAGAATGAGGGAGAGACAAATTAAGGTCTCATTAAGCAAAGAGGATCCAGTTGACCGAGGCAAGCTTGTAAGTCACTGGAAGCCGACCTAAGGACTTGAGCCACAGCCTGACTACCACACCAGACCACTACACCTGGAGGATATGATGCTTTTCCTAGTATGCAACATCCTCTGACAAAGTAAAACTGCAGTGATCACCAGAAGATACTATTTTAAACTAGGCAAAAATGGAAACTGAGTTCTTTGAAAACTGGAATATTCTTCTCTACCCAGAAGAACAGAACCCTGAAAGTTAATCAGATATGTAGAAAATTTTGGAAAGTATTACATTTTTTAATAAAATTTTCAATAAAGAGTGCAGACTGTTTGCAACTCCATGTACTGTAGCCCGTCTGGCTCCTCAGTTCATGGAATTCTCCAGGCAAAAATACTGGAGTGGGTTGCCATTTCCTTCTCCAGGGGATCTTACCGACCCAGTGAGCAAACCCGGGTATCATGCATTGCAGGCAGATTCTTTACCATCTGAGCCACAGGGAAGCCCAATAGAGGGTTCATGGAGTCCTAATTCAATTAGAACTATTTATTCAAGAAATAATTTAGCATTATCAAAGGGCTGGGAATAAGAATAAAAATATTGTTTTTTGGGTTTTTTTTTCCCCCTCCCATTTTTCTACATTGACTTACTGCTAGTTACTTGGGGTTTGGTCCAGTATTTCATTCACTGTAGCCCTCAGGTTCCTCTGTCCATGGGGTTCCCCAGGCAAGGATACTGGAATGGGTTGCCATTTCCTCCTCCAGGGAATCTTCTGACCCAGGGATCAAACCTGTGTCTCTTATGTCTCCTGGTTTTGCAGGCGGGTTCTTTACCACTAGCGCCACCTGGGGAGCCCTAAAATATTTCATTGATAGTGGTGAAAAAGAAATTTAGAAGCAAAAAAAAAAAAAGGGGGGGGTGCACATTTGCAGATGTTTTGCACGGCTAAGCCCTATTCTGAGTCTCATCTTCAGAATTAAGAGTGTGTGCTGAAAGGTAGACATTCTAAATACCAAAATAAAGATGGGATCTCTCTTTAATTTTTAATCCTTAATTTGGCAAGCCTTATGGGTAGCTAACAGGAAGAATCTGCATTGTTTCTGTAAAGAATCACTTTTCCACAGCAATAGACACACTTAACTAGTCCACTGTGTTTTCTGAATAGGAGAAATCCACACATACCACTATTATGAATAGTACATTTACTTTTCTCAAATTAATCTCTCCTTCTAATCACCATGGAGCTTGTTTTGAATATTGCCAGCCCTTACTTCTTCACCTCTCACTGATAACTGAACTTACTTCAATGTGCTTGTGTGCTATTATATTGAAGATACTTTCACTAAGGTTACCCGTAAGCTTGCAATTCACAAATCCACTGAGTATTTTTCAGATCTTATCTTACATGTCTATCCAGTATTTGTAATCATTCTTATATATTTTTTTCAGAGCTATGACATGTCTAATTCTTATCTCCAAATGTATAAATATAAGTGCAAACATTAATAAATGCTTTCTTCATAGAAACCCATGTTTGGAGAACTCACATCATGACTGCACTATATGCCAATCTCTGTATATGCCACTTTCTTTATGCTGCTCATCAAGAAATTACTGTGAGGTTTTAGGGAAAAAGTAAAAGTGTTAGTTGCTCAGTTGTATCTGACTGTTTGTGACCCCATGGACTGTAGCCTGCCAGGCTCTTCTGTCCATGGCATTCTCCAGGCAAGAATACTGAAGTGGGTTGCTGTTCCCTTCTCTGGGGAGAGGGTGGGGTCCTATTTCCCCAAGATTGAGAGAGATTCATACTTGGTAAAAATCTCAGATCAGTTGTGTAAACTTTGATAAATTACTTGACATGTATTAACCTGTTATTTCATTTGAAAAATATGAGTATTAATAGCAATAATAACTGCAATGAGTTGAGATCTGTCTGTTTTAGGCAGGATGTGCTAGTGCTTTCTCTATATTCTGTCTTAATTCTCAAAGCAAATCCATAACTAATGTGTCATTAAAATCTCTCTCATATTTAGAAAGTGAATTTTAAATACTTTGAAGGACTTGCTGTAGGGCACAAAACCAGAAGGTGAGAGAGCAGAGAATCCACCCCTTGTCTATTTACTCAAAAACCTCACAGCATTGTCACACCCAGCACATCCTTGTCCACTTGATAAATCATATCTGAAACAATAAAATTGCTGAACAAAACTTCAAAATGTAAATCTTCCTTAATACATATTTTGTGCAGCAGGACTGATGAAAATATGTGCTAACCAAGAATGAAAATTATGAGCCAGCTCATTTATTTGCTTAAAGAGAGAGACAGAGGGAGCAGCTAGCCTACACAAAGAGAACATGGGAATATTCACAAATGGATTAAAATGCACAGATAAAGAACCAAAAATGAAATGAAAGGAAAGCAGCATCCAGGAAGATTCAAAGAATCTCCCAGTGTGACTCAGTCTGAAATAGCTTCAAAAGTTTCAGTCAGCTTGAATACACAGGCCAGCTAAGGGTGAGCTGTTGCTCTTGAATAATTATTTCCATTCCTACTTTTTTGATACAGAAACCAAAATAGTGATAAGATGTCTCTGACTTTATCATATGAATGTCAGCATTAGCCTCCTTACATTGTTGAAGAAATTGTATTTCAAAAATAAGCCTATTTGTGGAACAAACACCAAGGAAATAAATTCCTTTATAATAAAATTGTTGTAGCATTAAATATGCATTCTGTTGGATTATAAAATACTAGCAGATAAGCACAATACATTTTCCAGTTCATTTACTTTTCTCAAATCTTCCCATATAAGTCATATAGGTTTTACTAGCAAAAGCACAGGACAAATAAAATGACAATTTACCACTAGATCCCACAAATAAGTGAAATAATGATTTTTTTCTAAGACTGGTTAAATGAGCTAAATACATTTTAGATCATGATAATGAATTTAAGACATGTTAAATGATGTTATTAGTTACATGAACTAACAAGAATTCAAGTTTTTAAACAGGATTCATATAATCTCACTATATTACTACGTAAATTTTGTGAAATGGGTTTCTCAGGTGGCTCAGTGGTAAAGAATTTGCCTGCAGAGCAAGAGACCTAGGTTCCATGTCTGGGTTGGGAAGAACCCCTGAAGGAGGAAATGGAAACCCACTCCACTATTTTTGCCTGAAAAATCCCATGGACAGAGGAGCCTGGTGGGCTTGAGCACAAAAACTTGTGCAATGGTAGCTATTGTTGAATATAAGTGATCAAAAGCTGATGTGTTTTGGTCAAATTTCTGAATTCTGGTTTTATCTCTTAAAACTTTTTCCCCATCCTTTGTATTTTCCCTGGAATTTGGACCTAAAATTCCTCCTAGGATGGATTCATTCCTCTAATTTTGTTTTTTTCCAATATTTAGGGTGGGAATCATCTGCTCCCTTTTGTTCTGAAGCGGAAATCATAATCCATATTATCTCATAGCTTTACTTTATACACGCTGTGCTGTGCTGTCACTTCGGTTGTGTCCGACTCTTTGCCACCCTGTGGAGTGTGAGCCTGTCAGGCTCCTCTGTCCATGAATTTTACAGGCAAGAATACTGGAGTGGGGTGCCATGCCCTCCTCCAGGGGATCTTCCTGACCCAGGGATAAAACCTGTGGCTCCTGCATTGCAGGCAGATTCTTTACTGCTAAGCCACCAGCGAAGCCCCACCTTTTTACATAATACTATAGAAATAAAGGCAACATTAAAAAAACAGTAAGATAAAGGTGTGTACTTGTTGATCCTAAACTCCTTAACTATCCTTTTTTTCCTATTCATCCCTACTGTTATATTTAAAATGGATAATCAACAAGGTCCTACTGTACAGCACATGGAACTTTGCTCAGTGTTATGTGGCAACCTGGATGGGAAGGCAGTTTGGGGGAAAATGAATACATGTACATGCATGACTGAATCCTTTGCTATGTCAGCATTGCTGGCCATCTATACTCCAGTATAAAATAGAATGTTTAAAAACTAAGAAAATCTACAATAACTTTTTCTGACTTACTTCACTCTGTATAACAGGTTCTAGGTTCATCTATCTCACTAGAACTGACTCAAATTCACTTTTTTTTAATTGCTGAGCAATATTCCATTGTATATATGTACTGCATACTCTTTATCCATTCATCTGTCAGTGGACATTTAGATTGCTTCCATGTCCTAGCTTTTGTAAATAGTTCTACAATGAACATTGGGATATATGTGTCTTTTGTAATTGTGGCTTACTCCGAGTACATAGAAACCAACACAACATTGTAAAGCAATTTTCCTCCAAAAAATATTTTAAAAAATATATAAATGGAAAAAAGAAAATTGAACCAGTCATGCACACTTGAAATAAATCTTCCTTGGACATTGTTAAAAGAAATAGCTAATCAAAGATGTGCAGTCTGTATTTAATACATGTAAATCACATAAATAAAACAATATATATGCTGTGAAAAAATAAAAGAAAAAATGCAGAAAGAAAAAGGTAAATTTAGAAGTGAGGTGGATGAACCTAGAACCTGATATACAGAGTGAAGTAAGTCGGAAAGAGAAAAACAAATTTTGTGTATTAATGCATATATATAGAATCTAGAAAAATAGTACTGATGAACCAATTTGCAGGCAAGGAATAGGAACGCAGATGCAAAGAACAGACTTGAGGACACAGTGGTGGAAAGAGTGGGATGGATTGAGAGAGTAGCATTGAAATGCATACATCATCATGTGTAAATTAGACAGGTTAGTGAAAAGTTGCTTTATAAAACTCAGCTCAGTCTGGTGTTCTCTGATGACCTAGAGGGGTGGAATGGGAAAGTGGGAAGGAGGCTCAAGAGAGAGATATATTTATACTTATAGCTGATTCAAGTTGTTGTACAGCAGAAACTAACACAACATTGTAAAGCCATTGCCTTCCAATTAAAAATAAAAGAGAAAATAAGTGAAATTAAATTTTTAAGCATTAAAAACAAAGTGTATTACAGCTTAAATTCAAAAACCGACGTGCACAAATGCAAGATATGAAAGAAGAGTCATGTAACTGTAGATTTTTGAAAATAATAGATTGTGAAATAAAAATAGTGTGAACAATCTTGAAGAAATGAGTGATTTTCTAGCTAAATATAAACCTTCAAAATTGATTCAAAAAATGTGAAATTTTCAAACCCATGTAACAATAGAAGGAAGGAAAATGGATGCTCAGATGATGATCAACAAAATTCACAAATCCCAAAGGTTTTAAAGCATTTGTTTCTCATGCTATATAAATTATTTTAAAGCATAAGGAAGATGGAAAGCCACCAAATTTACTTAATGATAGTATAAATTAATAAACATTCTTGAAAAAGGAGTAAAAAACAAAACTTTCTGATTATCTGTTTGGGATCTGTGGGAAGTGGATACCAATAAGGGCAAGATATTAACAAGGGAAACATCTCTGAAAGAGAAAGGGGAACAGGTATTCAGGGAAACTCTTCAGACCAGGACAGCAGCACGACAACTGTAGAAGGACAGGGGGAATAAGAGAAAGATGAAGGAGAAAGATCCTAAGTGGTGCAGGTCTGATAAAGTTTCATCCAGTTCAATCAGAAGCTCCAACATGAAGAATGATTACAGAAAAATGTGCAGTTGGTATGATTTATAGCCATGAGGAGACCTAGAAGAGAAAAGCAGAGCCAGAGGAAAGGGAAGGAAGAAGGAGGTGCAAGAGAAAACAAATAGTATATATTAACACATATGTATGGAATCTGGAAAATTGGTACAGATAAACCTGTTTGTAGGGCAAGAAGAAAGATGCAGAGAACTGATATGTGAACATGGGGTTGGGGTGAAGTGGAGGTTGAGATGAATTGGAGAGTAGCATTGACATGTATACACTCCCATGTGTGAAATAGCTAGCTAGCAGGAAGGCAGCTCTCTATATACACCAGGGAGCTCAGCTCCCTGCTCTGTGATGACCTAGCGGGTGGGACTGGGAAGGGAGGAGGGAGGCTTAGAGAGAAGTGTTATAGCTGGCTCACTTCATTATACAGTAGAAACTAACATGATATTGTAAAGCAATTATACGTCAGTGATATATATAAATAAAAAGGGAGTGCAAGAAAGGTAAGTGGGGACAAAGGAAGTTCAGTTCAGTTCAGTCGCTCAGTCCTGTCCGACTCCTTGTGACCCCATGAATCGCAGCACACCAGGCCTCTCTGTCCATCACCAACTCCCAGAGTTCACTCAGACTCACGTCCATCGAGTCGGTGATGCCATCCAGCCATCTCACCCTCGGTCGTCCCCTTCCCCTCCTGCCCCCAATCCCTCCCAGCATCAGTGTCTTTTCCAGTGAGTCAACACTTCGCATGAGGTGGCCAAAGTATTGGAGTTTCAGCGTCAGCATCATTCCCTCCAAAGAAATCCCAGGGCTGATCTCCTTCAGAATGGACTGGTTGAATCTCCTTGCAGTCCAAGGGACTCTCAAGAGTCTTCTCCAACACCACAGTTCAAAAGCATCAGTTCTTCAGCACTCAGCTTTCTTTACAGTCCAACTCTCAAACCATAGCCTTGACTAGACGGACCTTTGTTGGCAAAGTAATGTTTCTGCTTTTCAATATGCCATCTAGGTTGGTCATAACTTTTCTTCCAAGGAGTAAGCGTCTTTTGATTTCATGGCTGCAATCACCACCTGCAGTGATTTTGGAGCCCCCCAAAATAAAGTCTGACACTGTTTCCACTCTTTCCCCATCTATTTCCTATGAAGTGATGGGACCGGATGCCATGATCTTCGTTTTCTGAATGTTGAGCTGTAAGCCAACTTTTTCACTCTCCACTTTCACTTTCATCAAGAAGCTTTTTAGTTCCTCTTCACTTTCTGCCATAAGGATGGTGTTATCTGCATAGCTGAGGTTATTGATATTTCTCCCAGCAATCTTGATTCCAGCTTGTGTTTCTTCCAGTCCAACGTTTCTCATGATGTACTCTGCATATAAGTTAAATAAGCAGGGTGACAATATACAGCCTTGACGTACTCCTTTTCCTATTTGAAACCAGTCTGTTGTGCCATTGTCCAGTTCTAACTGTTGCTTCCTGACCTGCAGACAGATTTCTCTAGAGGCAGGTCAGGTGGTCTGGTATTCTCATCTCTTTCAGAATTTTCCACAGTTTCTTGTGATCCACACAGTCAAAGGCTTTGGCATAGTCAATAAAGCAGAAATAGATGTTTTTCTGGAACTCTGTTGCTTTTTCCATGATCCAGCTGATGTTGCCAATTTAATCTCTGGTTCCTCTGCCTTTTATAAAACCAGCTTGAACATCTGGAAGTTCATGGTTCACGTATTGCTGAAGCCTGGCTTGGAGAATTTTGAGCATTACTTTACTATCATGAGAGATGAGTGCAATTGTGTGGTAGTTTGAGCATTCTTTGGCATTGCCTTTCTTTGGGATTGGAATGAAAACTGAAATTTTCCAATTCTGTGGCCACTGCTGAGTTTTCCAAATTTGCTGGCATATTGACTGCAGCACTTTCAAAGCATCATCTTTCAGGGTTTGAAACAGTTCCACTGGAATTCCATCACCTCCACTAGCTTTGTTCGTAGTGATGCTTTCTAAGGCCCACTTGACTTCACATTCCAGGATGTCTGGCTCTAGATTAGTGATCACATCATCTTGATTATCCTGGTCATGAAGATCTTTTTTGTACAGTTCTTCGTGTATTCTTGCCACCTCTTCTTAATATCTTCTGCTTCTGTTAGGTCCAAACCATTTCTGTCCTTTATTGAGTCCATGTTTGCATGAAATATACCCTTGGTATCTCTAATTTTCTTGAAGAGATCTCTAGTCTTTCCCATTCTGTTGTTTTCCTCTATTTCTTTGCTTTGATTGCTGAAGAAGACTTTATTATCTCTTCTTGCTATTCTCTGGAGCTCTGCATTCAGATGCTTGTATCTTTCCTTTTCTCCTTTGCTTTTCACTTCTCTTCTTTTCACAGCTATTTGTAAGGTCTCCCCAGATAGCCATTTTGCTTTTTTGTATTTCTTTTCCATGGGGATGGTCTTGATCCCTGTCTCCTGTACAATGTCAGTGATGTATATTTTTTTTTAATAAAAAGGGAGTGCAAGAAAGCTAAGTGGGAACTAAGGAAGTAAGGTTGTTGTCAAAGATACAGGAAATGATGTTAAAAAAAAAAAAACAGGATTCTTGGTACTTAACAATTATCATTGTGCTTGTTCCTGTTTTCAGGTTGAAATTCCATCACTTGAATTTTCTTTCTCGTTCTTTCCTAACGCTGTCTATTCAGCTGCCAAATCACCATTTCAGCTCTACCAGGACAAATATTCATCCTTCCACTCAAGCTATATAGCAAGGCATTGTGTTTCTTTTTCCTATTTTTGATTGTTTAAATTTCATCAGGCAACAAAACTTTTCCCTGTTTTCCTTTCTATCTGTCTATATTATTGTTCCAAATCTAAAATGTTCAGTATCTAACACCACAGCCTATTCTTCTTCTGTTTACAGGAAAGACTCTTTTGGATCTTTAATGGGATGGGAAAGGACAGTAAAATGATATATACAGAAAACAAATTTTCAAATACTTATTTTTTAGAAATCTTTGTTTTCCATAAAAGTTTCTTCTTAGTCTCAACAGTATCAAGTTTCCCAGAGTAGGAAATCAAATCAGGAATCTTCTGACAACGCTAAGAAAATGCCTATTTGTTGTATAAACCAGCAGTAGAATTGCAGCCTGAGTTCTCTTTACCTTTTTGTTGTAATATTGATGAGATTAACTCCACACCAGAAAGAGAGATAGAGAACATTCTTAGCAGATAGGGTGGAAAAAATATGGACCATGTTAGAAACTTATTTTTGTGGCACAGTAGGTGACATATTACACTCCTGTTAAGTCTTGTGGGAATTAGAAGACAAAAAAAAAAATGGTGAGTATGGCTTTCTTATATCTATATTTCTGATATAAGGTTATAGATGTTTTTTTATTCTTGGTTCACTGATAATGCTCCTTTTTTTTTTCTAACCACTGAAATGTAAGCCACAAAATAAATCAAGTCATCTAGATCTGTGAACTAATAATACCATGTTTTAGATGAATGCAATTATATTTTTAAAGTAACTCAATGCACCCATCTGATATTTTTTCCTTTCTCTCCTCTTCCTGTCCTTTTCTTTCCCCTCAAGTTTCTCATTCCATCCTCAGTCCCAAAGGACTTTTGTATCTTTAATTTAGAATTTGTTTGGTTCTTCAAAAGCCAAGAAACAATGTAAGGACCAAATTTGGTAAGGAAAAGAAATGTTCTGACTTCCACTTAACATGAAAAACAACCACCACCCCACCACCCTGAAAATATCTAAAAATGTAATTTAGGGACACTTGCAAAGGGTTTTTCTAAAAGAAAATTGGAAGGAATGTCATTAAGTCTGGCCTTATATATTAGAATTATTTATAGCCTTTATTACATTAATCAAACAGTACAAAACAGTAGGTGAACAAGCTGTCTGGAACTGTGGTTCTTTACTTCTGTAGCAGTTGTTAACATGTCATGTTCAAAAAAATACAGAAAAACCGTTTGAATGTATATGTAAGAAATATTGCTTACACTAGAAGCAACCGCAAATCTCTTCAAAATACAAAGAAATCCCACACATGAGGGGGAAAAATTCTTAGTTGCCTTTCAAAGTAATCAGGTTTATCCCCAGAAAATAGGTCCAATTTACTGATGGCTCTAAGCTGGATAGTAAATTGACTATAATATCATCTCTGCTGTTGTTGCACTGTGGGCTCAGTTCAGGAATCATCATCTAACTGCTCCATGAAAGTCTGCATAAAGATACAGTAACTCGTAAAGTAATCTCTTTCCCAGTTCTTTGTGGCCCTGGAAAGGCACAGAATTTATGGGGACCTGTTAGAGAAGCCAGGCTAATAAAAACAGAAAGTTACCCTAGTGTTCTTGGCAGTGCATTGTGCTTATAGAGGTAAAAGTGTTTAAGCTTCTCTGTCCAAGATGATATTCTTGCCATCCAGTGAATGAAATTCTAGGAGAAACTAGCCAATAATGTTCAACAATGCATTCTATTTATTGTGACTGCTAATAATTTAATCTGTCCAATGAAAACTGGCAATTTGTTTGTAACAAGTCCTATTTTCTTATTACAGTTTTCCTTTGCTCTAAAACTGTGATCATCTGTGGCAATGACTGTCATAAAGTTTCTATAAGAATGGAGTGATAAGTATGGCATAACAGGATCAATAGAACATTCAAAATAAAAGCAGGTCTTTCCTTCCTTTTAAACCTTTTGTGATTCTCTTTTCTAGAGCCAAACTTTCCATTGAATAAGAGAAAGGCTGGTATATAAGTTACTGAAGTAATTACTTATTATGGCTATTTTTGAAGAATCAAGGATTTTAGAGAATAAAAAATGACAGGAGTGTTGGTGTTTTCAATAACCGAAATCTATTTGAAAAGTTATAATACATGCAATGGTATACCTGGCGGTTATGAGTCCATTAGTACTTCTGCCTAAATATTTAAATCACATTTAATTTAATTAGCATACTTTTGCAGGATATCAGCAGAGTGAAGTGTTGAGAGCAGTGGTTATGAAGAAACCTTACCTTCCTGAAACATTGTATAAAAACATTTTGTACAAATTATCTTCTTTGTATCTATCTAGGGAGAATGAGAGATAAGAGAAAGATAATACCTTTATGGAGGAAGACATGACTACCCACCCCAGTAGTCTTGCCTGGAGAAACAGAGGAGCCTGGTGGACTACAGTCTCTAGGGTTGCAAAGAGTCAGACATGACTGAAGAGACTCAGCATGCATGCAACATATTTACCGGATTTCGAAAACTCAAGCAGTGAAGTCAGCTAATCTTTCTTAGGGTATTTTTTTAGAGCTGAGCTATCTGATAGTATAAACTCAGACACATTATTTAAATTAAAATTAATTTAAATTTAATTATATTATGTACTGCATTTTCTTTATCCATTTAAGATACTTCCTTGTCCTGGCCACTTTAAATAGCACTGCAATGAACATTTGGGCATATGAGTCTTTTTGAATGATAGTTTTCTCTGGGTATGGGACTAATAGTGGAATTGCAGGGTCATGTGGTAGTTCTGTTTTTAGTTTTTAAAGGAACCTTCATACTACTCATCATAGAGGAAGCCATAAAAAGAAATGAAATTGGGTTATTTGTAGAGATGTGAATGAACCTAGAGTCTATCACATAGACTGAAGGAAGTCAGAAAGAGAAAAGCAAATACTGTATATTAATGCATATATATATGGAATCTGAAAAAAAAAAACTGGTATAAATGATCTTATTTACAAAGCAGAAACAGAGACGCAGTGTGGAGAACAAAAGTATAGATACCAAAGGGGAAGGGCAGGTTGAACTGGGAGACTGGGACTGCCATTTATATATTACTGATACTATGTATACTATGGATAATCAATGATAACCTGCTGTATAGCACAGGGAACTCTACTGAGTACACTGTGGTGACCCAAGTGGTAAGGAAATCCAGAAAACAGATGTATGTATATGTATGGCTGATTCGCTTTGCTGTACAATAAAAACAAACACAGCATTGTAAAGCAAATATATGCCAATTTTCTTTTTAATTTAGTGATGCTAACAATACAATTTCTCAGTTGCACTAGTATATTTCAAGTATCTAGGCAGTCACATATGGCTGGTGATCATAGCCTTGGACAAAATAGCTTATAGAATATTTCCATCAGTATAGAAATTACAGTTGGGAAGTGTGGTTCTGAAGAATATCTGCTAAAATTTCTATAGCCTTTTCACTTTGATGAAGTATTTTTTATATGCAATGGAAATTATGGAAGCAAGAAGAGGAGAGAAGCAAACCATTGCTTCATAAATTTTATTGTCAGCTTCAGTTCAGTTCAGTTCAGTTCAGTTCACTCGCTCAGTCGTGTCCAACTCTTTGTCACCCCATGAGTCGCAGCACGCCAGGCCTCCCTGTGCATCACCATCTCCCGGAGTTCACTCAGACTCACGTCCATCGAGTCGGTGATGCCATCCAGCTATCTCATCCTCTGTCGTCCCTTTCTCCTCCTGTCCCCAATTCCTCCCAGCACCAGAGTCTTTTCCAATGAGTCAACTCTTCACATGAGGGGGCCAAAATTGTCAGCTTAGGGGAATTAAAAAGATGATTCTACTTATAGAAATAAATAAGAATATATAGATTTTCAATATTGCTGCAATAGCTAATGGGCAGGTACTCTTTAATGCTAATTCTGTGTGGAACTTGCACAATAATCCTTTACTGCGTACTATTTTTACCAGACATTGTTCTAGATTCTTAGAATACATGAGTGAACAGTAAAAATCCCTGCATTCAAGGACTCAGCATACAGATTTTGCTTTAGTAGCTTTCTATAATTACTTGATACCAACCCTACATTTTAGCAAATATGTTTAATTTCACTACCCTTTGTAGATATTATTTATACTTTTAATACAATTGTATGCTAAGTTGTTTCAGTCATGTCCATCTGTTTGTGACCCTATGGACTTGGGCTCCTCTGCCCATGGGATTCTCCAGGCAAAAATACCAGAGTGGGTTGCTTTGCCCTCCTGTAGGTGATCTTCCAGACCTAGGGATCAAACCAGGGTCTCCTATGGCTCCTGCACTGCAGGCAGATTCTTTACGGCTGAGCCACTAAGAATACCACTTTTAGTATGAACTATTAGTACATGAGATATTTTGATGACATCTGGGTTTAATAAAAGTCCTTTTTCAAAATAGAGTCTTTAGAATTATTTATTTTACTTCTAAAATTATCCATTTTTGATCATTTCTTTTTAGCATATAGGTGCAGGCTCTCTCTGAGGCAAGAGATATAATATATAGGCCAGAGCTTAAATTTTAAAATTATGGTAAATAATGAATGTCAAATCTGATAAATCAGGCAGAAATATAAAAACAGATAAAATAGCTGATAATTGTCTTCAGTAATTTTGTAAAATTCCAAATTGATCCAATTATTGTCTAAAATCTTCACTTCTTTTTTCTATATTAATGATTAAATAAACACACAACTCTAGCTTCAGAAAGAACAGATGCCAATTTTTCTCTAAGTCTCTTTTTCTCTAACCTTATTTCATCATGAGTTCCATTTCCCTGCCTTTACGTTTATAATCTTATTCTTCACTGGAAAGGAATTTGAACAAGCAAACACGTCTTGGCATAAAAAATAAAAATCATCCAAAGCTGTTAGCCATAAATATTCTTATAGTGTCATACTCTTATAACTCATATTGAAATCACAGAACTTGAATTACATGTGCAATTGTAAGTGGGCACAATTCCTTTGCATGTGCACACATATATACACACCCATGCACAAAGTACAAATGCTTTTTAACTGTGGGCTTAAGTTACCATAAGTCTGGCGAGTCAAAGTTAATAGCATGACTCTATCTTTAGCCCATCCACTAACGTATAACAGAAGAATATGGAAAACATTCACCCACTGTGCAAAGACTGGAAGTAGAGTTTTTGGAATTTATTGATGGAGTTTTACTATGTGCATGTTCAAATTGATTTCAAACATTGAGCAAATAGGGACTTAAATTTTAAACTGTTAAAACAAAATGTGGAAACCATAGACCTTTCTCTAGGATGTCACTAATTTTGAATGTGCATTTTTACTTTCAGGGTAGTATGATGAGCAGGTGTTCAAGAAAGTGTTAATGTCTGTTTCAGTTGAAATTCAGGACCCATGTCAATGGACTAGTTCCACAAATATCTAATGAGCCTAATCTTGTGTCCCTGGTAGCTCAGATGGTAAAGAATCTGCCTACAATGCAGGAGACCAGGGTTCGACTCCTGGGTCGGGAAGATCCCCTGGAGAAGGGTAAGTTAACCTACTCTGGTAGTCTTGCTTTGAGAATTCCATGCACAGAGGAGTCTTGTGGGCTACAGTCCAAGGGGTCACAAAGAGTCAGACACGACTGAGCGAGTAACATTTTCACTTCACTTTCAATGATGTGTCATGCTCTATGAATTAGACACTTGTCCTCACAGGATAGCTAGCCATTTCCTTCATTCTGGGATCTTCCTGACCCATGGATTGAAGCTAGGTCTTCTGAATTGCAGGCAGATCCTTACCAACTGATCCATGAGGGAAGCCCTAAAAAAATATTGAAAAGACTCGTAGTGTAGTGTGATGATTATCATAAAAGAAATATATATAAAGTAGGGGTCCAGAAGAGGCAGTGATTAATGGAGGATTTTTCACATGCAGTTTAGACTAATAATTTCATTGATATAAAATACTAGTTTTGGATGAACACAGTTGTACATAATCTATAATATTATAGACACTGAAAATGTGTTAATACATGTTAATTCACGAACATAAATTCTCATCATCACATTTTAGTCCAAACTCTCTAAAATTCAGCCTTGAATAAGGAGGAGTTTTCAGACTGTTCAGAAAGTATAGACATATTCTGATTAAACATCATACTTTGAAAAGAATATTTTGAAACACATGGAAGAATATATCATTTGGCAAAAATAATTTAAGCCCAGGATAACACTTTTTTCCATACTGTTGACTGATATGAAACCATGAAAATAATGTCTAATATGAATATAGTATATTTTGCATGAAAATAATGAGTGGGCTTTTAGAAAACAAAAACAATGTTTAGTCTAGGCAACAGGAACTCTATTCCAAGATAAAATTAGTTCTTCATTTGTCCAGACATTCAAAGCTCCAAACATAACTCAACTGGAGCTTTCAGAAACAAGTTACCAACACAATCCCAAGGTTTGGATTGCTTGGTCTATAAATGAATCCAGTACCTTTCCCACTCAATGTCTAGTCTAATATTATTCTTGGGATAATGTCAGTGTCCCCCAGCAAACGTTAGAAAGATAAATAGATAGATAGATAGATAGATAGGTAAAGTTGAAAGAATAATTGTCATACAAAATTTTCTGAAGATTAATTGCAAGATGAGTGACCATTTTACCCATAAATCTGATTTGTTTACATAAAATATATAGAATGTAAAATGTTATCTTTCTTGTAACTATTAATTACTACAATATTTTTAAAATATGTTCAAAGACTACATGATGGGTTTCTCCCTTTAGAACTATGTGTGACAGGACAGATGAAATTAATCAAAAGCCTCAAGCTGGTCCAAGGGCTAAATTCCTCACTTATTCCTGGAGTTGGTGGTTTGTGGAATGGGGTGTGTGTGTGTTTGTGAACGTATGTATGTGTTATTGAGACCCTAATTTTATAACCACAAACCCACTCATCCAGAATCAAAGAGTGATATTTCAAATACTGTAATTTATTTTACATAGTCCATTAATTACATTTGTTTTCTGCATATATCCAGATGTGCACAGAAACATTCATTGGAGAATATGCAATGTTTCTGCTCTAAAATAGTTCACAGCACAGCAAATAAGCATCCATTCTCCCTGGGGATAGGTGATCTGACATCAATTTAAATAGATGTGGGCTGAGATTTTAGGTTTGGTTTAAAACCTGAGCTTTCACAATCTTAGCCTTACACTGGACCTTAGTTCATTCTTCCTGGGGAGTTTTTAATGGCATCCCAATCTCCTAAACAGTGTGCAGTGCATTCTGCTTTTTTCATTACCATTTCTAATGTGTCCTTGAAATACCTGGGGTGCTGTGGATTGTTCAACCACAATGCACAAGTCTTGTATTATATAGCTGGAAGAATACTTAGAAGCCCTGGTAATAAAAATGACAATAAATGGTTCTTTACAATTTCTTTAAATTTAAAAATAATATATCTGAAATGTTCTGACATGAGTATATTCAAATGCTTGCATGCAATGTGATTTTAAGTCTTTTAAGATTCTTTTTGCCTTATGGTTTTATTTCATCTGAGAGGCATAGAAACCAATCCTATACAGGATAAGCAATTATGACTTTTAGAAGGTGTTATTCTTTGAGTCTTGCTTCTCTTTCTCCCTTTGTGTTAGACTCATTATTGATGGCTGCCTTTTAGCTCAAAAGAATGATAGCTGACAAAGGTTCTCATAAATCTAGCATCTGCTTTATAATTTGTCTTTGTAGAAATATAATATTTTCTCCATGGAGACATCACAGTTCTTATTTGGGGGAACATATTTATTAAATACTAAAGTCTTTTAAGATTATTCCTAAGAACTGATTTTAAAACAACAAAAGCTATATAGACTTGCCACTTGGTCTTTAGCTCAATACTATTAGCTTTCCTGTTACAACACACAAATAAATAAGGGATAAAATTTTGCCCAAGTATGAATTCATTTGAAAAACGTACATTTTGAGTTTCAACTTTTTGTGATTCCCATTTGGCTACCTAATGCCAAAATGCAGCTTCTTAGAAGAGGGGGAAATGGGGAATTATTAAAAATAATCTCACAAACTTTCTTGGACACGACACGACTTTCATGAACAATATTCTGACAAGTTAAGTGCAAATGAATCAGAACATATGGATTAAATTTCCCTTGAAGTATACATGGTTTCTGTAAATTATGAGAAAAAAGGGAATGGGAAAATGTAGTTTTAGCTTTGCCAAACCCAAGACATTTGAACAATTGTTCAAGAGAGCATGCCAAACCCATATTTTCCTCCTTTAAATCCACCTAATATACAAAGAAACACTTTGAACTTATATAGCCAGTTCCTTCTCAGTAACTCAGTACTTTTGGAATTTCCTCATTTCTTCCTTATAGTAGACTTGTAAACAAATTTTAGCTATGACATTGCAATTTTTACAAGTGTGATTATGGGGGAAAAGTTTAAAAATAATGTGCTTGGTAAATAAGGAATAACTGAGTATTAGAACTTAAGTGGAAACCAGTGAATTTGTGTTAACTAAAGTTTATTTTATATTAAAAAACATAATTCTGAGCAATATCATGAGATATAACTACTGCAGATTGATATTGTGAATTGATTACCAAAGTTTCTAACTATACTGAAGGCAACATCATTTCCATCAATATAATTTTACCCTCAGTATCTAACAGAAACTTTTTGGTCATCTCTGGATTTATTTTTGTAATGACTTTACTGTACAAAGAAGCTGAGTTCATTTTTTTTTTTAAGAATCAGATTCCAAATAAACCATGAAAAAAATCAGAAATAATATCTCCAGGTGCAATCTTCCACAATTTATCCTAAATAAAATTACACACAGATACTATTTATAAAACATATGCCATAATGTAGATCATATATTATTTGTTTTAATTCATATTAGACATACCTAATGTATATATATTTATATACATGTAGATTTTATGCATGCTGCTGTTGCTGCTAAGTCACTTCGGTCGTGTCCGTCTCTGTATGACCCCATAGACGGCAACCCACCAGGCTCTGCTGTCCCTAGGATTCTCCAGGTAAGAATACTGGAGTGAGTTGCCATTTATCTCTCCAACACATGCATGCATGCTAAGTTGCTTCAGTCGTGTCCGACTCTGTGCGACCCCAAAGATGGCAACCCACCACGCTCCTCTGTCTATACGGTATTCACCAGGCAAGAATACTGGAGTGGGTTGCCATTTCCTTCTCCAATTTTATGCATAGATTTTGTAATTTTCTCAGAATTTGATCATACTATATATTTTCTAATCTGAAGTTTCCTCTCAATTTGTTTACTTTCTTTTAATATATCTACATGCCAACCACATAATTTATATATCATTATCTGGTTCAAACTGGTTAGATACATTTATGGTTTTAATTTTGCTTATATTTTTAATGGGTATAGGCAAATTTTGAAGTTCTTACTTACAGAGCTTATAAATTTCCAAATGACCACAATGCATCCTGTCACACAAATTTCAGTTCATTATTCCTATAGACCCACAGGGGTAAAGCTCTTACGTCATTGATTCACTGCTAGCTTCCCCAGGTTTTGTGCTTGTTGCGCTGGTGCTCAGGCAAGTCTGACTCTTTGTGACCCCATGGACTGTAGCCTGCCAGGCTCCTCTGTCCATGAAATTTTCCAGACAAGAAGACTGCAGTGGGTTGCATTTCCTCCTCCAGAGGATCTTCTCCATCCAGGGATTGAACCTACTTCTCTTGCGTCTCCTGAATTGGCAGGCGGATTCTTTACCACTAGCACCATATGGGAAGGGAAGATAGAGTGCAATACATAACAGAGATTCCCTGCATGAGTAAATGAATGAGTGAGTATTCCTGGCCTAGAGTCACTTAAACACTGCCCTCTCTCTGACTATCACTCTGATCTCCTCTGTACTTTTTGGTCTCTATCAGCATAGGGCACAATTTGACATCTTTTCCCCTTATTTATTTCAATCTAGATAATAGTCTTACAGCAATATCTTTCTTTTAGTTTTTGGTCAATTTACTTGATCTAGTTTTTGCAATGAGCATGCATTTTTCCTTACAGAACTCAACCTAAAGATAGAAACTTTATTTGTTTGAAGTACTAAGCAAGAGGATTTATATTAACTTGGAAACTAGAGACATGAATTGGCTGAAGCCAGTAAAAGAAACAGGGAATAGACATGCTTACAGGATAAAATGTGGATTCTTTTACATCTACCATTACTCCCTTGAGAGTCATTAATATGTATTGTTTTTAATCTCTCCCCAGCTACGCCATGTCTGGCATCACTTGTACTAGGTGACTCAAATACTTGAGATTTTGTGCTCTACACCCATCCTCAGCAGAAGCAGCCAAGCTTCTTCCCAACCAATCACTTTCTTACAGTTCAAATTAACCTCTATATGAATCAACAGTATCAAGTAATTTCTTTTTTTTCTGCTAATAGATTTTAAATAAGTTCAACTTTAGCTTTGTACATACTGCAATTACTATGCAACACAAATTTAATTAAAACTAAAAGCATTTATCAGAACATTGGGTCAATGTAATTACTATAAACAATTGCTATGAGCCCAGCATTGTTATTATTAATATGGTGATTAAATGCTTTTCATGTATTAAGCACCCAGTTGAATTTAGTCTCATATCAGATGTGGCCAATGGCATGAAGTTCCTTGCAGCTAGTAAAGAAAAAAATGAAAACAGAAGAACAAGACTGTGTGATAAGTGAAATAACAAAGCCTAGGAATTCATGGGAGCAAAGAGAAAAACATGAATGTGTTTAGACAGAGGGCAAGGTAAAATGTATATAAGAGCTAAAGCTAGAGATTAGGATAGAAAGGAATAGGCTGATTTTAAAAATATTTAACATGCAGAATTACTAGAACTTGGTGACCAATTTGATGTAAGTAGGGATGGAAGAAGGATTCATACATTTCTTTGTGTTTTCAGGCTGAAAAAGCACATCAGAAAAACAAAAAATGTGCACATCCATTAGAAAGTCTGATGTAGACAGAAATGTAAGGGGAGTAGATTACAATAGAAAGTTAGATGAGCTAAATAAGAAAAATATATATATAAATATATGTATATAAATACATATTTATATACCACAGCTTACATATCATATGTATTTGTGGATATATATTTAAATATAGAATCTTGTTCTGTATACAATTTCATGGACTCCTTTTTTAGTTGTTGTTAAGATATCATGAACCTATTTTCACCTCAGTTCATATAAATCTGTAATGCTATATTCAATACTGATATAAAAGCCTATTGAATGGAAAAATATCACGCCACAGGACTTTGGAAAAGTAAGCTCTGGTGCATGCTCTAAAGACCTGTAAAGAGCAAATTACAGATTAGAAGTTTCTGTAAGAAAGATTTCTCTAGCAGAGTATTTTGGAGGAGCCATCTAGGCACCTTTCTGCTATTGTTCAGTCACTAAGTCGTGACTGACTCTATGCAACCCCATGGACTGCAGAACACCAGGCTTCCATGTCTTTCACTTATCTCCTAGAGTTTGCTTCAATTCACGTCCATTGAATCAGTGATGCCATCCAGCCATCTCATCCTCTACTCCTCTCCTCTTCATTTGCATTCAGTTTTTCCAAGAATAAGGGTCTTTACCAAGGAGTCGGCTCTTCTCATCAGATGGCCACAGCATTGGTGCTTCAGCTTCATCATCAGTCTGTCCAATGAATACTCAGGGTTGATTTCCTTTAGGATTGACTGATTTGATCCGCTTCCTATCCAAGTGATTCTCAAGAGTCTTCTCCAGCACCATGGCTTGAAAACATCAGTTCTTTGGTGCTCAGCCTTCTTTATGGTCCAGCTCTCACATACGTACATGACTACCAGAAAAACCATAGCTTTGGCTTTGGAACCTTTGTTGACAAAGTGATGTCTCTGCATTTTAATACACTGTCTAGGTTTCTCATAGCTTTTCTTCCAAAGAGCAAGTGTCTTTTCATTTCATGGCTGCAGTCACCATCAGCAGTGACTTTGGAGCCCAAGAAAATAAAATGTGTTACTACTCCCACTTTTTATCCATCTATTTGCCATGAAGTGATGGGCCCAGATGCCATGATCTTAGTTTTTTGAATGCTGAGTTCTAAACCAGCTTATTATCTCTCCTCTTTCACCTTCAACAAGAGGTTATTTAGCTACATAGTCAAGGCTATGGTTTTCCCTGTGGTCATGTGTGGATGTGAGAGTTGGACTGTGAAGGCTGAGTGCTGGAGAATTGATGCTTTGGAACTGTGGTGTTGGAGAAGACTCTTGAGAGTCCCTTGGACTGCAAGGAGATCCAACCAGTCCATTCTGAAGGAGATCAACCCTGGGATTTCTTTGGAGGGAATAATGCTAAAGCTGAAACTCCAGTACTTTGGCTACCTCATGCAAAGAGTTGACTCATTGGAAAAGACTCTGATGCTGGGAGGGATTGGGGGCAGTAGGAGAAGGGGACGACCGAGGATGGGATGGCTGGATGGCATCACAGACTCGATGGACATGAGTCTGGGTGAACTCCAGGAGATGGTGATGGACAGGGAGGCCTGGCGTGCTGTGATTCATGGGGTCGCAGGGAGTCGGACACGACTGAGCAACTGAACTGAACTGAACACTTTCTGCCATTGAGGTGGTATCCTTTGTGTATCTGAGGTTGTTGATATTTCTCTGGGCAGTCTTGATTCCAGCTTATGGTTCATCTAGCCCAGCATTTGGTGTGATGTACACTGCATATATATTAAATAAACAGAGTGACAATATATAGCCTTGTTGTATTCCTTTCCCAATTTGGAGAAAGTCAGTTGTTCCATGTCTGGTTCTAATTGTTGCTTCTTGACCTGCATACAAGTTTCTCAGAAGACAGGTAAGGTGGTCCGGTAATCCCATCTCTTTAAGAATTTCCCACAGTTTGTTGTGATCCACACAAAGACTTTAAAATAGCCAATGAAGCAAAGGTAGATGCTTTTCTGAAATTCCCATACTTTTTCTATGATCCAAGGAATGCTGGCAATTTGATCTCTGGTTCCTCTGCCTTTTCTAAATTCAGCTTGTACATTTTAAAATTCTTGGTTCATCTATTGTTGAAGACTAGCTTGGAGGATTTTGAGCATTACTTTGCTAGCATGTGAGATGAATGCAATTGTGTGGTAGTTTGAACTTTCTTAGGCACTGCCTTTCTTCGGTATTGGAATGAAAACATCTTTTTCAGTCTTGTGGCCATTGCTGAGTTTTCCAAATTTGCTGGCATGTTGAGTGCAGCGCTAAAACATCAGCTTTTAGGATTTGAAATATCTGACCAGGGCTTCCATCACCTCCACTAGCTTTATTTGTAGTAATGCTTCCTAATGCCCATTTGACTTCACACTCTAGGATTTCTGGCTCTAGGTGAGTGACCATACAATTGTCGTTATCTGAGCCATTAAGACTTATTATGATTTTTTGCATAGTTCTTCTATGTATTCTTGCCACCTCTTTTTAATTTCTTCTGCTTTTATTAGGTCCTTATAGTTTCTGTGCTTAATCGGGCCAATTCTTGCATGAAATATTCCTTTGGTATCTCCACTTTCATGAAAAGATTTCTAGCCTTTCTCCTGCTGTTTTCCTCTATTATTTCTTTGCATTGTTCATTGAAGAAGACCTTCTTATCTCTCCTTGCTATTCTCTGTAACTCTACATTCAGTTGGGTATATCTTTCCCTTTCTCTCTTTCTTTTCACTTCTTTTCTTTCTTCAGCTGTTTGTAAAGCCTCCTCAGACAACCACTTTGCCTTCTTGCATTTCTTTTTCTTTGGGATGATTTTGGTTACTACCTCCTATACAATGTTAAGAATCTACATCCATAGTTCTCTGGGCACTCTGTATATCAGATTTAATCTTTTGAATCTATTGGTCACCTCCACTGTACAACCATAAAAGATTTGATTTAGGTTATATCTGAATGGCTTAGTAATTTTCCTTACTTTCTTCAATATAAGCCTGAATTTTGTACTAAGGAGCTCATGATTTGAGCCACAGTCAGTTCAAGTTCCTCTTTATGCTGCAAAGAATAGAATCAATATGATTTCAGTATTGATCTTTTGGTGATGTCCATGTGTAGAATCATCTCTTGTGTTGCTGAGAAATGGTGTTTGCTATGACATGTGTGTTCTCTTGACAAAACTCTGTTAGCCTTTACTCCACTTCATTTTTCACTCAAGGCCATACTTCCCAGTTATACCAGATATCTGTTAACTTCCTACTTTTACATTCTAGTCCCCCATGATGAAAAGAACATCTTTTTTAGGTGTTAGTTCTAGAAGGTCTTGTAAGTCTTCTTAGAACCAGTGAAATTCAGCTTCTTCAGCATCTGTGGTTGGGGCATAGACCTGGATTACTTTGATTTTGAATAATTTGCCTTGGAAAAGAACCAAGTTCATTGCCATTTTTGAGATTGCACCAAGTATTGCATTTCAGACTCTTGTTGACTGTGAGAGCTGTTCTATTTCTTCTAAAAGGTTCTTTCCACAATGGTAGATATAATGGTCATCTGAATTCCACTGGTCCATTCTCATCCATCAACGTTCACTCTTGCCATCTCCTACTTGACCACTCCAATTTACATTGCTTCCCAGACCGTACATGAATATAGCTTGTAGGTATAAAATACACAGAAAAGAGGGATTATATTTTAAAGATATTTGGTCTGCACAATCAGATAGATTTCATGACTGCTTCACTTCAGTTGTGTCCGACTCTGTGACGCCATAGATGGCAGCCCACCAGGCTCCCCCATCCCTGGGATTCTCTAGGCACTAATAACATATAAATGAGAGAAATTTTAAAAAGCAATAATGGAAATGAGAATTTTGACTTGATGATAAAGAATCAGCAAATGCAATTTATCTACATAGAGAAAACTGAACGAAGTCTCCCTATTGAAAATGAGCCTGAGATGCTGAGCCCAGTGTTCATTTTTACATTTGAAGAATTTCTGGGACACTCTGAAGGATTTCCCTAAAATTCAAAAAAATACATTATTATGGGATCTTAACTATCAGTGTCTTCTGTAAAGAGGTCATCATTATAGTTTTTGATATAGATAAAATGATTCAGCAATAGTGCAGACTGGGAAGAGTTGAAAGTAGAAAGCTAAGAAGTTTTCAATACCAAGCAGTAGGCTAAAATAGAATAAATTCTAGTGGAGGCTAATAACCTTAATTCACAATGTCAATAAAATAACTTTAGGTATCTCTCTGATTCCTTAACAAAATGCTGTTAAAGTACAAAATAGTGCCCCAAAATCACTGAGATGACTCAGAGGGATGGTATGGGGAGGGAGGAGGGAGGGGGCTTCAGGATGGGGAACACGTGTATACCTGTGGCAGATTCATGTTGATGTATGGCAAAACCAATACAATATTGTAAAGTAATTAACCTCCAATTAAAATAAATAAGTTTATACTTAAAAAAAAAGAAGAAAAAAAAGTACAAAATAGTCCCCCAAAATCCCAGTCAAAAGTGGTCTTCATAATATATTTTGCCAAAGGTAAAAATTTAAGAATAACTTTTTGAAGTCCTACAAATATTTATTTTTGATCTTAGAACTGTTTCAATTTTTTTAATTTAACCATCAGCTCAAACTCCACTCCAGTGTTCTTGCCTGGAGAATCCCGTGGACAGAGAAGCCTTGAGGGCAACAGTCCAGGGGTCGCAAAGAGTCGGACATGACTGAGAGACTTCCATTTCATCTCATCTTCCAACTCCACAGCCTCGGTCAATGAAAGGCATAGTGGGAAGTGCTGGGAATAGGAAACTGAACAAAAAAGATGGTGTCCTGCCATCGTGGAATGAAGAAACTGGTAGGGAGATAGTTATTAAATCTTTACACAGATAATGATAAATATGCTGCTGAAATAAAACTCTCAAAAGGAAGTGCATGAATCAGTGACATTTGAAGACCAAAAAAAAAAAAAAAAGGTTTCTTTGAGGAGCGATGTTGGGACTAAGACTTGAAAGAGGTGTTGGAAAGTGGGATGGGAAAACAAGATCATTTAGAGAACTAAGAACTTTATATAATGACACTAGAACAATATGTGACAATAGGGCTTATGTAAAGAAGTGAAGGGGCTTCCCTGATGGCTCAGCGGGTAAAGAATCTGCCTGCAATGCAGGAGACACAGGAGATGTGGGTTCGATTCCTGGGTTGGGAAGATCCCCTGGAGGAAGGCATGGCAAGCCACTCCAGTATTCTTGCCCAGAGAATTCTGCGGACTTAGGAGCCTGGCAGGCCACAGTCCATGGGGGCGTGAGTCTGACATGACTTGAGTGACTAGGCATGCAAAGAAGTGAAAGACTTTGCAATGGAGCTAAAAGGGACGACTGCATGAGGTGAAGGTGTAGGGCCATAGGTAGATATCTTGTTGTACCAGTCCATGCTGAAGCAATCCAACTATGTCTAACAGAGAAGATGCTAGATAAATATTGGAGGAGAGAATAGATAATTTTTATAATGTTGAAAAGATTCCACTTTGGGGACTAAAGAGGAGAAGAAACAGCTCCCCTTGATTGCTAACAAGACTGGCATTTAAGAGATATTTCCTGCAGAGAAAACAGAAAGAGAACAGCTACATATTTAAATTAAGCCATGCCAACAACAAAGGGGTTTTACCACTGTGCAGAATCAAAGGACCAAGAAACAAAGACAAAATTTACTCCTTTTAAGTTTACATAAACCAAGCGAATATTCACAATAGAGACATTGCCAGATTCTAGGATACAGTGTATTGATTTAATTCCATAGTGCTTATTTACTAGACAATAATGCAAGCAAATACTGCATTCCTAATTAAATATCTTAGCATAAATATTCTGAAGCACTTACCTTCAATTTTCAGTTACAAATTACATTTTAATTCAGATGTCTCTATATAACCACGTGGTTCTAGAATATAACTAGACATCTATTTTTCTAAAATTGATATTATTAACTGAAAACCAAATTTTGAGACTATTACATTTTCTTTCCTTCCACAGTGCCTTCTGAGACTTTCTTGGTAGTGTAGGGCAAAACCTTTGCTATCAAGCACTATTGACTAAGGTGCATCACAGAGGAATTTTAGGGCAGTGAAACTTTTTCATGTGATACTTTAAAGATGGACATATTATACATTTGTCCAAACCCTTAAAATGTATAAAACTGAGGGTGAATCAAAGTAAGAGCAAACCTTAAGGCAAACTATGAATTTGGAGTGATTGATACTTGTCAATATAGGTTCATCAATTGTAACAAATGTTCCACTCTAGTGGGAGATGGGAGGCTATGAATGTGTGGAAGCCAAGAGTTTATGTAGTTTGCCATTCCTGCTCAATTTTCCTGTGACTCCAAAACTGCACCAAACAAAATAAAGTCATTTAAAGGAAAAATAGAAGCAAAGTGATCTAGAATAGCTGTGTTAAAACTTGGAAAATTAAAGTTAAAACCCAAAAGCTAATGAAAGAGAAAAGACACCAAAATAAAAAGGGTATGGACCATAACCTCCCTCAACTCTTATAGTCTAACAATTAAAGGCACTTTCTATACCTCTTTGACATAAATGAAGGAAAAATAACTCTGTCCTACATGAATCATATAATAAAAAATTAAAGATTAAATTAAAGATAATATTCCAACTTGAGAGCTACAGAAAAAGGAACTTGAAAACTACTACCTGACTTTGAAGTGGCAAATGCTGCTTTATTTCCAAGTGTTCTAATTCTCAGTAGAAAGGCAAAAAACTTCTTGGGTCTGTTTTCTGAGCTCTTTGTTCCAAATGGGCCACTATTCTTTGTTTCTCTTCTAAATCAAATTCTACTATTGCCTGCTGCTGCTGCTGCTGCTGCTAAGTCACTTCAGTCGTGTTGGACTCTGTGCGACCCCATAGATGGCAGCCCACCAGGCTCCCCTGTCCCTGGGATTCTCCAGGCAAGAACACTGGAGTGTGTTGCCATTTCCATCTCCAATGCATGAAAGTGAAATGTGAAAGTGAAGTCGCTCAGTCGTGTCCGACTCTTAGCAACCCCATGGACTGCAGCCTACCAGGCTCCTCCATCCATGGGATTTTCCAAGCAAGAGTACTGGAGTGGGGTGCCATCACCTTCTCTGCTACTATTGCCTACTAAGCTGCATTTAATACCATAGTAGGAACATCATATAGAAAGCTATTCGGTATTTTAATAAGCAATCACTTATTTTTATATATAAATGTTCTTTTACATATGAGAAATGTTCTTGGGTTTTGATGGGAATTAATCTATCACATGATATAAATAACCATAATTTAGAATAAATATTGTTGTTTAGTCATCTCTTATACTAGCTGATAAGAATCTTGAAGTTCAAAACTTTACCCATATTGATTCAACTGTTCAGTTGGCCACTGAATGAAGGCTATGTTGTTGAAGAATTTAGGTAGACAACACCTAACATCTAGGTGTTCAGGGTAGGAATAGTAAATAATGTTCTTCATATTTAGGTAAACAACAAAAAACACTCACCTCTTCAAAATCTGTTATTAAAAGAAATAGGATGTTTCAATTCCTAATCAATGATAATCAACCAATCCTAATCAATTTCCTACAGAAATTATTAAATTTATCACTCTAGTCATACTCAGCTTTTCCACACCCTTAGGTAAGAACAGACACACACATACATGATTATGTAAACACTAAATTCAAATTGAAATTTAGAAAATTATTTATAGTAACCAGAACTATATAAGATATATCAAAGATAATTAAAATATCTGATGGAGATAAAACAATTGAATAAAAAGAATGCAAAATTTTAAATTAAAAAATTAATTTAATTTTCATTTTTCATGATTACACCATTATTAGGACCTTGAATAATATGACTGCCTCCTCTAAATGTCACTTTTTTATTTAGGGTAGCTAGGCCTCTAATTTTGTACTGTCAAGATAATTTTTCTTCCTGAAAAAATTAAGGTTAAATGGAAAGAGAATGAAAGTCTGTAAATTCTCAAAGATAAGAACAATGGATGAGTCCATTTATTAGAGCCCAGAAAATCAAAAAGGGTATAAATCATGATAAATGAAGTAAAAGGAATAAAAAAGTAATTCTTAGTAAACATAGTAATTTTTAAAGGTTGACCTGAAGAAAGTGTATGCATGAAAATCACAAAGTTAAAAGACTCACATTGACTCATGGGTGATGAAATTAAAGCAGGTTACCAAAGGAAAATTGTACAGAATTACAGTTCAAAAATAAAGCCCTAAAAATTCAAGAAGTTTAGTAAGCTAGGAGATCTATGTTTTGAGGTGTGCCATTGATTTCTTTAAGTATACAGCATCTGATAATATAGCAGATATATTAGCATACACTAGAAAATTATTTTCTGGCACCTATAATGTGCATTCACTGTGATTTCTTGGAAACATCAATGTGGAAGGGGTCCTAGGGATATCATAGTCTGACCCACATACACTTTCATATGGTTAGAAACTAAGATACAGAGTAAAGTGTCAACTGTCTTTCCCATCTTATCCCTTCAAAATACAGCTTTTAAATCCTGACTCTTCTTTCTATTGTTGTTATCTGGGGTACAGTTTTTAGTTTCTGTGCCTTAGTTTCCTCATTTTAACACAGATGTAATGATAGTATCTACAGATAGGGTTGTTAGAAAGATTAAATCTCCTGAAAGAGGACCATGCATTCACACTAAGTCACTTAAGTAGTGTCCTACGTTTTGCGATCTGTGAACTACAGCCTACCAGGCTCCTCTGTCCATGGGATTCTCTAGGCAAAAATACTGGAGTAGGGTGCCATGCCCTCCTCCAGGGGATCTTCCTGACCCAGAGATTGAACCCATGTCTTCTATGTCTCCTGCATTGACAGGCAGGTTCTTTACTACTAGTGCCTGGAAAGACCAGGCACGTCTCAATAAAAATTAGCATTCACCGTGGTGTATAATGGGCTTTTGTTGCTTTATTGCCTAGCAGAAAAAAATGGTTTGTGGCTGGTGCGTGTCAATGCATCCAATAAGAGATGCAACTGATAGTTAAAGGAAGATGAAATCGATAGTTTGACAGTGTCTGATTTATTCTCTTGTGTTTCAAACAATGTGTTGAATGTTCAGGGTGCTTATCTCTTATGAGGCTTACAGATCAGAAGATAAGCTAGATATAATTTAGCGATAATGATATAGGATGAATGTTTTACGGAAAAATTATGACTGTAATATACACATTGATTTTGCTTTTATTTTAGGTAAAGATAATTATGTAAGCAAGAATATGGATTGATGATGATTGATAGATATAAAATTATATTTTAGCTGTATCACAGATAGTTTTTGAGATATGAATAAAAGAATATTGAGTGAGGTTATAAAGATATGTATGCATGTTAAAATTGGTAAGCATTAATATAATAAAACTTGTCTGCTATAATTACAGTTTTATAATAAATTCCATCAGTATAATTATGGTTTTATACTATAGTCGAGATTACCAACAGCTTTATTTTGTACCAACTATAAATTCTCAGTATTAGATAGGTTAAAAAGAAGGTAAAACATTTCTCTAAAAAGTTAACTGCATCCAACATTGCCAAACACTACAAAGCACCACTTTACAGGGGTAACATTCTGGTTGACTAATATAATATTTTCTCTCACAAGTGGAATCATGCCACTATAATTCAAGGATACTGATGAAGAAGTAATGGCTAAAGTGAAATTTTTGACAACTGGCAATATACCCGTATGATATAGATCATTCCTGTTATGATTTGTCAAAGAATTTTAAATTTCTTTCGATCTAAACTTTCACAAACACAAATAATAGATCTCTTTCCATATTGTCTGCAATAACATTAGCAGTAAATTTAATTTATAATACTGTACCAAGTATCTAGTGCTATACTGTCATTGAGATTATTGAAATGATACTTCTGCTAGATAATCTATCAATCTGAATGGCAGAACTTGGACCAATCTCGTCTATATTAAAATTACCTTCCCTGTAAGAAACCTATAATTCTTTCCTTTTCTTTCACAACTTTGCCTCTAGTTTGAGTTTTATGAATAATTGCTTTTCTACTGATCAAAAACAAATTCTAGTATACTAGATACACTATCATTGATCACTATAAGTACTAATGTATGAATAAAAATATGTTTATGTTTCAAACTAAACCTGACATCTTTATAAGATCTCATACACAATCTAGCACATTACCATCTTTCTTCTTGGGGAGGGAGACAGCTTGGGCTTTATGAGTCAAGATTTGGTCTAATAAAATAGTGATGATTTGTTGCCTATCATTCTTTTAATGTCCTCCTTGATGACTCTGATTTGTTAATATAATATTTTGAAGATAGTGTTATTAATTAGTGCAGTGCCAAGAGTGCAAAATCATGACAAAAGCTTCTGAGCTCTCTTTTTCTAGTCATGAAGAGTATTGTGGGGGAAGTTTGTCTAAGATGATTAAAAACAAATTAATATACCACCTTTTTAAATCATGATTTTAAACCATGATTTTAAATGGTAGCTTACTGGGACTCAAAACAGGATTCACACCATTTTCTTCCCCCCTCTCTGCAGGGGCATCTGTGGTTTGATTTTTACAAATCTGTAATAAGCAAGAGAAAAGCCTTACTCATTAATCTTCAAACTGGATTTTTTTCATAATATTTTGGGAAGCTTGAAGACCAAAGCCTAAATCAATACTGTAGTCGCAGCATCCAAGCAATTGGCTCTGTAGACTAAACTTACTGATTTCTCTAACTAAATTAGTTATTTATTTGGTGTATCATGGTCCTCAAAACTGGAAACTGTATTTTAAGTCTTGACGTCCTTTGCTTTTTCATTGATAAATGAAAAAATAGTCTCTTTTCAAAATGGGGAGAATATTTTTCCTTTTCCAGAAGGAACTGCAACAAAAATAAAGAGATGATTGGCAATGGAAATACAGCAGTTTTCTTCAAACAATACCTTGGATTGAAAAAAAAAGAATGAAATTTTTCATGTTTTAACAACTGACAGAGCAAGTAGAAGTGTGTATACACTTAGCATTGCTAATTATGAAAGTATGTGGGGAAACTTAAGGTCTTAACTAGTCTGGGTCCTGAGTTAGCTTATTTAATTCTCAGCAAAGACAGCAGAAGATGAATATCAATGGAAATTAATAGGTTCTTTTAGGGCCGGAAGACGCACAAGCTGGAATCAAGATTGCCGGGAGAAATATCAATAACTTCAGATATGCAGATAACACCACCCTTATGGCAGAAAGTGAAGAGGAACTAAAAAGCCTCCTGATGAAAGTGAAAGAGGAGAGTGAAAAAGTTTGCTTAAAGTTCAACATTTAGAAAACTAAGATCATGGCATCTGGTCCCATCACTTCATGGGAAATAGATGGGGAAACAGTGGAAACAGTGTCAGACTTTATTTTGGGGGGCTCCAAATTCACTGCAGATGGTGATTGCAGCCATGAAATTAAAAGACACTTGCTCCTTGGAAGGAAAGTTGTGACCAAACTAGACAGCATATTCAAAAGCAGAGACATTACTTTGACAACAAAGGTCTGTCTAGTCAAGGCTATGGTTTTTCCAGTGGTCATGTACGTATGTGAAAGTTGAACTGTGAAGAAAGCTGAGAGCTGAATAATTGATGCTTTTGAACTGTGGTGTTGAAGAAGACTCTTGAGAGTCCCTTCGACTGCAAGGAGATTCAATCAGTCTATTCTAAGGGGATCTGTCCTGGATGTTCTTTGGAAGGAATGATGCTAAAGCTGAAACTCCAATACTTTGGCCACCTCATGCAGAGTTGACTCACTGGAAAAGACTCTGATGCTGGGAGGGCTTGGGGGCAGGATGAGAAAGGGACAACAGAGGATGAGATGGCTGGATGGCATCACCGACTCGATGGACGTGAGTCTAAGTGAACTCCGGAGGTTGGTGATGGACAGGGAGGCCTGGTGTGCTGCAATTCATGGGGTCGCAAAGAGTCGGACACGACTGAGTGACTGAACTGAACTGGTAACTTTCACATGTGGACAGTTTAGGCAAGGCTAAAGCAATCAGCTAGGTCAAGTGAGTAGGAAAATCAATTATTTCCCATTGTCTAAATAAAGCAGCTTAATTGCTATCATTGTTTTTTGTAACCTGTTAGCATTACATACTACAAAACATAGATGAATTTACAAAAGAGTAAATAGAATTTAGCCACAGAACAATCCAAAGCATACGGTTGTGGGTGTTAGTATTTCAACAAAGAAATAGATTCTCATTTTTTTTTTTCCAAATTTTATTTCAAAGCAACTAATTCAATCATAAAAGGAATTGTTTCTAGAAAGAAAGATCCATGAATACCTACTGGAAAGGGGGCTCTACCTTTCTATACATAGGGTAGAAAGAAAACTATTTTTCAGGAAATGAGTCCAGTGCAATTTGTATATATTTCCCTTTTATTGCAACTATTGAACTGAAAAAAATATTAAACAAACAAGTGATTACTCTTGTGGGGATAACCCTGGTGGCTCAGTGGTAAAGAATCTGCCTATAGTGCAGGAGGGAATTTGATCCCTGGAAAGCGAAGATCCACTGGAGAAGAAAATGGCTACCCTCTCCGGTATTCTTGCCTGGAGAATTTCATGGACAGGGGAGCTTGGCAGGGTCACAAATAGTTGGACACAACTGAGCAACTAACCAACATGGAGTAAATAGAAGCAAACAGTCAAAGATCTGATTTTTTTATTGTAATTTAAGTGTGTTTTCAAACTGGTAATTCAACCACATGACAAATAAAAATATTAAAAGATGGAAATTAAGATATTTCAGTTTGTTACCTGTCTTGATCCAAACCTTCCTACTCACGAAAGCTTATTAATTTAATTGTTTTATGATATAGTCTCTTGTTTTTTCAGTGTATAAATAAAGAATATAAAAACATGTGACTAGATACAAAATATATAAATATATATATATTGAAATATATATATATAAAATATATAAATATTGCAAAGCCTAATAATTTGCCATTTTAGGCTGTAAAGTTTTATTAGTTTTAATAGAGCTGTACATTGGTGAAACCACTTACAAAAGAAGAATACTCCACAAGTTATATCATGCCCCCAAACCCTACATACTACCTTGATGTTCTAACAGGGTTCATCCCTGATCCCTGACAGTCAGTGCTCTGTACACCCAAACTATAATTTTATCTTTTAAGAATGTCATGTAAATGAAATTATAATAGCTTAGATGGTAAAGAATCTGCCTGCAGTGTAGGAGACCTGGGTTCAGTCCCTGGGTTGGGAAGATCCCCTGGAGGAGGACATGGCAACCCGCTCCAGTATTCTCGCCTGGAGAATTCCATGGCCAGGGGAGCCTGGCAAGTTACAGTCCATGGAGTCACAAAGAGACAAACATGATTGAGTGGCTTTCACGTTCACTCTCAACCTCTTGAAATTGGCTTCTTTTTCATAGCATATTGTCTGTGATATTCACCCAAGTTATTATATCTCATCAGTGATACATGCAAGTTCCTACTTCTCTGAAGTCTCACTAGTAGACCATTTTATCAAATTTGACTTTTTTTCTATTTTTTTACAGTTATCTGTAAGACAGCAGAGAAAAAAATTTTCTGAGTAAATACAGTTCTCTTTTCATTCAAATTTTATTCAAAGTACATACATGACTTATCTAGAGAAGGTACTAGAAGGGTTGTCAGGACAGAGTAAGTTAAGGAAATCAACTAATCACTCAACTTGGACCACTATGTCTGAAAAATGACTTTAAAAAAGAGTAACATATTCACAAACAGTAATTTGAATACAGTTTGTAAAGCGGATTCAGTCAGTTGCGTCTGACTCTTTGTAACCTCATGGACTGCAGTATGTCAGAGTTCACTGTCCTTCTCTGTGTCTCAGAGCTTGCTCAAACTCATGTCATTGAGTCGGTGATGCCGTCCAACCATCTTGTCCCGTGCTGTCCCCTTCTCCTGCCTTCAATCTTTCCCAGTATCAGGGTCTTTTCCAATGAGTCATCTCTTTGCATCAGATGGCCGAAATACTGGAGCTTCAGCTTCAGCATCAGTCCTTCCAATGAATATTTAGGGTTGATTTCCTTTAGGATTGACTGGTTTGATCTCTTTGCATTCCAAGAGACTCTCAAGAGTCTTCTCCAACACCACAGTTGAAAGTGAGTCTGTGCTTCTTATAAATTTACCTCTTTTACCTGTTTATCATTCTATCCTTTCCCTATTACTTGTTTTATTTTATTGTATGTCAACATGCTCTTTTAAAACACAAAGATAAATCAAATTCCTCCTAAATTGTGTGACTGTTTCATCACATATATACATGTGATACTTGCTTGCTCTTTATTCAATTCCTTGTCATCTTGTCTCTGTTTCTCAATTTCCATTGGATAAATGCATGAAAAGTTTCATGAATAAAAATTTAAATTCAGACTATTCTTCTCAGCACAGGGACCTATAGTTCTGGGTTTTGATTTAAATACTGAGACTTAAAGTTTTGCAACAAATACATCCAATATTTAAAGTTTAATTTTTCCTTTTAACCTGAGACTTGCTATTAATTCTTCAATTCTACCTGTTATCTTCTTAAAAATATGAACTTTTGTTAGTAATGCTATGATGTTTTAATTCACTATTTATAAGAGCTTTTGGACTCATGTCCAAATAATAGCTTTTAGACTCATGTCACCTACTTGATGGGCATGAGTTTAAGCAAACTCCTGGAGATGGTGGAGGACAGGGAAGCCTGGTGTGCTGCAGTCCATGGGGTCTCAAAGAGTCAGACATGACTGAGAAACTGAACAACAACAAATTTATAAAAAGTGATTTGATTTCATCTTTAGGTGATAAATTTGCCTGAAAACAGTTTTATTAGTTTTGGTTTACTTATCCCCACCCTTATATAATGCATGTATATAGTTGCTTGCAAACTACTTGCAGATACTGTTCCACGTGTTGATGACACATTTGTGAACAAGTCTATTTGAATCCACTCTAAAATGGCTGGAGACTTGGGTGATTATTTCCTTCTCCATTTTAGGGAAGTTTTCAACTATTATCTCCTCAAGGATTTTTTCATGATCTTTCTTTCTGTCTTCTTCTTCTGGGACTCCTATAATTCGAATGTTGGAGCGTTTCATATTGTCCTGGAGGTCTCTGAGATTGTCCTCATTTCTTTTAATTCGTTTTTCTTGTTTCCTCTCTGATTCATTTATTTCTACCATTCTATCTTCTATTTCACTAATCCTATCTTCTGCCTCCGTTATAAGAGAGTTCCAAATAGGATAAACCCAAGGCGAAACACCCCAAGACACATATTAATCAAATTAACAAAGATCAAACACAAAGAACAAATATTAAAAGAAGCAAGGGAAAAACAACAAATAACACACAAGGGGATTCCCATAAGGATAACAGCTGATCTTTCAATAGAAACTCTTCAGGCCAGGAGGGAATGGCAAGACATACTTAAAGTGATGAAAGACAATAACCTACAGCCCAGATTACTGTACCCAGCAAGGATCTCATTCAAATACGAAGGAGAAATCAAAAGCTTTACGGACAAACAAAAGCTGAGAGAATTCAGCACCACCAAACCAGCTCTCCAACAAATTCTAAAGGATATTCTCTAGACAGGAAACACGAAAAGGGTGTATAAACCCGAACCCAAAACAATAAAGTAAATGGTAACAGGATCATACTTATCAATAATTACCTTAAACGTAAATGGGTTGAATGCCCCAACCAAAAGACAAAGATTGGCTGAATGGATACAAAAACAAGACCCCTCTATATGCTGCTTACAAGAGACCCACCTCAAAACAAGGGACACATACAGACTGAAAGTGAAGGGCTGGAAAAAGATATACCACGCAAATAGAGACCAAAAGAAAGCTGGAGTGGCAATACTCATATCCGATAAAATAGACTTTAAAACAAAGGCTGTGAAAAGAGACAAAGAAGGCCACTACATAATGATCAAAGGAACAATCCAAGAAGAAGATATAACAATTATAAATATATATGCACCCAATATAGGAGCACCGCAATATGTAAGACAAATGCTAACAAGTATGAAAGGGGAAATCAACAATAACACAATAATAGTGGGAGACTTTAATACCCCACTCACACCTATGGACAGATCAACTAAACAGAAAATTAACAAAGAAATGCAAACTTTAAATGATACATTAGATCAGTTAGACCTAATTGATATCTATAGGACATTTCACCCCAAAACAATGAATTTCACCTTTTTTTCAAGTGCTCATGGAACCTTCTCCAGGATAGATCACATCCTGGGCCATAAATCTAAACTTGATAAATTCAAAAAAATCAAAATCATTCCAAGCATCTTTTCTGACCATAATGCATTAAGATTAGATCTCAATACAGGAGAAAAACTATTAAAAATTCCAACATATGGAGGTTGAACAACACACTTCTGAATAACCAACAAATCACAGAAGAAATCAAAAAGGAAATCAAAATATGCTTAGAAACTAATGAAAATGAAAACACAACAACCCAAAACCTGTGGGACACTATAAAAGCAGTGCTAAAAGGAAAGTTCATAGCAATACAGGCATACCTCAAGAAACAAGAAAAAAGTCAAATAAATAACCTAACTCTGCAACTAAAGCAACTAGAAAAGGAAGAGTTGGAGAACCCCAGAGTTAGTAGAAGGAAAGAAATCTTAAAAATTAGGGCAGAAATAAATGCAAAAGAAACAAAAGAGACCATAGCAAAAATCAACAAAGCCAAAAGCTGGTTCTTTGAAAGGATAAATAAAATTGACAAACCATTAGCCAGACTCATCAAGAAGCAAAGAGAGAAAAATCAAATCAATAAAATTAGAAATGAAAATGGAGAGATCACAACAGACAACACAGAAATACAAAGGATCATAAGAGACTACTATCAGCAGTTGTATGCCAATAAAATGGACAACGTGGAAGAAATGGACAAATTCTTAGAAAAGTACAATTTTCCAAAACTGAACCAGGAAGAAATAGAAAATCTTAACAGACCCATCACAAGCATGGAAATTGAAACGGTAATCAGAAATCTTCCAGCAAACAAAAGCCCAGGTCCAGACGGCTTCACAGCTGAATTCTACCAAAAATTTCGAGAAGAGCTAACACCTATCCTCCTCAAACTCTTCCAGAAAATTTCAGAGGAAGGTAAACTTCCAAACTCATTCTATGAGGCCACCATCACCCTAATACAAAAACCTGACAAAGATGTCACAAAAAAAGAAAACTACAGGCCAATATCACTGATGAACATAGATGCAAAAATCCTCAACAAAATTCTAGCAATCAGAATCCAACAACACATTAAATAGATCATACACCATGACCAAGTGGGCTTTATCCCAGGGATGCAAGGATTCTTCAATATCCGCAAATCAATCAATGTAATTCACCACATTAACAAATTGAAAAATAAAAACCATATGATTATCTCAACAGATGCAGAGAAGGCTTTTGACAAATTTCAACATCCATTTATGATAAAAACTCTCCAGAAAGCAGGAATAGAAGGAACATACCTCAACATAATAAAAGCTATATATGACAAACCCACAGCAAACATTATCCTCAATGGTGAAAAATTGAAAGCATTTCCCCTAAAGTCAGGAACAAGACAAGGGTGTCCACTTTCACTGCTACTATTCAACATAGTTCTGGAAGTTTTGGCCACAGCAATCAGAGCAGAAAAAGAAATAAAAGGAATCCAAATTGGAAAAGAAGAAGTAAAACTCTCACTGTTTGCAGATGACATGATCCTCTACATGGAAAACCCTGAAGACTCCACCAGAAAATTACTAGAGCTAATCAATGAATATAGTAAAGTTGCAGGATAGTAAAATCAACACACAGAAATCCCTTGCATTCCTATACACTAATAATGAGAAAGTAGAAAAAGAAATTAAGGAAACAATTCCATTCACCATTGCAACGAAAAGAATAAAATACTTAGGAATATATCTACCTAAAGAAACTAAAGACCTATATATAGAAAACTATAAAACACTGGTGAAAGAAATCAAAGAGGACACTAATAGATGGAGAAATATACCATGTTCATGGATCGGAAGAATCAATATAGTGAAAATGAGTATACTACCCAAAGCAATTTACAAATTCAATGCAATCCCTGTCAAGCTACCAGCCACATTTTTCACAGAATTAGAACAAATAATTTCAAGATTTGTATGGAAATACAAAAAACCTCGAATAGCCAAAGCAATCTTGAGAAAGAAGAATGGAACTGGAGGAACCAACTTACCTGACTTCAGGCTCTACTACAAAGCCACAGTCATCAAGACAGTATGGTACTGGCACAAAGACAGACATATAGACCAATGGAACAAAATAGAAAGCCCAGAGATAAATCCACACACATATGGATACCTTATCTTTGACAAAGGAGGCAAGAATATACAATGGAGTAAAGACAATCTCTTTAACAAGTGGTGCTGGGAAAACTGGTCAACCACTTGTAAAAGAATGAAACTAGATCACTTTCTAACACCTGCACACAAAAATAAACTCAAAATGGATTAAAGATCTAAATGTAAGGTCAGAAACTATAAAACTCCTAGAGGAGAACATAGGCAAAACACTCTCGGACATAAATCACAGCAGGATCCTCTATGATCCACCTCCCAGAATTCTGGAAATAAAAGCAAAAATAAACAAATGGGATCTAATTAAAATTAAAAGCTTCTGCACAACTAAAGGAAAATATAATGCAAGGTGAAAAGACAGCCTTCTGAATGGGAGAAAATAATAGCCAATGAAGCAACTGACAAACAACTAATCTCAAAAATATACAAGCAACTTATGCAGCTCAATTCCAGAAAAATAAACGACCCAATCAAAAAATGGGCCAAAGAACTAAATAGACATTTCTCCAAAGAAGACATACGGATGGCTAACAAACACATGAAAAGATGCTCAACATCACTCATTATTAGAGAAATGCAAATCAAAACCACAATGAAGTACCACTTCACACCAGTCAGAACGGCTGCGATCCAAAAATCTGCAAGCAATAAATGCTGGAGAGGGTGTGGAGAAAAGGGAACCCTCCTACACTGTTGGTGGGAATGCAAACTAGTACAGCCACTATGGAGAACAGTGTGGAGATTCCTTAAAAAATTGCAAATAGAACTACCTTATGACCCAGCAATCCCACTGCTGGGCATACACACCGAAGGAAACCAGAATTGAAAGAGACACATGTACCCCAATGTTCATCGCAGCACTGTTTATAATAGCCAGGACATGTAAACAACCTAGATGTCCATCAGCAGATGAATGGATAAGAAAGCTGTGGTACATATACACAATGGAGTATTACTCAGCCATTAAAAAGAATTCATTTGAATCAGTTCTGATGAGATGGATGAAACTGGAGCCAATTATACAGAGTGAAGTAAGCCAGAAAGAAAAACACCAATACAGTATACTAACACATATATATGGAATTTAGGAAGATGGCAATGATGACCCTGTATGCAAGACAGGAAAAAAGACACAGATGTGTATAATGGACTTTTGGACTCAGAGGGAGAGGGAGAGGGTGGGATGATTTGGGAGAATGGGAATTCTAACATGTATACTATCATGTAAGAATTGAATCGCCAGTCCATGTCTGACGCAGGGTGCAGCATGCTTGGGGCTGGTGCATGGGGATGACCCAGAGAGATGTTGTGGGGAGGGAGGTGGGAGGGGGGTTCATGTTTGGGAATGCATGTAAGAATTAAAGATTTTAAAATTTAAAAAATAAAAAATAAAAAAAAGAAACAAAATAAAAATCATGATTGCCTTTAAAAAAAAATAAAAAAAAAATAAACTCAATTTAAAAAGAATAAAAAATAAAATGGCTGGAGAGGTTTCACCTGCAAGCATATAAGGTTCACAAACATAATAGCTTTGGACAGGATCGCTTTCAAAAATTTGGAGCAATATATTGAGAGTTGGACTGTGAAGAAAGCTGAGCACTGAAGAACTGATGCTTTTGAACTGTGGTGTTGGAGAAGACTCTTGAGAGTCCCTTGGACTGCAAGGAGATCCAATCAATCCATTCTAAAGGAGATCAGTCCTGGGTGTTCTTTGGAAGGAATGATACTAAAGCTGAAACTCCAATACTTTGGCCACCTCATGCGAAGAGTTAACTCATTGGAAAAGACTCTGATGTTGGGAGGGATTGGGGGTAGGAGGAGAAGGGGACAACAGAGGATGAGATGGCTGGATGGCATCTCTGATTCGATGGACATAAGTTTGAGTGAACTCCACGAGTTGGTGATGGACAGGGTGGCCTGGCATGCTGCAATTCATGGGGTTGCAGAGTCAGACACGACTGAGCGACTGAACTGAACTGATTCAATACATATTCACTGGGTATCTACTATGTTGCTATCATTGTGCTTTTTGCTGAAGTTTCAGAGACATAAACCATAAACCCTACTCCACCAAGAACACAGTATGATCTTCAGTTATAGAAACAGAATAGTGGCTGCATATGATAAAGTGTAGTATAGGGGCCCATGTAAGGTAATTATTAATTATTACATCATTGTATTACAAAGCAACCTCAAAAAAATAGGCTGACATACTCTAATGAGCTTCTTGTCTCTCAAAGGCTGAACTGTTACTTTTCAAGAGTATTTAAGTAATCCTGCAATGGCACCCCACTCCACTACTCTTGCTTGGAAAATCCCATGAATGGAAGAGTCTGGTAGGCTGCAGTCCATGAGGTCGCTGAGGGTCGGACACGACTGAGCGACTTCACTTTCACTTTTCACTTTCATGCATTGGAGAAGGAAATGGCAACCCACTCCAGTGTTCTTGCCTGGAGAATCCCAGGGAGAGGGGAGCCTGGTGGGCTGCCGTCTATGGGGTCGCATAGAGTTGGACACAACTGAAGCGACTTAGCAACAGCGGCAGCAGTAGAAGGCAACAAGCACAAAATACACTATTTGAAATACACTTGGCTTCTATTTTGCACTTGGCCACTTTCTGAAGATATTAAAGAAAAAAGTGACACATTGACTCAAAATTCTGTCATTATCTTATAATAGGATAATGAGACATGCTTTATAGTAGAGAGGAGGAACTATTGTATGAATAATCTGAGTAATATATGTGGAAAAATTTTGTGATCTGTGAATGTTCATAAATATAATATTTTGCTATTTTGGTAAGAGGACTAAAACATGGTTTGAGATATTAAAGGCTAAATGAACTCTAGAGTTCCTTCTCAAACTAAAACTCCTCAATTCTAGAGCTGGAAGAGACTGCATAAACATTTTATCAAATTTAAATTTGTAAATGCTGAAACTAAAGATGTATGAAACTATGGAAACTATCTATCTATCTATCTATCTATCTATCTATCTATATATATATATATATATACATACACATAATTATACATCTAGCTAATGGCCAAGTGAGTGTTAGTCACTCAGTTGTGTCTGACTCTTTGCAACTCCATGGGCTGTAGCCTGCCAGGCTCCACTGTCATGAAATTCTCTAGGCAAGAATACTGGGTTGCAATGCCCTCCTCTAGGGAATCTTCTCGATCCAGGGTTCAAACCCAGGTCTCTTGCATTGCAGGCAGATTCTTTACAGTTTGAGCTAACTGGGAAGCCAAGAAGACCTAAAAGTAAATTATTTTATCTTCTTTCCCTCTCCCTTAAAAATTGTTTAACGTCTAAAATTTTGTTTACTAAAAATATTTTAACTTTTTTTCTGTAATATTCTTCTGGATTCATAAACAGAACAGTCTTGATATAATAAATTGATTGTGAAAATTTTCACCTAGAAAGACAGTGTTTTATAATTATCATTTTGAAGGCATCTCCCAACAGTTCGATGGTTAGGACTCAACTTTCTCAAGACAAAGGCTCTGAGTTCAACCCATGGTTAGAGAACAAAGATCCTGCAAGCTATGTTGGATAGCCCTGCCCCCAAAAAATTTGTATATAATTATAAAAGTATATAATTATACTTTTGAGCTTTCTTCTTTTTAATAGAACTTTGAAAGATGATGGTAGAAAGATATTACACAGTGCCAAAGTGATTGAACCCAGGTCTCCCGCATTGCAGGCAGATTTTTCACCATCTGAGCCACCAGGGAAGCTCCAATTTTTTTTTTTTTTTAATGATTGCTGATTGCAAATGATAGTCATATATGTCTTTAATACTTTATAGTTTCAAAGCAGTTTTAGTATGCTTTAAATAATGGCACATTACCGATTTGTTCAAAATGAAATATTAACTTATAAATATTACCTTTCAAATAAGTTAAATCTCAGAAAAGTCAGGACTCTTAGCTGATAATCTTATAAAATTAGAAACCACTGTACATTTCATGACTCTGAAAAGCCAAAGGAATAACATTTCTTATAAAAGTACATTTTTCCTACTTCCTTTTTTATGGCATTTTATTGGTTTCAGGTGCAGTGGGGAATAGTTAGAAATTACATAATATTGAAAATTACAGTTCATTTTCATATTTATTCCATAAATAATTAATTTTAAAGACACTATCTCTATCTAAGACCATTAAAATACAAACAAATATGACAACACATTCAAATATGAACTATATATTTAACTGATCTGAGAGAATAGAATTTTAATTTTAATATAATTATGAATACTTCTTAAAGGCTACAAAGGCAATAGAAGTGTCCTTTTGGCTAAAAATAGATCACTGCACATTTATAATTGGGTATGCATGTTGCTCAGAAATAAAAGGTATTCTTTATGTACTCACCCTCTTCAGGGCAAACATTTGCGGTAGTTTTGCCGATGAGACTAGTTAACTGTGTTAATAATCTCTTGACTGTCCCTGCATTGTTTTGAAGATGAGTTTAACAGTCACTGAACACAGACTTCGAGTTCTTCAGCACCCAAGAGCTATCACTAAATGAAAATTTCAATGAAAGTACTGACATGTAGCCAGTGATATCTCTTTGCATATATCAGCCTACCAATGTAACAAAATTTATTTGTCTGATTTATGCAACTGATCAGCTTCTCCCATTAACAAAGGCCTTTAACCAATAACCGTAGCCAGGTTTTGCTTACTTGTTTGTTTAAAACAATGTAGTCCTGGTATAATTCTCATTATAAATATCTAGTAGGGTTTAATGTAATGAAATCTCTCTCACTCTGTCTCTTTTTTTTTTTTTTTGCCTTTGGCTATATGTAGAGAAAAACTCCAAAGATAGGATAAATTTAGTTATCTAGATGAGTCTGAGTACCAGGATGAAACCTTTCAAGATATTTAGGAAGACAGTACTTTTGGAAATTATAGAAGATTGGTGTTTGTGTGCTAAAATTAACTGTGCAATTGCTGTAACTTTTCATTTTATTTTCAATTTGTACAGAAAACCTAAATAGTCAGTTAAGTTTGATTAAAAAAAATAGCTGCAATGCAAAATTTTATATATAAGAACAAAAGTACACTGAAGCTATTTTATTAATATGTTTTAATAGGAAACAAATGGGAATGGGTATGTTAGTTTCTGAATTTCATTTTCTTTCCTAAACTCTATTATATTACAAAAGCAGTAAAAACAAGCAGAACTATATGTTAAGCACGGACTTTTAAAAATACACAATCTCATGTTTATTTTAGTCGCTTTTCATTTCACAACCAAATGAAACATGCCTATAATTTTAGAAATCACATAACTGAAAGAGAACACAAAATCATGCTCAAATATATCCAAAATAATCATCACCCTGGAAAGCATGCCCAACTTATTTTAAAGCTGCATTATTGCCTGATTTAAAGGCAGACAGGGGCTGTGGGGCCACATTCCATGACAGAGAGCCTCTAGAGACATCTTTGATCATTCTTTGTGATGCATAAAATATGTCACAGTTGTACTATAAAAGATATCAGCCATCAGGTAAGGTTGTCACTTGCCCTTGTAGTATTATATTGGAAAAATACGGCTTTTCTCTCTCCTGCTTGCATGGGATTACTGCTCATGGAAACACAGCCTATTTAGTCTGTGTGCGACCATTATCATACTCCTGGTTTCTTTCAAAAGAAAGTAGTCATAAATAAACATCCTAAAGAGAATAGATCTAGTTGATAGTATGTTTCAACATTCACCCATTTCATAAGTTGTTATAAGCTGTGAATATGCTAAGTACTGGTCTACATGAAAGCTGAGTTCTACAAAAGGATTGCACATTTCTCCAGAGACTAGTTGCTTTCATTTGATTTGTTATGCATACATCTTAGTTTACTTCAAAATCTGAACCTATGTCACAAATAATATTTATAACAAAAGAACAACAGCACCAAACTATTTCAAAATGTTACATTTTTATTTCTCAGCTCCTCACATATTTTTTAAATTAAATGTGTGTGTGAATGAGCTTTAAGACAATTCAAACTACAGTTATTTGTGTTATAACAACAGCATCTTTACTTTAAATTTGCCTTTCACATATTGATATACATAAAATGTTTTTACTTTATACCTAGATTAATGATTCCTCACACTTTTTTAATTGGCAATGAGGCTGATTTTAATAGTCATTTAGGGAAAATAATTTTTAATTGTATAGAAAATTTGGAAACATTTTAATATGAAATGCAATTGAAAAGTGATTCTTACCTTTGAAATCTTGAAGTAATTACTGAAGTTTTACCAACTTGAATGATATAATTGTCTCCGTTAATATTGGCAATATTTACTGGAGAGTTTGTCAAGTATAATATTCTTATCTGAAAGCATTTGGCTACTAAACCAACAAAACCCAAACAATACATAAACTATGGTGAATATATGTTAAATCTGAATATCTGATAAAAGTTTTGCTGAAAGAATACAAATACAACTTTCAGATGATTTTTATCCTTTTAATAATTTGTTGCTTTTAAAAAATAAAGATTCTCAGTTTATCATTTCTAAGTTGCAAAGTGCTACTTCTCACACTTAAACATTTAGCAATTTATTTGTAAATTGGAAAGGAGGAACCCCTTTTAATGGAGAAATAACATACGGTATAACAGACCGGATCGATTAAAGGCCTCCATCTGGCACAAGACTAGAAAAGTTGCTGCCATATGTTTTGAACAGCATGGCAAAACTAACTGTTTTATACTGTCACCGCCCCCAGATTTGTTTTAAAAATTGCATTTTGTTTTAATATATATGCATATATGTGTGTAGGTATATATACATATGAAAATATCAGGTATACTTTATTTATGATTTCTTAATTGGAAGGTAGACACTATATAAAAATTTTAAAAAGCCCTTGGTCTTCAAGGTTCAGTGTGAAAGGCAGTTGACAGCTTTAAATAATGAAAAAATAAAATAAGAGAGAGAGAGAAACACCAAATTTGTTTACTCAGTATTGTTTAAATCTTAAATGACTTTAACAATGATAGCTCATACTTTAGGACTACTAAAAATGATAGAATTAAAACAATAACAAAGGAGAATAATGTATAAAATTCATATGAATATTAAATACTGGTAATATCAAGAACATATTCAGTAGTTCTGTGTTTTTTAAGGTAAAATTTCATAAAGATAGATTTAAAAATCAGAATATATATGATGCTGTTGGAAAAATAACATATCAGGTTCAAATGAAATTTAGGAATGTTAATCTCTTTTGCAGCTGCTATTTTTGTTTTATGGTATTTTTACAGCTGTTTTTAATTTCTTTTAAGAAATACTAAACCTTTAGGAGAATTCCCATGTGAACAACCACAGTACAGATAATTGGTTTCATTGCAATTCAGATTATGAACATCATTTTTCAGTTGTTACTTTCAAACTACATACATAGCTAAATCTGTAAGCCATTTTCTTTATTCAGCTACTATCAAAAGGGAAAAAATCAGTTAAAAACATCACAGAGTCTCACTCTTTATCTAATAGAGTGTGATGTTTGAAAAATATTTACCTTCCTCCATAGAACACTAATATATCCTATATAGTATGCACAGATGTAACCTATATTTTTTAATTAAGAAAAGCAGAAAACATAAATTACGAAAAATTCTTTTAGAACTATGATTACTTTAATAAATTTCAGAATTGGCATTTATCATGCAACCCTATTTCTATACCTAACATCCTCTCCTTTGATTAATTATTACCATAGACTGTATATCTTCATTTAGAAGCATCCTTGATTAGCAGCCACACCTATACCATGCAGTTTTTTAATAGAAGCCACCCGTCCCGTGCAAGCCGCAGGGGAAAGTAATTAAATTTAATAGAAGCCGTCTTTGTTTTATAGCCACCCTCAATTTAAAGCCACAGGGGTAAGTAATTAAATTTAATAGAAGCCATAGCTTCTAAACAAAGATATACAGTATCAGTTAGGTATGCAGAAGTATAGAAATGAGAAATACTCTACCTTGGGAGTTGTGAGGAGTGTGGGTTTATATGGAGCAATGTTAAAAAATGTAAAAGTTCACAAAATATGTTTTTTAAGTGATTCAAAATGGGTGGAGAAGGTATAGTTGTCACCCTACATTTTTCAAACAGCAATAAGAGAGGTGGGGCTGCTACACGTCCTTGCTAAACCACAATAGCTTGGACAGTTGCCTGCTGTGAGCACTGAATGCATCTCTCCTTCTAATAGGAGTTGGACAAGTCCAGTCTTTCCGATGCAAACACAGTATGCCTTAGCTTGGTTAGAAGCAATTCATGGGAATGTAAGAGTTTTGATATTCATGATTATTTATTCTAGATTTGAGATGATAAAAATTTTTATGTTTTGTTGTGTTCTTTGCTCATTTGTTTTTTAAATGATGGTGATGATGGGCCCTGAATTAGTTTTCCTTGCCTGTAGCCAAGGACCTGTAAAACCTGATCTAGACTAGAAGCACCATTTGGATGGTTAATTTCAGCTTCATCCTAGGGAATGTTTTGGCAGGCTGTCTCACCACACTTTCTAAATATTTTGATGGACATACAAAGAGGCTGATGGAGAATTGTAGAATTCACATTGACTATCTAAAATTTTTGAGGCCCTTTTTTTCACAAAGCAATACGCTCCATGTAACTAGCTTTAATTCTTAAATTGTATTTTGACTTTTAATACTGTTTTAAAATTCCAATTTTTCAAAATCATCCGGAACACTTTAATCCATGCTTTGTCATAAACAGTGCTTTAATAATGCACAAGTCTCACATAGGGTAAAAGCCCAAAGTGGAAAGAAAGCAGCTGGTGGCATGTCCAGTGATGTTCTAAGTTCATTGCCTTTAAAAGATAGCTCAAGTTTTCTTAAAAAGAGAGGAAAGGAAAGATTCTGAAATTCAGCAGCCCAGATGGTAAACAACAATAGGAGCCGCCTGTAGGCATATGGTGCACAGAAAACGTACTAAGAATGTGTTAATAAGTAAATTAAAACTTGTATTTAGGTAATTGTGATTACAACATGGATCATAACTAGGAGGGATGAAAACAGAATGGGGCTCAATGAAAGAGAGATGAGATAAAAAATCCAAAAGGGTGTTTAACATGCACATTTAGTCATTGGCTATCTGCATATACCTATAAATTGTTGATGATTAAGTTGTGTTTTTCCTTAGAACGTGTACAAGCTTAGGCATTTTGTGATTTATCAGTAGAAAATAAAGTTTGTCACTAACAGTTGTTACCCAAGTTACTGCAATGCACACAAATTCATTGCTTTGCCTGTGACACTGTATGGTGGCAACTGATAAACATAGTCTCTCCAGTTGGTTAGAAATAGAACGTTTCCAAATTTTAAGCAATAAACACAATGTTCTTTCAATTAAAGAATTTTAAAGTACCATTGAGTATTTATTCCCATATTTGTGATCATCTCTCTAAATACCTATAGATATTTTTCAATAAGTAAGGTTGAAATCCTCAGTATGAATTCTTGAACCATATTAGACTCGTATTAGAGTCAATTAGACTCTATTATCTTTATCCCAGCTTCACTGAGAAATATTTTCACATTCCTTCCTTTTTAGTCATTTTCAATCAGACTCAGGATTGATTCTTCCCATTTTTCTTTCTATCAATATCTTTCAATGAGGATTTTTCTTCTGTTTGGATTATTGAGACAGAGGATATATTCACACAGTATTATTCTGCCTTTGAAGCAAAGCAGCAACCCTTTTCTAGTTTTCAGAACAGGTAAAAAGTTAAAAAGTCTAGGACTCCTGCTTTTGTTGTCAGGAGGCTCCCTACCTTTTGCAGCTTGATTTTACCATGTGTCACTCAGGAAGATGGTTGTTCCCAACAGACTAACTCATTTAGATGTTGCAACCAAAGCTATTTGGAATTTCTTGCATTGAATCACATACTCCTGCTGCTGAAAAATACAAAGCCAATTACTGTATTTTTTGTATTCTCAAGGAGCTAGAGGCGAGATGTTTCCTGTTTCCCTATTCCTTGATATACTCAAGGAATGATCTGGCAGCGTTTGGTGAATGTAGTGAAAGGAAGGGGTTTTAAGGTCACTCCGGTTTTAATATTGCAAATTGTACCTACTTCTGATGAAAGCATCATCTGATTACGACTGTGTCAAAATTTTCAATTGTTAATAAAATCTATAAATCAGTGTACATTCTAACTACTTAAAACTTTTAAACAATAAACTCTGAATGGAAAATATTTTGATTTTCATTGACAGCATCAGAAATGTATTACAAATTCCTATAAAAAAGAAGTAGGATGTTAGAATTAGAGAGCAGCATGTTGCAGTTTATCAAGATCTGTGTCCACTGTGCTTCTCCTATTGTCCACATTGCACCATGCACATGCATACACACAGCATATCAAATGCTGATTTCTTGCATTGTAGGAGATTGAGGGGAAAAGATGTCATAACTTGTTGCAAACTGTGATTCTGGCAATACACAAAGCAATAAGGAAAGTTAAAGTATATAAAAAGTGGCTTTATCCAGAAGAATATTACACAACTCTAGTCTCTAAAAAAAGGGACAGAAAAGAGGTTGGAATATGACTGACCGTCAGGACTACCAAACTGGGAGTGAAGTGTGATTTGGAATCAGGGACAGTGAAAATAAGCCCAAGGACTTTTCCATTCCTTTTGCTGAAGAATATGGAGTGGGAGAGAAGACAAAATAATCCAAGCAGGAGAAGCAACAGGGGTAAATGATAATATATGGCCACTGGGGCAGAAATTCTGATATACTGAGTTCTTATTTGTTCAATTCTTTAAATATTTAATTTTTACTTATTTGACTGTACTAGTTCTCAGTTGCAGCATACACGATTTTTAATTGTGGCATCCAAACTCTAAGTTGTGGCATGTGGGATCTAATTCCCTGATCAAGGATAGAACCTAGGCCTTTGCATTGGGCTCATGGAGTCTTAGCCACTGGACCATCCCGAAGTCTCTAACTGGGTTCTTATTTTAATAGATAGGATATGCATATACTAAAACAAAGAACTAAGACCTTCAGCACTTAGTTAATATTCTAAAGTTCTATTCCACAAAAGTATTTTATACATAGATATGTTAAAATGATTATTTTTTTCTAAAACCTATACATTTGGTTCCAAACTAGGGATGTGACCCCATGGACTGCAGCTCACCAGGTTCCTCCCTCTATGGGGATTCTCGAGGCAAGTATACTGGAGTGGGTTGCCATGTCCTCCTCCAGGGGATCTTTCCAACCCAGTATTGAACCCAGCAGTCCCTCATAGCAGGTGGATTCTTTACCATCCGAACCATCGAGGAAGCCCTATCGGATGTATGGTTAGAAATATTTCCTTCCATTTTGTAGGTTGCTTTTTCACACTGTTGATTTCCCCTTTTGATGTGCAAAAGATTTTAGGTTGATTTTGTCCCACTTGTTTATTTTTTTTTATTGCCTATGGTTTTAGTGTCTTATCTGAGAAGTAATTGCCAAGATTTAATGCCATTAAATTTTCACCTATATTTTATTCTAGGAGTTTTACAGTTTCAGGTAATGTTTAAATTATATTTAAGCTGTTAGTTAATACTTTCAAAATTGATTTTTATATATGGTATAAGATAAATATTCACTTTCTTTTTTTTTGTAAGTGGATATCCAGTTTTTCCAAAGCCATTTGTTAAAGTGACTATCCTTTCCCCATCATATATACTTGATGCCTTTGTAGAAGTTCAGTAGACTATATATGTTTGCACTTATATCTGGGCACCCTGTACTGTGCCTTTAGTCCATATGTCTGTTTTTATTGTGGTACTATACTGTTTTGATTATTGCAGCTCTGTAAAATGTGCTTTAAATCAGGAAACGTGACGCCTCATACTTTATCTCTTTTTTTTTCTTTTCTCAAGATTACATAGCTATTTGGATTCCTTTGTGCTTTCATGTGACTTTTAAGGCTGCTTTATCTATTACTGCAGAAAAACAAACATCATTGTGATAGGATTTTGATAAGGATTACATTGAATCTATAGATGGCTTTGAGTGGTATGAATATTTTAACAATATTAATTCTTCCATTCATGAATATGGGCTAAAGTTTTCATTTTTTGTGTCTTCTTCAATTTTTAAATATTTTACAGTTTTCAGTTTACAAATATTTTATCTCTTATTAAACTCCATTCTGAAGGAGATCAACCCTGGGATTTCTTTGGAGGGAATGATGCTGAAGCTGAAACTCCAGTACTTTGGCCACCTCATGCGAAGAGTTGACTCATTGGAAAAGACTCTGATGCTGGGAGGGATTGGGGGCAGGAGAAGAAGGGGACGACAGAGGATGAGATGGCTAGATGGCATCACGGACTCGATGGACATGAGTCTGAGTGAACTCCGGGAGATGGTGATGAACAGGGAGGCATGGCGTGCTGCGATTCATGGGGTCGCAAAGAGTCAGACACGACTGAGTGATTGAACTGAACTGAACTGAAACTTATTCTAAGTATTTTATTTTATTTTGTTTTTACTATTGCAAATGTGATTATTTTCTTAACTTTCTTTTCAAGATTATTCATTGTTAGTGTTAGAAATGCCATTAGTTTGGGGGTGGAAGTATTTTTTCCTGCAGTTTTACTAAATTTACCTATTGATTCTAATAGGTTTGTGTATGTGTGTGTTTTGGGAGTCTTTTGATACAAATAAGATCATGTCATCTGCAAACAGATAACTTTATATCATCCTTTCTGTTTTGAATATTTTTTTTCCTTACCTAATTGTTTTGGCTAGGACTTCTAGTAATATGTTGAATAGAAGTGGAAAGAGTCAGCATCCGTACCTATTTCCTTGTCTTAGAGGAAACGTTTCCAGTTTTTCACCATTCATGTGATGTTAACTGCTGGCTTTTTATTTATGGCCTTTGTGATGTTGAGGTGATTTTCTTTTATTCCAAGTTGTTGAGTGCTTTTAACATAAAAGAGTGTTGAATTTTATAAAAATTTTGTTTTTGCATCTACTGAGATCATCATGTGATTTTATATTCTTCATTCTATTAATGTGGTACATCACATTGATTGATTTTCATATGTTGAACCATCTTTGCATCTCATGGATAAATCCCATTGAATAAATCTCACATGGTATAGAATTCTTTAATATTCTGCTAAATTATTTCTTTTCTGGTATTTTGTTCAGAATTTTTGTACCAATTTTATGGATGTTGGTCTGTAGATTTTTTTCTTCTGGTGCCTTTTTCTAGCTTTGATATCAGGTTAATGCTGGCCTCATAAAATGAGTTTGGACATGTTCCCTTCACTTAACTTGAGGAGTATGAGAAGAAATGATGCTAATTTTTTATAGTGTTTCTTGTGGTATGATACTTAATATGAGATCTACTCTCAACAAAAATTTAAATGCATACTATTTGTGGTTGATCATAGGCACAGTACTGTACAGCAGATCTTCAGAACTTCCTCATCTTGTTTAACTTAAACTTTATGCCCATAGAAAATGCCCAGTAGAACATTTGGGAGGGTGTTAATTATGCATTCAATCACATTCAGTCACATTTTCTGTTTCTTCATGATGTGATCTTATTAGGTTGTATATCTCTAGGAATTTTCCATTCATTCTATGCTATGCAATATTTTGGTATATAATTGTTCATAATTGTCTCTTTGACTTTTTGTTTTTGTTTTAATATTTATTTTAATTGGAGGCTAATTACTTTACAACATTGTAGTGGTTTTTGCCATATATTGACATGAATCAGCCATGGGTGTACATGTGTCCCCCATTCTGAACCCCCTTCCCACCTCCCTCTCCATCCCCCAGGGTCATCCCAGTGCACCAGCCCTGACCACCCTGTCTCATGCATCAAACCTGGACTGGCGATCTGTTTCACGTATGATAATATATGAAGAGTAATCCCACCTTCGCCTTCTCCCACAGAGTCCAAAAGACTCTCTTTTGTTGTCTCACATATAGGGTTATCATTACCATCTTTCTAAATTCCAATATATATGCATTTGTATACTGTATTGGTGTTTTTCTTTCTGACTTACTTCACTCTGTATAATAGGCTCCAGTTTCATCTTTGATCTTTTTGATATTTCTTTATCATTAGTTGCAATGTCCCCTCTTTATGATTTAGCTTACTTGATTCATATATCTTTTCTTAATCAAGCTAAAGTTTTGCCAATTTTGTTGAACATTTCAAAAAAGTAACTCCTAGTTTCGCTTGTTTTTATTTATTGTTTTGTTTTTTAGTCTTTGTCTTATTGGTTTCTGCTGTAGTACTTATTACTTTCTTTCTTCTGATTACTTTGGGCTTGCTTTTCTCTTTTTTTAGTTCCTTTAGATGTATATTTATGTATTTCCTTTGGTTGTTGATTTGAGATCTTTCTTTATTAATGTAGAGATTTACTGCTATAAACTTCCTTCATAATACTGCTTTTGTGGCACTCTGTAAGTTTTACTGTGCTGTGTTTTCATTTTTTATTTATCTGAAGGTATTTTATAATTATGCTTCTGACTTTTTCTTTGTCTGATTGATTATTCAAACATGCATTGTTTATTTTTGCATACTTGGGAGTTATCCAGTTTTATATATGCTGTTGTTTCTAGTTTTATTCAATTGTTGTTAAGAAGGTATTTGGTATTATTTTCTCAACAATCCTAAATTTGTTGACACTTGTTTTGTTACCGAACATGTGGTCTATGCTAGAGAACATACTGTGTGTGCTTGAGAATTATGCTGCAGTTGGATAGAAGGTCATGTATATATCTATTAAAATCATTAGGTCTACAGTGTTATTTGAATCTTTTATATAATTACTGATCTTTGGTCTAGACGTTCCATCCATTATTGAAAATGGGATATTGAAATCTCTCATTATTTTATTGCCATCTCTTTTTCTCTTCAGTTCTATTAATATTACCTTTGTATATTTATCTGGTTTCTGATGTTGGATGCATATATAATTGTTTTATCTTGCTGGTGAATTAACCCTTTTATGATTATGTAATGTACTTTGTCTTGTCAGAGTTTTTACTTAAAACTGATTTTGTCTAATGTAAGTAAGGCAATCCCTACTCTTTTGATTACCATTTGTTTAGAATATCCTTTCACTCTTAGCCCATGTGTCTTTAAATTTAAAGTAAATCACTTGTAGACAGCAAATACTGGACACTGTTTTTTTTGTTTGCTTTTAATTTATTCAGCCTATGAAAACTGTTACTTCTCTCCCTGACACACTTTATGTTATTGACATAAATTATGCCATGTATCCACTAACATATTTTTACAGTTATGGTTATTTTTATACCTTTATCTTTTCATTTCTATATCAGAATGAAAAGATATTTTTGCACCTGCCATAAGAGTAGTACGTTATTCTGTATTTGTCTATATACTACCTTCAACAGTAAGCTTTATTTTCACAGACCTTTTTTTGTTGTTTAAAAATGTTTAGTTTTCAGTTCAAAAGGCTCTGTTTAGAATTTCTTATAAGGCAGGTCTAGTGATAAACTTCTTCATATTTTTTATCTGGAAAAGTCTTCATCTCACCTTCATTGTTGAAGGAGAGTTGCTGAATACAGTATTCTTAGTTGTTAGTTTTTTGTTTTCTTTTCCCAACATTTTGAATATATCACACTACTCCGTTTTGGCCTGCAAGGATTCTGTTAAGAATTCCATTTATGAGAGTTCTTTTCTGTATGATGAACTACTTTCCTTTTATTGTGTTTAAAATTTTCTTTTTGTTTTTGACTTTTGAAAATTTGATTTCTTTATATATATTTACCAGTGAGTACTTATTTGGTTTTATCCTGTTTAATAGGTTTCAGGCTTCTTGAATCTGGGTGTCCTTTTCCTTCCTAAATAAACTTTCCTCCCTTTTATCTCTCTTTTCATTCAGTGACTATCACTATGCATATAAATGCTCTTTTTGGTAGTATCTCACAAGTCCTTTAGGCTTTCTTCTCTTTCATAATTTTTTTTCTCCTCTCACTGAATAAATACAAATGACTCTCTTCAAATTTACCAATTCTTTTACTTGATAATGTGTGCTGTAGAATTCTTCTGGTGATATTTTCAGTTTAAATATTACATTCTTCAGCTCCTTCCATTTGATTCCTCTTAATATTTTCTATTTCTTTGTTGTAATTTTTACTTTATCCAGTCATTGATTTTCCAAGCTTGTTGACTATCTTTTTGACTGTTACTTAGACTACTTAGTCAGGTAATTCATATATCGCTGTTTCTTTTGAGTTGGTTTATACAGATTTTTTTTTCTTTGATTGGGTCAGTTTTTCTTGACTTTCCATTACTTATAGGTTGTGTTGCCATCCTTGTATTTGAAAGAAGCAATCACTGATCCCAATCTTTATAGAGTGGCTTTGAACAGAAAAAGACCTCCAAAGAGATTCTGTTGTTACTCAGTGGGTTAGTTGTATCCTACTCTGAGACTTACTCAGTGGGTAAATCTATGTGTCCATAGACTGCAGCACACCAGGTTCCTCTGTCCTCCTCTATATACTGGAATTTGCTCAAATTCCTCTCCATTGAGTTGGCGATGCTATCTAGTCATCTTGTCCTCAGCTGCCCCATTTTCCCTTTCCTCTTCAATCTTTCCCAGCATCAGGATCTTTTATAATGAGTCGACTCTTTGCATCAGGTGGCCAAAGTATTACAGCTTCAGCTTCAACATCAGTCCTTCCAATGACTATTCAGGGTTGATTTCCTTTAGGATTGACTGGTTTGATCTCCTTGAAGTCCAAGGAATGCTCTGAGAGCCTCTCAAACTTTTCCTATGGGTGGGTCTTTTCCATAAATGTCTATTTAGAGGGATGTGTCATTTTCTTTTTTTCAGGAACTTGTAATCTCTTGTCCCTTTGGTGCTGTCCACAAGTTCTCTGAAATGACAGCATGCCACACAGCTTGTTTTTATTTTCAGCACTGTTTAGTCCACACAGGCTACTATAGGAAAAATCCCAGTGATTGTGTGTCTGGAGGCTGGTAAGTCCAAGATAGTGGCACTAGCAGATTTTGCATCTGCTGAAGACCATCGTGGTTCATTGATGGCCACCTTTTTGTTATGTCCTCACATGAAGGAAGGTGTGAAACACCTCTCTGAGGATCTTCTGCAAGGGTACTAATGCTATTCATGAGGGCTTCATCTTCATTATCTAATTGCCTTCCAAAGTCCCCACTCCCAATTAATATCACATGGGTGATTAGGTTTCAACAGAAAAATTTGAGACAAGCACAAATATTCAGTCTATAGCATCAGCTCCCAAACATTTAGAGCATACAGCATCCTATCTGTGCTCTGAAATGAGCAAAACAGAAGCTAGTCTCTCTAGCAGACTCATGGAAAGCTGGACCATTGAATGAATGCTCCACTCTTTTCTTTCTTCCTGAATGAGGGGCCTCTGAGCAGTAATAGCCTCTGTCTATTGCATCACACATCCTGTGGCTCAGCAGTATGCCACAGGGCTCTTTTGTCCTCAGCAGCCCCTGGACATATGGAGGATACCAGATCCCATCAGTGCTCTGAGACAGGGGAGACAGAAACTAACCTTTCAGGCAACCCCACTGAAAAGTCAGAATGTTGGACATTTGATCTGATCTCTTTTTCTTCAGGGAGAAGCTGGGAACTGGGAGTGTCCTCCAAATTAGGTGGTGCTATGCCAATTTCCACAGTGACTCAGCAGTAAATAATCTATTTGCAATACAGGAGATTCAGGTTCTATTACTGGGTGGGGAAGAACCCCTGGAGGAGGGCATAGCAACCTACTCCAATATTCCTGTTGGGAAAATCCCATGGACAGAAGAGCCTGGTGTTCTATGCTCCATGGGGTCACAGAAAGATGGACACGACTGAGCACACACACATGCATGCCAATGGAAAGAACTATGGTGCTGCTGCTGCTGCTCCTAAGTTGCTTCAGTCGTGGCCTACTCTGTGCGACCCCATAGACGGCAGCCCACCAGGCTCCCCCATCCCAGGATTCTCCAGGCAAGAACACTGGAGTGGGCTGCCATTTCCTTCTCCAATGCATGCAAGTGAAAGTGAAGTCAGTCAGTCGTATCCGACTCTTAGCGACCCCATGAGCTGCAGCCCACCAGGCTCCTCCGTCCATGAGGCTTTCCCAGGCAAGAGTACTGGAGTGGGCTGCAAATGGAAAGAACTATGGTGAGAGAGTGTCAAAAATTTTCTTGCCAGCTTTGTTGTATCTGGTTTTGTGTTCCTGATGGGTGCAAGAGCCCCTAAACTGGTTTCTAGATTTCTCACAAAAGAAATTGTTCCATGTCTTAATATTAAATTGGTATTTCAATGGAAGGAAGGAACACCATTTTGTTCTTTGAATTATTTTAATATGAACAAACCACTTATTTTTGGTAAAACTTGTGAAATTTAAAATGACTTTTAATATGAATAAACCATAATTTCTTTTCAGTACAACAAAAAATTTATAAAAGAGCACATAGTATTAAGAAGAAAATAGACATTTGATAATATTTCACATGCTTTAATATGCTTACTATTTAATTTTAATACAGTGGTTGCAGTCTTTTGTTTACAGCAAGTCTAGAAATATGGCATCTCATTTACAACATATGTACATTGTAATGTCTCTATCTGTATGTGAATGCATCTAAATCCAATTTTAAACATCACAGTATAAATATAATATCTAGCAATAAAAAATGAACCATGTAGCTACATAGTTTATACTACTAAAATCTTTGTTGTAACTAATATTAATTCACATTTTATAATTTTATTTTTATAGTAAATTAAAAAAAATTCAACCAAAAGGGCACAAGAAATGCAACAATGTTAACTATGAACCATAAACTTTGAAATTTCATAGGTAATTTTGTTTTAAAATTTGAAACTCTGTCATATAACTTTAAGTAGTGTCTTAGCTATAATACTATCCAAACAATGGAAGATTAAAGGACACCGTTAAATGTATAAAACATCCTCAGAAAAAAAAAATTAAACCTGCTTTTCCAATTATGTGAACCATTCACCATAAAACCATTGAGGCCTTCAAGCAATAAAAATTGGGATGGTGATGTATGAAAAAATATCGAAAAGCAACAAATATTTCTATGTTAATATAAATTTCAAACACTACACAGAAAACTAGTTCAAATTGATGAATGAAAAATCAAGAGGAAATTCTTGCCTCTCTGGTTCTGTCACATTACCTTAAGATTTATGTGGTCATGCCTTAGAAAGACAATAGGAGAGGATTATTTCCTCATGAATACTGACGAAAAAGGAATGCGAGGATTGATTATGTAATATACAATGACAGAAGTTTAGGAAATTTATAAATTTCCTTCCAGCAATATATTTTTGCTAAAGATACACGTAAAATGTTAGAACACAGTATGCCAAATGTATGACACAGGTCATCAATGAGCTTAGATGAGTTTAATGTCCCTGCAATTTGTGTGTGCTTATTTAACAGTATCTTTACTGAAGCAACTGAAACTTTAACATCTAGTGCTGAAAAACACACATACAAATTATTTTAATTATTAGAAAATAATTTTTGTAATATGTAATTGAATGACAAGTATAGGACAACAAAATGTGTTATGATTATTCTTTACTGGGGAGAAAATATCAATAACAGTAACATTTTTTAAGAAGGAAAGAGAAGGGAAAGGAGATCCATTCAAATATGGAAATGAGATTGTAGTCTAAAGCTATTTTATAAACTAAATAAAAAACCAAAAATCTTGTTGCAGATCAATCATATGCATAAGTATATATAAGGTATATTTATGATATTACCTGCTCCAGTATTCTTGCCTGGAAAATTCTATGGACAGAGGAGCCTGGTGAGCTACAGTCCCTGGGGCCTCAGTCAGACACAGTTGAGTGACTGAGCACACAGAAAGATGTGACATTATTTGCCTCAATTATCTAGATAATTTAAAGTTAGACAACATTGATCAAAACTCTCTAGATTAGAATTTTAGTTTTCAACTTCAATTTTATGTATTAGAATAGTTTATGCATAACATATATTATTAGGGGAGAAGCTTGAATCAGAGCCACCAGTTCAAGAATACAGTGAACCTATCAAAGATATAACCCAGAGAGAAATATTAAACATATAGATAATAGTGTCTCCTCTGACTCTCTAGTCACATTGTCATAAATTATTGTATGCTGCTGCTGCTAAGTCACTTCAGTCGTGTCTGACTCTGTGCGACCCCATAGACGGCAGCCCACCAGGCTCCTCTGTTCCTGGGATTCTCCAGGCAAGAACGCTGGAGTGGGTTGCCATTTCCTTCTCCAATGCATGAAAGTGAAAAGTGAAAGTGAAGTCGCCCAGTCGTGTCTGACTCTTTGCGATCCCATGGACTGCAGCCTACCATCCATGGGATTTTCCAGACAAGAGTACTGGAGTGGGGTGCCATTGCCTTCCCCAAAATTATTGTATAGCTAAGATAAATTTTATTTGCCTATTTCTTTCTCTTTATGTCCATGTTTGAGTATTAAATATAGGGCAGAATTAAGTTTAAATTGTTTTGCAATTTTAACATCTAGAAATGTTTCATAGATCCATTAAATGTAAATAAATACAGATTTACTTTCTAGTGTATTATAATATTCTAAAGACCCTAAAGCATTTAAAAGATGAAGATATACATGAGAAAGATTAATATGATTCCCAGCAACATTTTATCTTATTCCAGATTATGAAATATGGAAGATATAGACATGTGTTTAATCACAATGGCACCCCACTCCAGTACTCTTGCCTGGAAAATCCCATGGACGGAGGAGCCTGGTGGGCTGCAGTCCATGGGGTTACTAAGAGTCAGACATGACTGAATGACTTCGCTTTCACTTTTCACTTTCATGCACTGGAGAAGGAAATGGCAACAGACTCCAATGTTCTTGCCTGGAGAATCCCAGGGACGGGGGAGCCTGGTGGGCTGCCTTCTACAGGGTCACACAGAGTCGGCCACGACTGAAGCAACTTAGCAGCAGCAGCAGTAATGGTTAAAAATGTCTTCCCTGTTACATAAGGTAAGATGTTTAATTTAGCTATAACAGAAGCTATATACACGAGATAAATCAGAAGCAAGAATATTATAGATTCCACTCAAGTAGAAACAAAAATTATTCCAAACCTGATAGCAACATTGTGGGAGATCACTGGAACCAATGAAGTAACATGCAAACAAACAGAAAAATGAGATTCATAGCATATTATGTAATGAGGATAGAGAAATTAGAATATGACAATCAATTAGGTTGAAATATCTGTATAAAAACTGTAAAATCCATGTAGTATAAAAAACAGACAATTTTAATAAGTTATAGTATTTGAAAAGTAAGAAATGACAATGAATTAAATCCAATTGTCTATCCATTCCATGACTGGATTTTTGCAGCTACATGATTCTAATTTAAATTTATGTGGTTGCTTTAAATTAAAGGCAATAGTACTGTTCAATTACCTTGATCTAGTACAATATGTCTACCTTTTCTCTGTCCTCAACCTTCGACCTTTTCTTACACATCATGGCACTCAATTCATGACATTGCTTCCTACTTCAAAAAGAAAACACAGACAGTCAAAAGGGAAAAGCCACGTACTCCCACAGTTATGTCTATTTACCTAACTGCATTTGGCCTATATATTCTGGATGAGTTTCTATGTTCCTACCTAAGGCCACCAGAATTGATCTTTTTCACTCACACAAATGTTTCATCACTTCACATACATAACCCCAACAACCTTCCCCCACTTTCTTTGCATCTTCAAATATTTCCTTGTTAGTGGTTTCTTGATATCAGGATATAAATTAAATAAGAATATTAATTGCAGTACAAATTAAATTAATACTGCCTTACATGCCACAGCTTATAGTGTTGGCTGCTACAATCTCAGGGTTTTTGCTCCTCATTTGTATTTCAGCTGTCATTGGGCTCAACAACTGCATAGATTCCAACCAACTTCATCATCCGTATGACACCATACACTACTTCCCTCTCAACCAAGGTTGTCTGTTTTTAAGCTGAAGTTCAGAACACCATAAGATACTCTAAACACTAAGTACTCAACAGAGAAATGCAGAGGAACTAACACCTAAGTGTTATTTCACAATTTCACTAACGGGGAAAAGTAACTGGCAGATAGACTCTTCCTTGCTCCTCTGAGCAGAAACCCTGAGAAATAGTAGTTCATTTGGCTTCTGGAAGGACAGTACCATGAGATAAATTTATGAGTCATGTTTGATATCAAGAGGTTGTCAAGTTAACAGCCACACTTCCTCTTTCCCTGCTTAGTTCCAATTTTCCTCACTTTGGCTTTTGGGGATTGTTTTCTCTAATCAAGTGATGTCATATATGACTATATCTCCAGCTTAGGTGAAACTAACATGCACAGTTTTAATTGTTAATAAACATACTCACACACACATACATATACACATACGGGTCCAGTACCATTTGTTTCCAGCCATAGATAAATGTTTTAAAATACATCTTAAAGACCCCTAGTCTTCATTTCCTCCTTTTACGTTCTCTTTTCTGATTCCCTATATCTCCCCTCACCCTGCACCCAAATTGCTCTGACATGGTCTTCAGTGACCTCCATGTGGTTAAATCAAATGGACAACTCTCATGTCTTACTTTTACCATATTTCATAACCTTCATCATGGTACTTTCCAAGAAATGTTTTTTCTATGGGGCTTCCCACGTGGGGCTATCCGAGGGGTAAAGAACCTGACTGTCAGTGCAGAAGATGTAAGAGACATGGGTTCTATCCCTGGGATGGGAAGATCCCTTGGAGGAAGAAATGGCAACCCACTCCAGTATTCTTGCCTGGAAAATTCCATAGACAGAGGAGCCTGACTGGTTACAGTCCATGGGGTTGCAAAGAGTCAGACACAACTGAGCACGCACATACGCACACACACACACACAAATGTTTTACTCTGTTGGTTTTGAGGAAACCATAAGTTTTCCGGTTTCCCTCTTATTTTCTTCTCAGGCCTCTGGACCAGTTTCTCACCTCTACTGGAATGTTCCAGGATGTGACTCCTTGGCCTTTTTTCACTATTGTATCTGCACTCAGTTAATTCATTGTCTCTTCTTGGCTCATTGCTTTAAATATCAGAAACCAAAAAACTCTGAAGCATATATCTACAGGGTGATCATCTCTTGAGTTCTTGAGTTATAGCTATTTGCCTATCTGACATCACTATTTGGGTATCTGCTGCTGCTGCTGCTGGTGCTGCTGCTAAGTCACTTCAGTCGTGTCCGACTCTGTGTGACCCCATAGACGGCAGCTCACCAGGCTCCCCCATCCCTGGGATTTCCAGGCAAGAACATTGGAGTCGGTTGCCATTTCCTTCTCCAATGCATGAAAGTGAAAAGTGAAAGTGAAGTCACTGAGTCATGTCCAACTCTCAGCGACCCCATGGGCTGCAGCCTACCAGGCTCCTCCGTCCATGGGATTTTCCAGGCAAGAGTACTGGAGTGGGGTGCCATTGCCTTCTCCGATTTGGGTATCTAATTATCTCAAAATTAAAATGCCCAAAACTGAAATTCTAATTTTCCATTCTAAACCAGTCTCCCTTATTGTTCTTCACCCATCAGGGTTATTTATCAATAATTACTTTATTTAATGTTTTTTCCCATGGGGATATAAATTTTATGATGGCAAAGGTATTTGATTATTTTATTCATTGGTATGCAAATAGCTATATAGGTAGGTATTCCAAAACTATTTCTTATACAATTTGGGGATAAAATATTTGAATGTTCTCCAGCATTCCAACCCTTGAAACAAATGGACACATTCAGCAGGTAGAATTTGCTTCATATTCAAAAAGAAAATGATTATGGAAACATATGCTTCATAAAATCAAATCATATGTACTACTCAGATAAAAATCAATGATAGTTTTTATTAAGATTTTGGGTTTGATGATCTTTCTCTTTGAATCTTATCTACATCAAGACTATGGCTTTGGAAGTTAGTTCTTTTAAATGTTGTGAGAACTTTTTTTTCAAAAATTGATCTTTATAAAATGAGAACAGACTTTGAAGTGCATTTTGCCAACATTTTGCTATATGTTTCACATTGTATTTAGAAAAACTGAGCAAGTGTAGAAAAGTCTTTATTATCACTAAAATTCACTTGAGATAAAAATGATGTATTTATAAAGTGGCAACTAATACATAGAGCCCATTATTAGAAATATATCTATGTAAAAATAAAAAGCTGTTCAAAATGTAGGATTAAAAAGTCTGAATAGCATATACATTAAATATTCCAAAAGTATAATGTATATGGAATATTAGCACTGAAGATCTTAAGAAGTTCTATGATGTAATGATAATTGTATGCATGCTTTAGGAAATATAGAAATCTATACTTTTTGGAAACAAATATTAAATCAAAGGTGTGTGTGCCTGCTAAGTCACTTCAGTCACGTCTGACTCTTTGCAACTCCATTAACTGTAGCCCACCAGATTCTTCTGTCCATGGGATTCTTCAGGGAAGAGTACTGGAGTAGGTTGCCATGCCTTCTTCCATGGGGTCTTCACAACCCAGGGATCAAACCCACGTCTCATGTTTCCAACATTGTCAGGAAAGTTCTTTACCACTACTGCCACCTGCGGAGAAGGCAATGGCACCCCACTCCAGTACTCTTGCTTGGAAAATCCCATGGACGGAGGAGCCTGGTAGGCTGCAGTCCATGGGGTCGCTAGGAGTCAGACACGACTGAACAACTTCACTTTCACTTTTCACTTTCATGCATTGGAGAAGGAAATGGCAACCGACTCCAGTGTTCTTGCCTGGAGAATCCCAGGGACAGGGGAGCCTGGTGGGCTGCCGTCTATGGGGTCGCACAGAGTCAGACACGACTGAAGCAACTTAGCAGCAGCAGCAGCAGCAGCAGTACCACCTGGGAAGCCCAAATTAAATATGTATTAACTTTTAAAAGAACAGTTAGTACTGAACTAGATCTACTAAACAAAATCAAAGTAAAATAAATCTTACTTTATGAAAAATATACATTAGTAAAACTAAGATAATTTTTTTTCTTAGTGATACAATATGATTTCAAAATACTGTTAATTATAATTCAATTTCTGACACTTTAGCATTTTGCCCTTGCTTCAGTCTTGGAAAATATACTGGGCTGTATCTACTGAGGTTTTTTAAGTAAAAGAATGCTCTTAATTTATGATGTCCTTGTTTCTAATTTTTAGTATTCCAGTTTTCCAGAAAAACTGTGTGCTTTTTCCTCATAGGTATGTTGCTTTTACAATTCACAAATATACAGTGAACTGTATCTAAATAAAAGTCAATTAAATATCTTAAAACCATCTTTTCAATGGCTTAGAATATAAATATTATTTATATAATCATTTAGATTGTTAGTAAATAATCCTAAAATATAAGTTTCTGGAAGATATCCAACCTGTGCCAAGAAGCAATATTCATCACTTGGCATTAAATATTATGTTTTATGCAAGGCCTCTCATTTAAGCAACTTGGGAACAGTGGTGAAATCATGTCAGATGGACAAATACAAAGACACACAGAACCCAGCCTATAGTGCTCCCTCTGTGAGTATCACGGCTTTCCCTGGTAGCTATTGGTAAAGACTCTGCCTGCACTGTGGGAGACCTGGGTTTGATCCCTAGGTTAGGGAGACCCCCTGGCAGAGGGCATGGCAACACGCTTCAGTATTCTGGCCTCGGGAATCCCCCTGGACAGAGGAGCCTGGCGGGCTGCAGTTATGGGGTCACAAAGAGTTGGACGCTACTGAGCAACTAATTACAGCACAGTGAGTATCATTACGTGATGAAAGAATGAACGCATTGGCCAGTTCAACGGGAACCCATAGTAGATTACCAAATGCCCTTCATTAATTATTTCTCTTCCAAAGGCTGGAATTGTCTTTGACTCATTTAAATTTTTGGCTTATTCAGGTGAAATCAATAAGTTCCCATGTTTTCTTTATCTTTTATTTTTAAATTTGGCCATGTGTGGCTATCACACATTGTTAAACTCACTATGGGTAGTTTCAGTGGAGGCAGAGACATCACAGTGGTCAAGATAACTTAAGAATTCATTTCTTAGTCACATAGAATAAGTACGAAAGTGGAACATGAAACTTAGCTTGCTTTTATCAATGTTTGTTTCAATTTATATATTTATTTAATTCCAAATAATGAAAATTGAAAAAATGAAGTATTCCTATATGCCCTTTACACAGATGCCAACATTAACACTTTATTCATTTATTTCATGTTTGTCTCCCTCTACTTCCCATGCTGACACTCTGTTTTCTCAACTATGTCAGAGTAAACTGTCTGTATGATGAGCCCCTACCCCTGAATACTACAATGTGTGTTTATAAAATCTATGTCCTATACAACCATATGTAATTACTAAAATCTGGAAATTAACACTGACATATGCTATTGACTAGGTGACATATTTTATTCAAATGTCAGTCATCATTTTTGTCATTAGAAAATTTTTTCCTTGTCTATGCTCCAATCCAGAGGAATTTGATGTATTTAGTGATCCCTTTAACCTTCTTTTGGAGAAGGCAATGGCACCCCACTCCAATACTCTTGCCTGGAAAATCCCATGGATGGAAGAGCCTGGAAGGCTGAAGTCCATGGGGACACTGAGGGTCAGACATGACTGAGCGACTTCACTTTCACTTCACTTTCACTTAACCTTCTTTAATGTTATACAGTTTCTAAGTTTTTCTAATAATCTGTTTTTTATCTTTCATGACACCGACATTTTTGAAGAGTAAAGCCATTTATTTTATAGAATGTTCCTCAATTTTTGTCTGTTAATTTTTCACTATTAGATTTTAGTTGTGCAGTTTTGGCAGAAAAGCCACAAAAGTGATGCTGAATAAGGGACAGTGAAAGTTATCAATGGTTATTGAGCAAGACCATATTTGCACTTGAAACCATGACTTTCTTCCTATATCCCCAAAGCATATTCATTTTCACATCAGGAAACATATTTCTGAATACAGTCCTGATTATGTTACTGGCAGCATGTGTATAATAAAGTATTATAAAAGTTCAAGACTAAGTGTTCAAATATTAGTGTAATTGAGGAAAACCCTACAGAAGTACTGGAACTTTAACAAGAAGGTGGGAGAGGAGGTGGATAAAACATCCAGACAAGGAGAGCTAGTAGGATGGAATTCATCACCTTGCAAAGTTGGGTAACTATGCCCGGGCCATTCTGACATCTTATGGATTGTCTCTGGTACATGTGAAATCAATTTTTCATCACCCAACTATAAACCACAATTAATAAAACTATCCTCAGCAGGGATTAATTTTCAGAAATCCAGGATGTCTTTTGATGTTCATAATAGTACATCAAGCCTGGAGAATAGAGTTTTCATTGGTCCAGCTATCCAAAAGAGACTAGAGTTTTGGTATTTTGCTTCCATGTATTTAACAGCTAAACTGCATTTAGCTGCTATACATTGTTGTTTTTCTTGTAGTCTATTTATTTACTTCTTAATCAATTAAGGCTCATCAGTTAAATCATCTGCCAACTGAGCTTATCTGATCCTTCTTGTCTCTGATAAAAGATGACACTGTTTAGAGCAGCCTTTATGTAAATCTACACATATATACAAAGAGCAAGTAAATGCTTTAGCATCCCATTCATTTAAGTATTCAAGGAGTTGAGAATGTAGATCTAGGTAAGAAGCATACTATTTGTTCAAAATCTGGCAATATTGTTAACAGAGAATGTTTCATTTTCTAGGATATAATTATCTCTGATTATTTCTGAAGCTTGAACTTCTAGAAGAGTAATGCAATCCTGTAACTGGGGGACCTGAAATCTTAGAAGTTCAAAGTCAGAGAATGGCAGCACAACTTATGACTACCCAAATGGTTACCTTCCATATGTATTTAGTTAATCTATAACACATTATTTTATTCCTTAATAAACATGTGAGCTACAGTTGATATGCATAGTTTGTAACTAAAGTTAAACTTCAGAAAAAAGAAAAGAAAATTTACTAAAGTATAAGTTACAAAATCACAAGGGTGAAAAGGTTTTGAAGAATTTAATTTCCTTTTCTGTCTTAAAAAAAGAATAGGAAATAGAGCAAATATTAGATACATTTTATTAATCACATAGTCCAAGTCAATGCATTATGTGCATAGGAATGTGAAATGTCAGATTCAATTAAGTGAACACTTGTAAAATAAACCATTTCACCACAAGAGCATATTTAAATCATAACACAGATAAGTGTACTAAACATTCAAATATGTAGCTACTCGATGCTTTAATTATTGAAATGGAGACACTGACTTCCATGGGTGATGATGCAAGCAGATCATGTTCTTCTTGTAAATGTTTATTTCTGGCTTTTGACTTGAAATCTATTTTTCTAATGGCATTTTATAACAAAAAGTAATACAGCCTCTTTATATACTTTCAACGCAGAGGTTTTCAAATTGAATGGTTAGCATATTTCTATATTTCTGAATATAAACAACACATGGATCAATACTTAAAGAAATGAAAAATTAACTCTTGTTTAAGACTATGGACATTTCATGGAAGTCTGCAATCTATTATGGTTGCAAATATATGCATTTATATCATATGTATAAAAGTTAGCTTTAGTTATAAATAACAGTAATTGGCCACACTTAGAACCAGCTCTGTGTTAGACAATGCAGCTAGCCTTTTAAACCAACAGCCCTAATCCTCCCCTAAATCTTGCATGGTCAACATTGGTATTCACATTTTACAGGTGAAGAATCTTTCTTGGATAAGCTACATTACGTACCTAATATTGTTTAATTAAGACTATGTTTCCATAGGGGATTCAGACTAGATATATTGAATTCAAAGCCACTGTAAATTAATCTGGCATTAAACATCATGAGTATCAGTCACCTATGTGGCATTATAGGAATATTTACTTCCCATATCTACTTTATTCACATTCAAATTTTTATTGTTTAACCTATAAGATAATTTTATTGTTAGTTATATTCATAATTTTATTTATATTTCAAGATATTTATTTTTATGATAAAATAAAGATATCCATTGGAAAAAAAAAAAAACAGAAAAAACTCAAATTTCCGCAATCTTATAACCCAAACATAAACACCAGTAAGAACATATTTGCATATTTCCTGACAGTCTGCCAGAAGGACACTTATTTATAGGTAACATACAATTGCATAGTGAAGTTGCTCAGTCGTGTCTGACTCTTTGTGACCCCATGGACTGTAGCCTACCTGGCCCCTCTGTCCATGGGATTTTCCAGGCAATAGTACTGGAGTGGATTGCCATTGCATACACATATTAATTTAACAACTCAAATATTTACAGAATGCCAATTTTGTACCATTGCCTAAGGATGAAGCAGTGATTGTAACAGAAAAATACCTGGTTTCATATATATATATGTTTGCTTATTTTAGAGAATATCAAATATAAAACTTTATTTTTTTACTTTACCTGACATTAAGCATTTTTTACAAGTCTTAAGCATTGAAAGTGAAAGTGAAATTCACGTCTGACTCTTTGTGATCCCATGGACGATACAGTCCATGGAATTCTCCAGGCCAGAATACTGGAGTTGGTAGCCTTTCCCTTCTCCAAGGGATCTTTCCAACCCAGGCATTGAACCCAGGTCTCCCACATTGCATCCCACTTTACCAGCTGAGCCTCCAGGGAAGCCCAAGAATACTGGAGTTGGTTCTTTACTAACTAATCTTTGAGGGAAGCCCAAGTCTATGCATTATCAGATGCAATTTTTAATAAAGGTTATCAGGTGGCCTAGTGACTAGATCATGATGTTTTTAAAATTTGGCTTCAAATTTTAACTTTGCTACATTGTGTCTTTCCCTTCAGAAAATAACATAACATCTTTAATATCTACATCTCAAATTTTTAAATAAAAACAAAATTAATACTTATCAATAGGACTCAGAATCCATATTTATATTTCATGTGATTATACTATATTAGATTATACTTCTAACATTATACTTTCATTTTATTATATCATAGTCAGCTGGTTTGGTCTTTCATGAGAACCTACCCACCAAACTACCTGCCAATATTAACATCAAATCCTGTTATTTTTTTTTCTTATAGCATTCACATACTTTCAATAATAAGATTAAAAATTAGCAGGCTTCTTGGTGCCAAGGTTTAGGACCTGTTCTGAAGCACTACATAGGAAAAAAAGAAAAAAAGAATTGGATCAGACACTAAATATTGCTGCTGAAGACTCCCATAGTAATCTTGTAGGGCATTGCCTACTGCTGCAGCGGTGTCCTTCTGGCTTCCTCCCTTGCACAAGCTGAAAGGATGCTGCAACCCGGGGTCCTATCCTTCTCTCCATGTTCACCCACACAGCCTTTATCTTCAAACACACATCCCCATACTCAGAGGGTGCTTCAAATGTCTGCTGTGCTGGACCAAAATCAATGTCACCCCACAAGAATCTAGGTCTTTGATCTGTAATCAAGTCACTAAACCAATCCCCTTTTCTTCGTGATAGGTTCTCATTTAAAGGGAACTTGGTGTTGTTTCATATCCAGATAACATAGTGTAGCTCATCTTAGACTATCACAGATGTTCTGAAAATTCCTTAAACCTACACAATGGCAGAATCTTGATTTCTCACTTCTCTTAAGCTTATCCTGGGTTCAGTGCATGTGCGAAGAGAACCCAGACAATATCTGTTTCCTAGTTTTGGCTAAAGTTTTCCTGTCTCCCACCTTACTCTATTCCCTTCTCTCTCATCCCACTGAAAGCATGTAGCCTAAAATTCTCAATGAAGGTGGCATTTGACAGAAATAGAGATTGTATTTAAACAGTTTTTGCTTTTAGTCTGGTTTTCCTTGCAGCAAAGAACAAAGGTCTGATTTTTTGATTATGGGGAAAAAAACAGCAGAAACTTCTGAGATTAAAGCATTAATTTATGTTCTAATAGATTATCCTTGCGTGTTATTTTTTTGGACTTCAGTCTTCCAATGTAATATATATCTAGTAATAAGAACAATTTCATATCCTTTATATGCATTCATTTATTAAGAAGTCATTGGTTTAAGGAAATGTGCTAGTATAATCTCCAATATGCTAGTTTAGAATTGTGTCTGGAGATCTTAAAAAAAAAGTTGTCATAATTCTTCTATTATAGCTAGCCATCTAAAAAAGTTTTGTGGTTGAATTTAATACTTAGCAATTATGCTGGTCAAGCACTATGTAGGCGAGTATTTTTAAGAAGCAATATCTCTGCCAATTCCATGCTGCAATTTTAAACCTAACTATTCTTGATATTACATAAAATATAAAGAGAGTTCATTATGTAAACAGGCTTATTCAGGTCTAAAAATAAAAACTTTAGATTTACTTAAATCTTACTTGTCTAGACTATTCTTTGAAATCAGTGGATGCTATAAATCTATATTATATTAAAGTCATTTTTGAGATTAATAAGAATTGCATATCATGCTTTTATAATAATCCCCATTTATGGAAATGTGCAATGTGAATGGTAATGTATTTGATTTGTATATGCATAATCTTTTAGTTTTTACAGCAACATTGCAAAACAAAGATTAATGTTAGGTTTTTCTGCAGTTGAAGATTCTGAAGGATAGAAATGTTAAGTAATTTGCCCCAAACTAACAAGTGACAGAACAGGAATATGAGCCTATTTCTCCAAAAAATGGTGAAGGAAGCTGTGAAAGATGGCTGCCAAAGGTTGTTCCCGTCCCTGTGTGTTTATTGTTGGTCTTATGTCCCCTCCCCTTAGATCTTGGCTTTCTTATGATTTGTTTTGATCAATGGAATACATTGGAAATTGTCTTTTGCCAGTTCCAGGCTGAGATCTAAGAGGCTTGGATGCTTACTATTTTTGTTTTTTTGTCTTGGACAATAGCTGTCATGAAAAGAAGTTCAACTACCTTGTGGGTGAGAGACCTGTGAAAGGAATGAGAAACTACACACAGCGAGAAAGAGAAGCCAGGCAACCAGGCTGCTGCAGCCATCTTACTTGAGACATCAGAGGTATGAATGAGTCATGCGGACCCTCCACGCCTAATATAGCTATGTCAACCAAACCACAGACAGGAGAGGCTCAGTCAGAGAAGCTATGCCCAATTTCAAAATTATGAGCCAATAAACAGTGGTTTTAAACACTACGTTTTGAGAGATTTGTTGGGCAGCAAGAAATAATTGAGTTACCAATGTAAATTATAGCCTCTTTGCCAGCAAACTCTTAGACTACATCTATTATTTATCATAAAACAAATCTGTTAATGTTCATTTAATTAAAAATTATTTGATATTTTTGTTTCATAGATAGCAAGAAAAAAAGCATGTTACAAATATGAGCAAGAAACTGAATGAAGAGTAAAGTCTTTAGTTCACAGCTAGCAGCTGTATTTATCTGCTACTAAAATTCTCCTCATTAACATATCTAATGTTTAAATACTCAGAGTCACCATAGAGAAATTTCTAAGGAAGTAATATAAATGTTAAAAGCATTCTCTTAGTTAAAACCATATTCTTAAGGAAAATATTCCCATTTATGGAAGTTTACTATGTGGCTGGTAATGTGTTGCAGGTTGTATATATTGACGTCATGTTCTTTGTAAAAATGTTTATAGTACCAACAAGAATTTAAAATATTTGGTATGCTTGCTATATTACTATGAATAATACAGACATGTTATTTTATGTTAAGTAGGAAATTGTCTATCAATCTGTATCCATTTTACATTTAAAACTTCTCTTCTTAAAAACGTGTATCCAAATTTTGATTCAATCTCATATCATAAGACACGAATTCCTTCCAACAAAGGTAATATTTTAAAAAATATTAAAAGCACCAAATATTTCAGATGGACAATAAATGTTAATTTCCTTACTTGGCAGCAATATGAAAAATTTGAAGTACAGTTTATGACTATGGAAGTTGTTAAATAAACATGATACAGTGCAAGGTGAAATACTATGAAGCTATTTAAAACGACTCACATTATTACATGAAAAATTATCTTGGAAAACAATCTGTAATTAATCCTCATGCTGTTAAAATAGCATTATTAATTGCATATCTATGAATATACAATTCTAAATTATTTACATTTGTAATATTTAAAAATTATATAAAAATTTGCTTTATTTTATAAGCTTGAAAAAGAATTCAAATGTGTAGAAAAAAAGAACATAGACCCTGGAGTCTGAAAGACAGATAAAAATCCTGATTTTACCACTTTGATTTTAGACAATAACAAAATATATCTGAATCTGTAAAATGGAAAGAATAAGATCTACTTTAAAAACTATAATAAAGTTTCAAGAGTACCTAATGATGCTCGGTAAATGGCAAATGTCCCTTTTCTCCATCAAACAGCAGTGAGCTGCCCTGTTGAGGAAGGGTTTTTGTGTATCTCTGTTTGCACTGAAATATTATTGACATTCCCCAAAAGTTTGAATCAAATTTCAGTACAAAGGTAATTTAATTTTTGAAGTTATGCTGACTCAGTTGAATGAGGATGAAGTTTAGGGGCAACTGCTCGGTGCATCTGTTTTTTTCAGAGTGAGTATTGCTGAATAAGAAAATCCAAGAAATGACATATTGCATTAAGTTTATGTTAGCTTTATTGCAAGAATTTCTGTTTCACTTATATACTTTAAAATGTTCTATTGAGGTGCAATTCTTACCATTAAAACCAAGAAAGAGTAATTGATTATAAATAGAAATTGATTATAAATTGATTATAAACAGAAAGAGCAATTGATTATAAATATTTTTAAGAAACGGATACAGTTTAAGAAATTTAAATTTAAGTAAGAAATTTAAATTTAAGAAAGACTGATACAGATATGACAAGACAGATCAAGTTTAAGAAAAAAGAAATATCACTGTAACCAACACCAAATGATTCACATTGGCCAAACTAGTGAAAATATATAAAAGAGCAAGTTGGTCAAAACACTCAGATAAGGCCATTCAGTGAAAGAAAACAAAACAAAATAAGGCAAACGGGTGATTCTAAATAACTTTGGGGATTTATGTGTTATAATGTGTGAATTTCATGTAGTGAGACTTTGCAAAGTAGATCTATAGCACAGGCCAAAGTTTTAATGTTATTTTGAAAGAACATAAAATCCAGGAAAATTATGTTTCTTAGAATTTTTATTACAATGGAAAGAGGTTAGTTTTATTAGTTATAATTAGATAAAATTTTGTATGAAAATGAATTTCAATCAAAGTAAGTTAATTTGGATTTGAAGGGAAAACCACATTGGGTGGGAAAGGGTATTAAACCCAGACAACTTTTGTATCATTGTGTTTGATAGCTATACTTAACATTTTTCTGTTCACTAAGCACTTTATTTTTTCAATGTTTTATAATATGTGTATACTCATTTTGACATATAAATTTAAAGATTTCACTTATCTTAAATCTTTCAACTTTTCTGGGACTTTATGTGCATGTTGCCCTTGTTACACTGATGCAACTAAATACGACAATAATGTTAAATAGCACTCTATACAATGTTTGCCAAACACACACACACACACCAATACAAAAGGAAAAAAAAAATGTACTTGTTACTTTCATACATGATGCATATTTTGTTTTTCAGTATTCCTTTAGAAGTGTTTACCAAGTATTTACTATGTGCTAAGTATATGGCATAATTGTATGGATGTATTATTAGGACAAATATGAGTTCGGTGTGTTGTGATTCATGGCGTCACAAAGGATCGGACACAACTGAGCGACTGAACTGAACTAATGAGTTTGTTACAAAATATGAAAGAATGTTTAAAAATCCAAAAAACCTCCAGGTTTATCAAAGAGCTATTTTTAAAATGCTTCCATATAATCACTGTATATTTTGTTAAAAAGAAATTAACTATCAAAGAGAAGTGGCATATTTGTTTTATAAAGCAAGTGAATAATGCTATATATAATAAATATTATAAACATAAAATTTCTAACTTTTTAATATGAAATCATAAGAACAAGTATAAAAATACAATTTTACATTAACATTTCTGCTATCTCAAATATTTAAATAGAAGCTATATCAAATGTTTAAATAGAACTAGATTAGATGGATAGACAGATTTCAGTGTTAATATTGATGTATTGATGAAGAAATGCCATTAACAAAATCTCTCTCTCTCTTCCTCTCTTAAGAATGTGGATAAGCCATATGAGATCTTTTTGTATCTTTAGCACCTTTACCTCTGGCAATATTTGGTGACTGTCAATGTTACACACTTACAAATATAGCAATGATATAATTTGAATTCAACTCTTTAATTGAAATGCATTTAATAACTTGGAAATAAAGTGTGAGTATGCTACAATAATAAACTCTCAGCTTTCTGGAAAAGAAACTGTACTGAATGCTTAACTGAAAATACTGAGCACTTTCCAAAAACAAAGGAGGATGTTTTGTTTGTATTAATTTTTTGAAAAATTCCATTACTCATTTTTAGCTTTTGGATTGGTTTGATTGGTGATTTAGGAGAAGGTCTAAGGTAAGCTGTTTAAAAAAGAAGTGTTAACGTTTGAAACAACCTCCTTGGATGAATCACAATGGCTTGCTAGTGAACACACTACATGAAAAACAGAAATTACATGGACACTGAGCCTGAAAAGAAATCACAATCGCTTGTGTATAATTCTTGATTTCATTTTAATATTTACAAAGTCTTCTCATTGTTCTTATTGTTGATTGATTTGATAAGGAATAAATGTTATTAAATCACTTAACTGTCCTAACAGATAAGTGCAGGAAAATTCACCAAAGTATGGATCAGGGCCCTTAGCAACATTCCTTTGGTGAAAAACAAAGATATTCCTCTACTGAAAAATCAGGTTTGAAAACTACAGTTACACTTTTGGGGCTTCCCTAATGGCTTAGTGGTAAAGAATATGCCTACGGTACAGAAGATTTGAGTTCCATCCCGGATGGGGAAGATCCCCTGGGGTAGGGAATGGCTACATAATCCAGTATTCTTGCCTGGAGAATTCCATGGACAGAGGAGCCTGGCAGGCTCCAGTCCATGTTGTCACAGAGTCTGACATGACTGAGCAACTAACCAAGTTACGCTTTTTATTTTCATATCAGACGTTTCTGTAGTCGTTATATAGAACAATGATTTTTTTTTCTGAACATTTTTAAAAGCAGATAAATACTATGGCACATTCTATTTAAACATCTCTTTAACATTTATATATATTTCTTTGATCTAAATCTATTTAGGGAACATCCTAAATGTTAAACTACTCTAGAAACATTTTAATACATCTGTAGAGGAAGGTGCATATTGAAAACAGTTTTAAATGGGGTTCAGTATACACAAATGATCTTACTCTCTTTATTCTGATTAGCAAAGAAAGGCTGCCATCAGCTTTCTCTACTGTCTCCAGACGTGACAGTTCTGTGGTCAGAAACTCATAAAGCACTGGGATCTAGTAAATTTGTTAGACTTCAAGAATGAAAAGAATTGCATAATTTTTATTTCTTAAATAAAATGAAGTCTGATTTAGAATACAGATGTTTTTTGTCTTTGATGTTTGAATGCTCTGAGTAAGCATATTAATGAGATTCAGCTGTATTAGCTCAGGTACATTGGACTTTTATGATCTTGTGAAGTTGAAAGAATAATTGTACTCTTTTATAAATGCTTTTTGTGGATCATCCCTCACCGCCTGCCCCTCCCAAATACTTTAAAGCAAATGTTTTTCTTTCTCAGATGGCATACTCTTTTGAACATAAGCAATAAGAATATTGACAATATTTATTACAAGCCTGAATCGATGAGGAGTTTCCTGCTGAAGAGGAGTTCGGTGGATATACTCAAGTGACTCGGAAAATTTTAAACAAGTAGAAAGGTAGACATATTTTCCATGGTTGGCTGTTTTCCATGCAATGGGCTGTGTTCTTTAAAACACATTCTTGGCCTTTATCGAAAAACCACAGATAGCTATAATTTGGGTAGCTTTTACAGATAATTTATGACTTTTGCACTCAACTTAATGGCCCATAAAAACTCAAACCAGCAGTGTTAGGACATTGCTTTAGCAGTCAAAAGGATTCTGGAGACTTGAGTAGATATTTAGAAAGGGACTTCCTTGTCAAATGGAAATTTTGAATTGTAGTTAGAACATTTGTTGCTTGATACAAATTATCTGTTTCAAAGTCACACCCTGGCTACTCTGGTTCCTGCCAGTGTAGCTAGGAACCCCACAAAAGAGAATTGTTAGTGTGCTTTAGATTATCTCCTCTTCTTAATGTACTGTTATAAGATAATGCAAATTATCAAGTTAGAATATGAATATGGCTCTGTCTGTGGCACATTACTGCAACTGAAACAAATGTATATATTTCAGCTCTGGCAACAGATGCCTGTGATTTTTTTTTCCCCCATGGCTTTTAAACAGTTAACATCACCTGCTGCTGTTTGTGATGAAACCCCACAGGAAATGAATGCCAAAGGTACAAGATGAAAGAGAAAGTAATTTTCTGGGAGGGGAGTAAGAGTAATTTTGCACTGTGAGGTGAAAGGGTGAGAAACCAAAAGACCTGTGAGGAATTACTTATGAAACTGGAAATGAGGGTAAAAGTTGGAGGCAAAGAGAATAAATATAGGAAAGAGAAAAAAGAAGAAAATACCTAAAGCCACAAGAAAGTTAAAAAAATACCTAGAGCCACACAGTCCCTTTAACTGTGTATTGAAATATACATTAGAAGATGGTATTGAGAAAGTCTTTGTTATATGCATAGAAAAATCACAGACCTAATAAAATATTGTCTACCAACTCAATATATGCTTGACAGGTAAAAATATTAGCAGACAGATATATTTAGGTCCTTCCTCACCACTATCCTGGATAATTCTATCAACTTTTTTTCTTTTAGTATTTTTTTTTTTCTTTTCTGGTGAAAAAAATCAGAGAATGGGCAGTGAGGAAGACCAAAAGGGGCAAGAACAAAGATAAAAGTCATCATTTTAAAAAAGGGCGGGAAATTAGAATGTGCATATATGTATGAAGAGAAAACTATAGAACTGATTGTGAACTAAGTTGACAAATGGAAGGAGAAATATTTGTAGGAGCAGTTCAGAGCTGTCAATAGCAAAATGAGATGAGATGGGGAAGCTATGGCTATGTATTTCAAACTAAGAGACTTCAGAAGATATTTAAACGTTGCAATCAGCTGGTGGGTATTGAAACTGTGTTTATTTAACTGTAGCACTGTTTTAGGACTGGATCATGACATAAGTTATATGTGAAGATGTAAACAAAAATAGACATATTAGAGTGACTGTTCTCACCTAAAATCATTGTTAACATGGTTATTTTTCCCTGGTGATTAACAAATATATGCACAATCGATTGTTGCTACCAGTACGAACCAAATAAATCAGTCTATTTCTTTGAAATAACAACAACAACAAAAAGGAATAATGGGAGTAAATCCTTGATAACTCCAAGTTACAATAGTTTAGAACAAGATGGGCTTCCCTTGTGACTCAGACAGTAAAGAATCTGCCTGCAGTGTAAGAGACCTGGGTTGAATCCCTGGGTTGGGAAGATCTCCTGGAGAAGGGACTGGCTACTCATTCAAGTGTTCTTGCCTGAAGGATTTCAGGGACAGAGGAGATAGGTGGGCTACAGTTCAGTTCAGTCGCTCAGTCGTGTCCGACTCTTGGCGACCCCATGAATTGCAGCGTGCCAGGCCTCCCTGTCTATCACCATCTCCCGGAATTCACTCAGACTCACATCCATTGAGTCAGTGATACCATCCAGCCATCTCATCCTCTGTCGTCCCCTTCTCCTCATGCCCCCAATCCCTCCCAGCATCAGAGTCTTTTCCAATGAGTTAACTCTTCGCGTGAGGTGGCCAAAGTGCTGGAGTTTCAGCTTTAGCATCATTCCTTCCAAAGAAATCCCAGGGCTGATCTCCTTCAGAATGGACTGGTTGGATCTCCTTGCTGTCCAAGGGACTCTCAAGAGTCTTTTCCAACACCACAGTTCAAAAGCATCAATTCTTCAGTGCTCGTTTTCTTCACAGTCCAAATTTCACATCCATACATGACCACAGGAAAAACCATAGCCTTGACTAGACAGACCTTTGTTGGCAAAGTAATGCCTCTGCTTTTCAATATGCTATCTAGGTTGATCATAACTTTTCTTCCAAGAAGTAAGTGTCCATGATATATTCTCTAAGGAAAGTCCAAGTAAGCAGACATTTGTAGAGATGAGAAAATAGTTGGCCAAGATGAAACGAAGGCGATAAATAGCTATATGGTTGACATAGTAGTGTCTCTAAGAACATGAGGACAATATTTTGTTGTTCAGTCACTCACTTGTGCCTGAGTGTTTGTGACCCCATAGGCTGTAGTATGCCGGGCTTCTCTGTCCTTCACCATCTCCCAGAGCTTGCTCAAACTCATCGTCATTGAGCTGGTGGTGCCATCCAATCATCTCATCCTCTGTTGTCCCCTCCTGCCTTCATTCTTTCTTAGCGTCATGGTGTTTTCTAATGAGCCAGCTCTTTGCATCAGGTGGCCAAAGTATTGGAATTTCAGCTTCAGCAACAGTCCTTCCAGTGAATATTCAGGACTGATTTCCTTTGGGATGGACTGGTTGGATCTCCTTGTGGTCCAAAGGACTCTCAAGAGTCTTCTCCAACACCACAGTTCAAAAGAAAAATTCTTTTATGCTCAGCCTTCCTTATGATCCAATTCTCGCATCCATACATGTCTACTGGAAAACCCATAGTTTTGACTAGATGAACTTTTGTCAGAAAAGTAATGTCTCTGCTTTCTAATATGCTATCTATGTTAGTCATAGTTTTTCTTCCAAGGAGCAAGTATCTTTTAATTTCATGGCTGTAATCACCATCTGCAGTGATCTTGGAGCCCAAGAAAATAAAGTCTCTCATTGTTTCCCCATCTGTTTGCCATGAAGTGATGGGACCAGATACCTTGATCTTAGTTTTTCAATATTAAGCTTTAAGCCAGCTTTTTCACTCTCTTCTTTCACATTTATCAAGAGGCTCTTTAGTTTCTGTCTTCCTTCTGCCCTAAAGGTGGTGACATGTGCATATCTGAGGTTATTGATATTTATCCCAGCAATCATTATTCCAGCTTGTGCTTCATTCAGCCTGGCATTTCACATGATGTACACTCTGCATAGAAGTTAAATAAACAGGGTGACAATATATCGCCTTGAAGTACTTCTTTCCTAATTTTGAACCAGTATATTTTACCATGTCCAGTTCTAAATGTTGCTTCTTGACCTGCATACAAGTTTCTCAGGAGGCAGGAAGGTGGTCTGGTATTGCCATCTCTTTAAGAATTTTCCACAGTTTATTGTGATCCACACAGTCAAATGCTTTAGTGTAGTCAGTGAATCAGAAGTAGATTTTTTTTTAATTCTCTTGCTCTTTTTATGATCCAGCAGATGTTGGTATTTGAAATATGGTTCCTCTCCCTTTTCTAAATCCAGCTTGAACGTCTGAGATTAGACTTCCTAAGAAGAAAACCTACTCCTTGAAGGATAAAAGTTATGTATGCTGCTGTTGTTGTTCAGTCACCAAGTCATGTCCAACTCTTGCAACCCCATAGACTATAGCCACCAGACTCCTCTATCATTGGAATTTCCCAGGCAAGAATACTGGAGTGGGTTGACATTTTCTTCTCCAGGGATCTTCCTGACCCAGGGATAGAACCTGCATCTCCTGTGTTGGCAAGCAGATTCTTTACCACTGAGCCACCAGGGAGACCCTAAAATTATGCATGCTTATTGATAATTGGTTCAGTCCTGAATTGATAATGCCAGATGGTAATAGATTTTTCTGAAGTTAGTTTGTAAAGAGAAACAGAAGATTCTAGACTACAAAAGGCATGATGAAGGTTAGTCATATTTGTGGAGACCTATAAGTTGCTACCCTGGTGGCTCAGGCGGTAAAAGTGTCTGCCTACAATGTGGGAGACCCATGTTCGATCCCTGGGTTGGGAAGATACCCTGGAAAAGGAAATGGCAACCCACTCCGGTACCCTCGCCTGGAAAATTCCATGGATGGAGGAGCCTGGTAGGCTATAGTCCATGGGGTCGCAAGGAGTCGGACGTGACTGAGAGACTTCACTTTCACTTTCATAAGTTGCTATGTTATCACAGAAAAGAAGAAAGGCCTTCAGGAAGAGCTCAGAAATGTAGCTCAGAAAAATCAAGTTCATTAATGATGAACATATCATTTGCTTCAGTTTTCTACTTGTTGCACAACAGATTTCCACAAACTTAGAAGCTTAGAAGCAAACAAATTTATTAGCTCACAGTTTCCATTGATCAGGAGTCTGGATATGAATTAGCTAGATTAGCAAGTCTAGAATCAGGTGTCAGCTTAGGATTCAATCTCATTTGAGTCTTGGGGCTTTTGTACAGGGCCACTCAGGTTTTGGGATTTCCCAGTGGCTCAGCAGTAAAGAATCTGCCTGCAGTGCCAGAGACACAGGTCTTATCCCTAGGTTGGGAAGATTCCCCTGAAAGAGGGCATGGCAATCCACTTTAATAATCTTGCCTGTAGAATCCTATGGACAGAGAAGCCTGGCAGGTTACAGTCCATTGGGTCACAAAGAGTTGGACATGAATGTAGAGACTGAGCAGAATTCAGGTTTTGACAGAATCTATTCACTTATAGCTACAGTCTTCAGTTGCCAACTATCTTGCTGCCAGTATGCTAGGAGTTTCTCACCCCATGGAAGTTAGACTCAGGTCCAAGACATACAAGTCTCTCACAGAGTCACAGAATGTTTCTTCAAAGCCTGCAGGAGAGTCTCTGTCTTTTAAAAGAGCCAGTTCAACTGTTAAAGACCTACCAATTAGGTCAGATCATCCTAGGTTAGTCTCCCTTTTGCTGCTATTCATTTGTTAAGTCTTGTCTGACTCTTCGTGACCCCATGGACTGCAACATGCTATGCTTCTCTGTCCCTCCCTTTTAATTAACTCAAAATCAATTTATTAGGAAACTTACTCATATATATTTCCCTTGTGGCTCAATCGGTAAAGACTCTGCCTGCAGCGTAGACCTGGGTTTGATCCCTGGTTGGGAAGATCCTCTGGAGAAAGAAATGGCAGCCTACTCCAGTGTGCTTGCCTGTCCATGGAGTTGCAAGAGTCAGATGCTACTTAGCAACTAACCCACTACCACCACTAGTTGTATCTCCAAATTTCCCTTACTTTTACTCTATATTATTGATTAAAAGTATGATAGAGAAGTGCACTCAAGAGAAGTTTTGCAAGGGTATGATTATTGGGTGCCTTTTTAGAATTTTATATATACCATATATACACCATTTATATAGAGATAACTACAATTTAACAACAAAAAAAAGTAAAATATAAGAAAATAAGATTTTGGTAGCAAAAAGTTGTTATTTTGAAGCAAATAAAAGGTATGACCAAACATTTTGCTAGGAATTTAAAAAATCAAAATATTGCACATATTTCTATGTATAAAGTCTGTATATAAAGGGGTAAGAGATGAAACAGGAGCTATCAAACTTCAGAAACAAAAGTAGGGAAAAAAGCACCCTTCTATAGATAGAAACACAAAAAAGAAAGGTTCATGGGAAAATAGACACTAAAAAGCTTGATAAAGAAACATAGCAGATAAAACAAAAATGATGGCAAAACAATAAAAATATTAAAATAAACTATACAAGAGAAAATGATTACAAAAGCAGACAGATAATAAAGAGCCAAGGTTTAAGTCATAGAATACTACCCTCTTAGAAAAATAAAAACGTAAATAAAGAAAAAGAATAGCTACTTTAAAATATAATTATTTTATTTTTTAAAACTGAATATTCATGTTGAAATTAGACATGCATCTATAAAACAGATTGAGGAAACTTTGTATAGAAACACATGATCAAACTTGAAAGACATAATTTTAAGTGTAAAAAATAAGGGACAGAATTTTATATATTATACTCCTATCTTTTGTGAAAGAAGTTCAAGTTGATATATTTTCAGAAGCTAGTATTGTTTTCTACTAAAAGCTTAAAAGCTAACAATGTTTGTCTTTGTGGTAGAGTAAGATTAGGAAAGGATTTCAGGATTTTTAATACAAACCTTTTAAATATATACTTTTTAAATCTATTTTTATTTTTAAACCATATGACTGCAAACATTACTGCTATATCTGATTCTGATTCTGATTCTGATGCTCATTCAATCTCTTCACACTGTTTTCAGTTCAGTTCAGTTCAGTTGCTCAGTCATGTCTGACTCTTTGTGACCCCATGGACTGCAGCATGTCAGGCTTCCCTATCCATCACCAACTCCTGGATCTTTCTCAAATTCATGTCCATTGAGTTGGTGATGCCATCCAACAACCTCATCCTCTGTCATCCCCTTTTCCTCCCACCTTCAATCTTTCCTAGCATTAGGGTATTTTTCTAATAAGTCAGTTCTTCACATCAGGTGGCCAAAGTATTGGAGTGTCAGCTTTAGCATCAGTCCTTCCAATGAATATTTAGGACTGATTTCCTTTAGGATGGACTGGGTGGATCTCCTTACAGTCCAAGAGACTCTCAAGAGTCTTCTCCAACACCACAGTTTAAAAGCATCTATTCTTTGGCATTCAACTTTCTTTATAGTCCAAATCTCACATCTATACATGACTACTAGAAAAACCATAGCTTTGCCTAGATGGACCTTTGTTGGTAAAGTAATGCCTCTGCTTTTTAATATGCTGTCTAGGTTTGTCATAACTTTTCTTCCAAGGAGCAAGCACCTTTTACCCTCATGGCTGCAGTTACTATCTGCAGTGATTTGGGAGCCCCCCAAAATAACAGTCTCTCACTGTTTCCATTGTTTCCCCATCTATTTGCCATGAATTCGTGGGATCAGATGCCATGATCTTAGTTTTCTGAATGTTGAGTTTTAAGCAACTTTTTCACTCTCCACTTTCTTCACTTTCTGCCATCAGTTCAGTTCAGTTCAGTCACTCAGTCATGCCCAACTCTTTGCAACCCCATGAATTGTAGCATGCCAGGCCTCCCTGTCCCTCACCAACTCCCAGAGTTCACTCAGACCCACGTCCATCGAGTCAGTGATGCCATCCAGTCGTCTCATCCTCTGTCATCCCCTTCTCCTTCTGTCCCCAACCCCTCCCAGCATGAGTCTTTTCCAATGAGTCAAGTCTTCGCATGAAGTGGCCAAAGTACTATAGTTTCAGCTTTAGCATCATTCCCTCCAAGGAAATCCAAGGGCTGATTTCCTTCAGAATGGACTGGTTGGATCTCCTTGCAGTCCAAGGGACTCTCACGAGTCTTCTCCAACACCACAGTTCAAAAGCATCAATTCTTCAGCACTCAGTTTTCTTCACAGTCCAACTTTCACATCCATACATGTCCACAGGAAAAACCATAGCCTTGACTTAGACTTTCTGCCATAAGGTGATGTTATCTGCATATCTGAGGTTATTGATATTTCTCCCAGCAATCTTGATACCAGTTTGTGCCTCATCCAGCACAGCATTTCACATGATGTACTCTATGTATAATTTAAATAAGCAGGGTGACAATATACAGCCTTGATGTACTCCTTTTCCTATTTGGAACCAGTCTGTTGTTCCGTGTCTAATTCTAACCGTTGCCCCTGACATGCATACAGATTTCTCAAGAGGCAGGTCAGGTGGCCTGGTATTCTCATCTCTTTAAGAATTTTCCAGTTTGTTGTGATTCATATTTTTTTGAGCTCCAAAATCACTGCAGATGGTGACTGCAGCTATTAAATTAAAAGACACTTACTCCTTGGAAGGAGTTATGACCAACATAGATAGCATATTCAAAAGCAGAGACATTACTTTGCCAACAAAGGTCCGTCTAGTCAAGCTATGGTTTTTCCAGTGGTCATGTATGGATGTGAAAGTTGGACTCTGAAGAAAGATGAGCACCAAAGAATTGATGCTTTTGAACTGTGGTGTTGTAGAAGACTCTTGGAGTCCCTTGGACTGCAAGGAGATCCAACCAGTCCATTCTAAAGGAGATAAGTCCTGGGTGTTCTTTGGAAGGACTGATGCTAAAGCTGAAACTCCAATCCTTTGGCCACTTTATGTGAAGAGTTGACTCATTGGAAAAGATTTTGATGCTGGGAGGGATTGGGTGCAGGAGGAGAAGGGGACGACAGAAGATGAGATGGCTGGGCGGCATCACCGACTTGATGGACATGAGTTTGGTTGAACCCCAGGAGTTGGTGATGGACAGGGAGCCTGGCATGCTGCAGTTCATGGGGTTGCAAAGAGTCGGACACGACTGAACGACTGAACTGAACTGAACACAGTCAAAGATTTTGTTGTAGCCAATAAAGCAAAGTAGATCATTCTGATTCTGATGCTTGTCCAATCTCTTCAAACTGTATATTTTTGTCTTTTATTATGCCTTATAGTTTTTCTTAAAAATGGACATGATGTAATATATAAAAAGAACTGTGGTAGACGGGCCTTTAATACGTGATAGGGTGTGGTGGCAGGAGAAGCATCTTACTGCCTGATGATAAGTTCTTAGTCTTATACTGATCTTTTTTTGGATTGTGAAGTTCATCAGTTCTTCTCAATTCCCCCTTACCCTCCCTTCCGTGGACAGAATAACTTGAAATGGGTATATTCTCTGGGGTCCGGTCGGCTCTAATGAGACCCCAGCAGGTTAGGTTCTGCTGAAATAGTTTCTCCTGAAGGCAGACTTGTTTTCTAAAACAGAGTGTTGTACATTTCACACTGGTTTCTTTCTCCTTCCCCTATCCATCTGGGGAAGGAGAAAGGAGAAATCTTTCTCCAGTATTCAGTTGAGTTCCTGAACAGAAAACTCACAAAAATACCAGTACTTACTCCATCCCTCACCACAACCTTCCTGCCCAGTGACTGGACTGTCTAGAGTGTTTTGACTTATAGACCTTTCCCCCTGAGCTTCCAGCAATTTATCAATCACAATTCAGTTTTTCTCATCCAGGCAGGGCTTTGTTTCCACATAAATTCCTGCTTGTGAGTTACTTCTTTAGTAAGTTGTGATTCTCTGTATCTGCTTGTCTTTGCAATTTGGGGGCAGTGTTTTGCCATGAGACCTCACTTCTCTGAAGAATGTAAGAAGAGTTTTTGATTTTTCAATATGTTTAGCTTTTATTTGTGGTTAGGAGGGAGCAGCAACTTCTAAGCTCCTTAAATGCTGGTCTGTAAACTGCAAGTCCATCCCAATCTTTTTCAATTATTTGTTCTTTTATATTTATTTTCCTACACAAAAATAAAAGGATATATACATATTTCTTGAATATATGCACAAAATAAATACAAGAGTATACTTTAAGGGCAATGTTTCCTCTGTTTGTCTCCCTTATTGCCTATTAAATGTCAAAACTAATGGCATCTTAAAATATTCCTTTTTAAAGGTGTTCTCTCAAGGTTTTAGAAATTCATGGTGATCAATTTTTTTTCATTATTGTTAGTCGGGATGTTGAAACATGCAATGTAACATGAAAATATATTCATATTTTATAATATTGCTATAGTCTTTAAGCTTTAAAATATGAAATATTGAAACTTATTTTTCATGTGATTCCATTGATTAAAAAGCAAAATTTGTGATGTACCTATACTTGCATGTATTGCTTAATTATGTATATTCCTAACAGGAAAGTATGTCCTTAATGATTGGTTTTGTAAGAGAATCAGATCAGCCACTTAAAATATTATGTGTCTAATGAGAAGAAATTTCCCCAGATTAATACTGACTCTATATTTCAAACTTTGTTCTTTATTTTTGCACAGTTGCTAAACATGCTTTCAGTAACAGAGCCCAAAGGACACATTCATACTGACATGTAGCATCTATCCTTGCATATTTGGGCCATGACATCAAATAGATTAGTGCAGTGGGTAGGGGGATTTTCCTATACTGGGATAATTATTGTTAACTGATTAGCAGAAGTGACTAAAAACTGCATAAACGTGCCCTATTAAACCAAAATAAAATGTTGTCCCTAATAAAATCAACTAGGTCTCAAAAACATGACTATGCTTCCCCTTGACTATCAAAATTCACTTAAAGGAAGAAAGGTATAATTTAGAAGAATTTGCATGTAAGAGGACCTTCAGCCTAAGCTTCATTAGCTTGGCTGTGAATTAGCTTCTTAGATAGAAACACTATAATACTCCCAAAAGTGGTTAGACTCATAAGGAAAGCTTCAGTGAAGACTTACTTCCAGGAATTTGATTCTTTTTGCTGTCAAGCACAGCAAACATTAGCAAACTCTGGGACAAAGAGGCCCCAAATTAGGAAAGTAAAGATTTGTCTTTCTTAGGAGATCAAGAGAGAGGGTTCTGGGAAGCAGAGATAAAATAGGTATATTTTCTTACTTTAAAAAAATTTCTTGTAGAGTGAGAATGAAAGAAATAAATATATTAATAATTTTGTTCAAGTTATCATAAACATTTTACAGATTAAGAGGATAGTCTGAAGTTCAAAGACATTGAACTCATGTATGTAAGACTGCAAAGTTACTCTGTTTCAGAACATAAACTAGAACTCAGTCTGTTGTCATGAGCCCCTGAGCTTTTGTTCACTACACCTCACTGTCTTTTCATCACTTTAAAAGCCACTTCTTCCCACAAATGGCTTCCTATATCTGTCCCATGGATGTGTGTCCAAGGGGATATAATGTAAAGAAAGTTCTGAAACTTGAAAATATATCTGCTCCTTATTTCTGTTCCAAAAGGTATACCATTATTTATATTGAACTTAACCATATAAAATTGCAGCACTAATAGTCAAAAATTGGTCAGGAATAGTCATTTTCACATAATTCAGTCATATAGAGATTTTTTATTTCTGTGGCATAGTCAAACTTTTTCTATGTACTTGGGCTTCTTGCCTTTTACCATTTCCATCAGTTTAGCACATTGTATTTATATGCCAAAACAGATTAAATATAGGCAGTTTCATATTGTTCAATCTAACATTTCAGAGCTTTAGAATGGTATAGCACATTCTCTTTTGTTGTAAATTTAGCACTTTAGAATTTGAAGATTCATGATTGATGCATGAAGTAAACTGTAAGATTTTTCAAAGATCCTAAAAGGCTTGATGGCATTACCGACTCAATGCAGATGAGTTTGGGAGAACTCTGGGAGTTGGTGATGGACAGGAAGGACTGGCGTACTGCGATTCATGGATTCGCAAAGCGTCGGACATGGACTGAGGGACTGAACTGAACTGAAATAATTTTGAAATTATTAGATGAGTACCAGTTTATTCAAGTGGTAAAAAATTAAACTATCTGATTTCTCTTCTTTGGAAGTATTTCACTTGGAGGGGTAGTAATAATTTATTTGCTTTTAAAAACTTTCTATCTAGCCTATATTTTGATGTTAGTATATTCAAATTTGGAAGAGTATTCATTGCAGTATGTTATATCTATCTAATAAAACTAAAATATAGTTTTGATACATTATGATATCCATTTGCCAAACTAAGGAACATAACATGGTTTGCTTTCTTTTGTAGGTATAGAAAGCTATTTTTCTTTAAATAGCCAACATACCATATATACATATAAGCACGTATGCCACTGAATTTGATCTACAAAGATGACGGTTTCATGTATAAATTGTTCAATCTAGCGTGTATTTTTGCTTAACAATTTTAATTATATATTTATTTTAGAAGATTATATATACACATATATTATAAAACACTATCTTTAATTTTATAAAGTAATGGGGAAATGTATGACCTTTTCTAAAATTTAGTGTACAGTCACCAAGATTATGGAGAAGGCAGTGGCACCCCACTCCAGTACTCTTGCCTGGAAAATCCCATGGACGGAGGAGCCTGGTAGGCTGCAATCCATGGGGTCACTAAGAGTTAGACACGACTGAACAACTTCCCTATCACTTTTCACTTTAATGCATTACAGAAGGAAATGGCAACCCACTCCAGTGTCCTTGCCTGGAGAATCCTGGAGACGGAGGAGCCTGGTGGACTGCCGTCTATGGGGTCGCAGAGTCAGACACGACTGAAACGACTCAGCAGCAGCAGCAGCAGCAGCACCAAGATAAAATGGTCTAGGTTTATCTACATTGTCATTTTATTGGTATCTTTGCTATCACTACCACAAAGGATGAACAATAAAGTGTTAAAGTGCTCACAAATAGTTTGCTGCACTCATGTATATTTATAATAATTTACATCTTAAATGTTCTTTCTCACACAACTATAAAGCATTAAATTAAAAAATAAGATTTTAATTGTCACGTTTTGACTAATATCACATATGTTCAATTTGTAATAAATAATTAATTATTAGCTAGTTCATAAAAGAGACAAATCTTCTTCATAAAAATTTGCTCAGAAAATGCATGGGTTGTTCCTTCCAGGGACCACTCAAATATTTACAGAAAAATATGATAATTCAAGTATGCCTCTTTGTTTTAAAACACGTGTGCTACACATTATCACAAAGAAGAAAATTGCCTACAATCACATCATCAAAGAACACAGTATCTATGTATCTATCTATTCCTTGCCTTTTTACTGAAGGAATTCCTTCTGCCACTTATGCTCCTAAGCGCCAACTATATTCACCATCCAGAGTCTTGCATGGTCAGACATTTTGGACCCATCAGGAATGGCCTATTACCTTACCAATTCAGATTCTTTAGAACATGACAGATTATTTGTTGATCACTTTAAATTTTGTTGGAAAAAGTGGGATAGTTTCATTTTTAACAATATTGTATTCCTCTCTGCTGCATCTGTTTCTACCCACTTTAAAAAATGATAAGAAGGAAGCAGTTATTTCTGCACTCTGTATCTTTAAAAATCCTCACCCATCAGTGTGAAAAGTATCCCTATTCCATAATGCTTCAACCTTCCATTGTGGCCAGCTGTGGTTATACTCTAAGCTTTCTGTTTCATGACTACTGTTGTACACACCATCTTCAAGGTACATAATGTGTGCTTTTTTTTTTTTTTTTTTTTTTAGTTTTCACAATTTGAATGTTTTTGTAGAAGTTTTGCCTTGACAAGAAAATCCCGCACATTGTTTAAAATGTTTGTTCTCCACCTCTGATTGTTTTCATTTTGCTATAATTATAAAAAATGTGTAATCCAATCACCCTACAGAAGCATTCTGAAGACCTTTAAAAATTATATGTGCTATGTTAGGGAAAGGTGGAGAATATCCACAATGGAAGAAACAAGTTCTTAGAATGTGTTGTGTAGATATTCCAGAGTTAAAGAAAAGAAAGATGATTTCATATTTTTTCCTTTCTGTTTAAAACTATTTTCCACTGGGCTCAAAATGGGGCATAATATCTTTATGAAACATTCTGAAACTGTGACCTTTAAGTCAAAGTGTATGCAAAGAAATAATTTTCCACTGTAAAATTTCACTTTATACAGTAAGTGGCATACAAATATCTGCATATTTATAGTATTAAGGTAAGTAGGTAATTTGCAAAATGCATTTGAAGATACTCAAGCTAAGAGTCAGACACCCTCTAGCAGCTCATCTGATCCTCCTAATCAAACTCCCAGCTTCAAAGGGCTAATGCAACATTACCACGTACTCCATAGGAGCAGCAGTTCCAGGCATCAAGGTGATATAATGATCACAGACACAAGAGAAAGATTTCAATTAAGGGTAGCGTAGCAGCATGTTACTAAAGGCACACAGCATCATGCTAATTAAAGTGCAATAAGCCAACAAAGGCCATCAAACATTATCCTACCAGAGGCAATACAGAAAACTGATGAACCAAAGCAGTTGTTTTGTTTTTAAAATCAAAATGCCAATATGCTACTGGGTGGTAAAATATAAGTGAATTTGGGTCTCTCAGAAATTAAAAATATCAAATATTGAAATTTTAAATCAATTCTTTAATCAAGTAATTCAAGGTGGAAGTGTGAAGCCCTGAATGTGCTCCTAAACTGTAGTAGGTAAATATAAATAAAGTCACTGCATTAAAATTACTGCTTGATATTACTGAACAACTATCTTTAGTGAACATCTGATGCAAGAAAAGCAGTGAGTTAATTAAATGATATATTCTTATTCTGATCAGTGAAATATTCTCCTTGACATTAAAATATGCTTATGCCTTACAATTTACTTTGTGTATAAAACAACATCTCTGCGGGAAATGTGGGATTATATCAATGGTTATTAGACTGAAAGCAATAGACAACTCAAACAAGTAAGCCTAATAGTACACTGTGGTAGAAGTCAGTTAAATAAGTTGATTTAATGCTTAAGAGTATACTTTTTTCTAGAACTGAACTTGAAAACATTTTTTTTTCCACAGAAGCTATAATCACTGAATAGACATAAACAAGTGAAGGAAATTATGATATAGATACAATAATCAAAATCATTTTAACTTTGCAGCGATGTAATCTGGATTTGCAGTCTGTAGTCTTAGGGAATCATGCACAACTATGCATGTAGGACAGGCCCAAAACATTTTGAAAAGATATAAAGAGTATAATTAAAGATATCATGATGGGTGCTCAAAGGAATTCTTTGAAAGATCTCAAATAAACAGGATATTAATGAGAATGCTGTAATAAGGCTGTGGCCTGGGCTATGATTCTCAGTTGTATACTGTGAATTACAACATATAATTATAGCATTACAATCCAAGTTATGAAATCAGCTAGTATTTATAGCCAATGTCCACACAAGCTATTGTTAATAGCTTGCAAATAAATACTGTAATCACCATGGTATAATAAAACTCCACATTTTTATCTTTGAAAGCCAATTCATTGAATTCTAGCATTTGAGCTAATCCATCTGCAAATGTTAAAGAAAATTGAGAAAAATTCCATAATATTTTCAATGAAAATAAGCAGACACATAAACACATATTGTCTTAATGAAAATCTCTGAGTAATTAATGTACAATAACTGTGTCACTTATTATGCAGTAATTAAGTATAATTGTTCCCAATTATATCAAATATCAAAAGCTGTACTTTATTTCAGCCAATTTTTGAGAGATACATATTCACAGGTCACAGTGATATCTTAGGTTTACTGACTCTTTTGTGGATTCAGAAACACTAGATTTGACAAAGTCTGAAACAACAAAGAGAAGTTGTCTATCTCCAATGTTTTAATCTTAAAGCATGTATTACCTCTAATTGGATGACCCTTCTTCACCAGGTAGTAGAAGCAAAGAGTAAATTTGTGTACATTTCAAAACATGGGTTATATATCTATATGTTTTCTTTAAAAAAATAGAGCTTGAAAGGCAGGATTCAAAGGAACCTGCTATTCTGAACATGTACAAAGGAAGACGTTTCCTTAGCAACAGGAAATAGGTGAAAGCTCTCAGGAGTCATCCTTCCACCCATGCTCCTTTTGAGTTTGATAATGTTTCCAAGATCATGTAGGAAAGACAGAGTGAATTTATCATGAACAAACAATGCTACTAGTTACGGAGCTTTCACAGCATTTATGAGTTGCCAAATGCCTTGCTTGCTCTTGTTGGCCTGACAGGAGTAGTCATTCTAGAGACTAGGCTTCCTTTTTTTTTTTTTTTTTTTTTTAATCATTATGTATATTCTCAAGAGGTTTAAGACTTTAAAACTATGTTGTGAATTCTTAATAACTCAAAAGACCTTGTCACATATAGAAACAAAGTCACAGGTTTTGTAGTCATTCCATCCATTTATGAATTCACTTAGAATTGTGTTACATTTTGTCTTTTTTTAATGGAGAAATGGAACCCCCATTGTATAGGAGATGTTTTTAAACACTTCAGAAAGAAAATTATATTTACCAGTTGATGCTATGAACCTTTCAAAGGTAAGTCTAAAACTGAGGCATATAGAGGTTTAGTGTCATGTTTTGTTTTTAGTTATGTACTAAGTGATTTTTGGCATAATGAAAATGTGCCAATAATTGAATAAATTGCTTCACTTTTAACATGTTTTTTTTTCTTAAATCATCAAATCTTTATTTTACTGTATGGAACTATAGAAATGAGAACTTTCCTGGCTAATACTATTTAAATACTTAATTTATCATGCACTATGCTGGAGTCTGGGAATATAAATATGAATAATGAACAGCCGTGAGCCCAAAAGGCCCTCAATCATTTTTACTGTGTAACTTCAAGAATTTGAAATAACTTAGTAATTAGGTTTATTTCTCCTATAATAGTTCATAATTCTATAAATAAATACTCTTGTATCAGATGTATCTGGTAGAATTTGTAATTATTATGCTTAGTAATAATAAACGGAGAAGGCAATGGCACCCTACTCCAGTACTCTTGCCTGGAAAATCCCATGGATGGAGGAGCCTGGTAGGCTGCAGTCCATGCGGTCGCTGAGTGTTGGACACAATTGAGCGACTTCACTTTCACTTTTCACTTTCATGCATTGGAGAAGGAAATGGCAACCCACTCTATGTGCTTCTATGTGTCTTCTATGTGCTTTTACGAGTTATTCTGAATTATCTAGCTATACATGGATTGGTTTCAGAATCAAAGTAAAGCTATTTTAATTTTTTGAGATACGCTACTTAATTCTGCATAATTTTACTATTTCATTTGAATTGAGGCAGTTTCCTTCAACTATCACTACTAATCTAAGCATCTAAGCCTCCTCTATATAAAATGTATTTCATGTGAGCTATCATTTAAAATCTTATATAAATAAATTCATCAGATTTCTGCTAAAGACTTTTGACAATACATTTGAAAATTCTATGGAATCATTCTTCATTTTTGTCCTTTATTATTACTGCTGCTGCTACTACTGCTAAGTCACTTCAGTCATGTCTGACTCTGTGAGACCCCATAGATGGCAGCCCACCAGGCCCCCCATCCCTGGGATTCTCCAGGCAAGAACACTGGAATGGGTTGCCATTTCCTTCTCCAATGCATGAAAGTGAAAAGTGAAAGTGAAGTCACTGAGTCGTGTCCAACTCTCAGCGACCCCATGGACTGAAGCCTACCAGGCTCCTCCGTCCCTGAGATTTTCCAGGCAAGAGTACTGGAGTGGGGTGCCATCGCCTTCTCCATTGTAGTAACTAGGGAGGTTTAAAAGGACAAAACACAGATTATAATGGCCTTTTATCTGCCAAAATACCATTATGATCTTTCTCTACTGCCATCCAAACCCATGTTTGCATGTTTGTTTTGATATTCCATAGTTGTTGCAAAGGATTAGAAGGGAAGATATTGGCTTCAGTACCATGACTAAATTTATTTGGGCATTCCCTCAAAAATGATTGAATTTTGTGCTGGGTTGCTTTTTTTTTAAAGTAATTTCTGCAGATACATCAATGAGCAAAAGAAATTAATTGCATTCATGGATCATATATTATAGGTGGTTCCTAAAATTTGTTACAAAAAGTTGAAGGAAAGATTAGTGGTCCTTGATGAATGCAGATATCACAGGAGGCAAAGGAAAGGTGTTGTAACTTCTAGTGTACACTTAATAAGTGAGAATCTGATATTTTCTAACTTTGCATCCCTTGTTTTCTTGTATACAAGTATCAGTGGTGGTCTTTCTTTTTGAAGGAATTCTATACATTTCTTCAACTATTCTTTCATCTTGTGAGGTCTTATTAGGTTCGAAATCTCCATGGAGTGCTATCACAGGATAGATTTAAGAAGGTTGCATATTTAGATTTTCCATCATTATGCCCATTTGCAGAAATGGAGATTTGATTCTATGAAATTTCACCAATGTTAGATATATGAACAATGACACTTCCTTGCTTTATGTAGCAATTCACATATTTAAAAGTATTGTTATCCCTCATACTACTATTCATAACATCATTTGGGGTAGAGAAGTTCTTAATAAGAAGAAAAAGGTAAAGTCAAATGCCTCAATAAGTATGGAGTTAATGTTGACAGAGTAGAGAAACAAATTTGAATTTCTATATTCTCTCTCTACTTATCTACTTATGGAGTCTCTTTGGTTAGGTCCTGATAAAAATACTCGCTATAAACATGAATGTAATCATTTATTTAGGAGACAGATTTATAAAGTAGAAAATCAGTGACATATTTGATTTTCTCAGTATAAACTAAATATATTTAAAGAAAACATAAGCATTGATCATACGCATTTCTTTTTAAATAGGCCATTTCAAGATTTTTTTTCCTCCAAAAATATTGACTTGTTGGTAAATAAAGAATCAGTTCCTGAGAATTAAGAGTTCCATAAGGGTGATTTTATCAACCACGGTAATCTAATGAATTATAAACTACAAATTTTGATAAACATTATTTAGAATTAGGGCATACTCATTCTATGGACTGTTCTCAAGAACTACTCATATGTTCTTCCTCAAATTTTGGTTTCCCCCCCGTAGGCTCTTTGATGATGATTGTCATTTAGTTTGTACCTGTTATTATATCTTTCTTTCTCATTTCAACATACTCCCTTTTCATATTAAAATTTTAAAATTTCCATCTTCATTTACATTTATTAATGACTTCTGGGAGGCACCTTAATCATGTCAGTAATGAGTTGTTAGCTTCAATTAAAGGAGGTGGCCCTTCTCTAACCTGGTCGTCCTTTCCTGATCTTTATCTATCAGGTTTTACAGGTTGCAACTCAAAGCGGCCGTCCATTTATTATATGAACCAGTTTTCCACAGCACTATAGGAGTCATGGGCCCCTTCCTTTCTTTTCTTAGGCTTGTAAATGAAATAAAAATTATTATATATGTTGTTGAGATGTATAATTATAGCATATAGAAAGACACTGTAGTATGTTAAAAAACAATGACTTCCATTAAAAGAAACAAGTAGCTTTCTTGTGGCAGATTTTTGTGTAAAATATAGGTATTGACCATTAATTGGATAGAAAGTAAAGGAGAATCATCATTTCATTATTGATCAGCCTTTTAAGATTTGACAAAATATGTGTAGGACCAGGGTATTCTTAAAGAGGAGAAAACAAAGATAGAAAGTAAAAGAAGGGAAAATATACAATATATTCTAAATAAATCATGTGGACTGGAAGAAGGTTTTAAAAGGTTCAAATTCTGCTGCTGCTTGTTGTACTATAAGTCATAAATGACCTTGAACATGGGAGATTTTGATAAAGCTCTCTACAGGATGCAGAAAAACCAAATACCTGTCTAAAGATTGAGACAATATACATCTATAAAACTGCATGATAGATTAGTTGCTGCTGAAGTGAGTGATGGAACTCACTCACACATGGTATATCAAAACCTGCTATTAGTTGATAGGACACTTGTGAAAACATAAGTAAATGGATAATTCAAATTAAGTTAAGTAGGTCCATCTTTTACATAACATGCTCACTCTTCATTTTTAACGTTCTCATCATGATTCTTGGTGGAATCTACCTTCTATTTCTTAGGAATCTATCTGAGTAAAGCATTTGCCTGAGGATTGAATCTCTGTCAACCACTGCAGTAATTTAAGCTTTTGGAGGGAACTTTACCTCTTCCCATCTCATCCTATTATCAACATTATATGTATACAGGAAAATGTAATGACAGTCGTAGGTGAAAATTTTTCAAAAAATGTAGGAAGTTTAGAATACCCTTGTAGAAGAAAAAGGCACTTAAGATTATCCTCTTTAAGAAGATAAACTGTATCAAATAAGGCATAGAAACAAAATGACATAATAAACACAATGGTTTGGAAAGACAGCTGTGGAAAAATACCTATAAAGTAATATGGATAAGGGGAAATTCAGTTCAGTTCAGTTCAGTCACTCAGTCGTGTCTGACTGACTCTTTGTGACCCCATGAATCGCAGCATGCCAGGCCTCCCTGTCCATCACCAATTCCTGGAGTTCACTCAGACTCACGTCCATCGAGTCAGAGATGCCATCCAGCCATCTCATCCTCTGTCGTCCCCTTCTTCTCCTGCCCCCAATCCCTCCCAACATCACAGTCTTTTCCAATGAGTCAACTCTTCGCATGAGGTGGCCAAAGTACTGGAGTTTCAGCTTTAGCATAATGGGAAATTAAGACAACTTAAAAGAAAAAACAAAATACCAAAATTGTGTGATTATCATAGAATGAATGTGGATGAAGAATATAAAAAGAGATGAACTGTATGAAAAAGAAGATTTTTAAAAATTAGCTGTAATTTAATTTTGTTAGAATAACAAAACTATGTGTAGTCAGTTGTTCAGTTGTGTCTGACTCTTTGTAACGCCATGGACTGTAGCCCACCAGGTTCCTCTGTCCATGGGATTATCTAGGAAAGAATATTGGAGTGTGTTGCATTTCCTCCTCCAGGGGACCTTCCCAACCCAGAGATTGAACCTGGGTCTCCTATGTTTCCTTTACATTGGCAAGTGGCTACCACTGAGTCACCTGGAAAGGAAAAACTTTAAATTAAAAAAAAAAAAAAAGACTTTCTATTTAAGAGACTATCCTTTTCCCACTGAGTATTCTTGACTAGTTGACTGTAAATGTGTACCTTTATTTCTGGGCTCCCAAAACTGTTTCACTCATATGTGTGTCTGCTTTATACCCTTACCATACTGCTTTGTAATATAAATTGGAATAAAGAAGCATGATACCTCCAGCTTTATTCTTGATCACATTTCTTTAACTACATGGAGTCTTTTGTGGTCCCATATACATTTTAAGATTTTATTCTGTTTTTATAAAAAAATGTTATTGGAATTTTGATAGGCATTTTATTGAATCGATAGATGGCTTTGGGTAGTATGGACCTTTTAACAATGCTAATTATTCTCACCCACGAACATGAGATGTCTTTTCATTTGTTTGTGTCTTCTTCAATTTCTCTCATCAAAGCCTTATACTTTTCAGTATACAGATCTTTAACTTTCTAGTTAAATTTATTTCTAAATATTGTATAGTTTTTTATACTATTTTAAATGAGATTTTTTTCTTTGTTTTTCAGATGGTTTGTTATTCATGTATTGAAATACAACTGATTTCTGTATGCTGATTTTGTATTCTCCAATTTTATAGAAATAATTTATTACAAACTAGCAGCTTTTTGGTGGGGTCTTTAGGGTTTTTATATATAACATCATGTCATTTAAATAGAAACCATTTAATTTATTTTATTCTAGTTTGTATACCACCTGTGGAATTATCAGTGGGGAAAGGGAAGTCTCCTCAACAATGTTTAGAAAATGGAATGTGCACAAACCAAAAAAAAGAAAAAAAAGAAAAAAGAAATTGAATCTATCTTACACCACTGACAAAAAAATAGCTTAAAATGGATTGGAGACTAAAACATAAGACTTCAGTCATAAAACCTCTAGAAGACAACATAGGGAAAAAAGCTCTTTCAGTTGTGTCTTGACAACATTTTTTTGGATATGTCACCCAAAGCACAAACGACAAAAGCAAAAATAAGAAAGTAGGACTGTATCAAACTAAGCTTCTGTTTTCCCCACTGTGTCCGCAGCCTGTTCTCTATGTCTGTATCTCCATTTCTGCCCAGCAGATAAGTCACAATGGGAAAAAAGAGGGTGGGACAAATGGAAAGAGTAGCATGGAAATATATAAGCTACCACATGTAAGATAGATAGCCCGTGAGAATTTGCTATATGGTTCAGAGAGCCAAACAAGTGTTCTCTGACAATCTAGAAGGGTAGGATGGGGTAAGAGGTGGGAGGAAGTTTCAAGAGGGAGGAGACATATGTATACCTATAGCTGATTCATGTTGATGTATTGCAGAAACCAACACAATATTGTAAAGCAATTATCCTTCAATTAAAAATAAATACAATTTTAAAGATAAAAAGCATATGTGCAATGAAAGAAATAGTCAACAAAATGAAAAGGTAAATGGAAGAAAAACTGCAAATCATATATTTGATAAGGAGTTAAGATCCAAAATATAAAAGGAGTTAAGATCCAAAATATGTATCATACAACTCAATTGCAAGAAAACCAAATAAGTCAATTTAAAAAGTAGAAAAAGGACCTGAATTGAAATTTTCCTAAAGAAGATATATAGGAAATTCAGAAGATGGCAGAGGAATAGGATGGGGAGACCACTTTCTCCCCCACAAATTCATCAAAAGAACATTTCAACGCTGAGTAAATTCTACAAAACAACTTCTGAATGCTGGCAGAGGACATCAGGCACCCAGAAAAGCAGATCATTGTCTTCAAAAACAGGTAGGGAAAATATAAAAGACGAAAAAAGAGACAAAGGAGGTAGGGAGGGAGCTCCGTCCCGGGAAGGGAGTCTTAAAAAGAGAGAAGTTTCCAAACACCAGGAAACACTCTCACTCCTGAGTCTGTGGCAAGCCTTGGAAGCACAGAGGGCAACATAACAGGGAAGAAAAATAAATAAATAATTAAAACCAACAGATTATGAGCCCAGTGGTAACACCCCCAGCGGAGAAGCAGCAGGGACCCCTGCATCGCCACTAGCAAGTGGGGGCTGGGCAGGGAGGTGCAGGCTGCAGTGCTTTTTAAGAATCGGGCCGGAATGCCCTGAGTGTAATCAGAGCCAACTAACTTGGGCTGGCATACCAGACTGTGGGATAGCTACCACGTGAAAAGCTCTAACATAAGACACCACCAGGACCATGCCCAGAACAAAGGATGGAATAGAAATAGCCGGCTGCAGACCATCCCCTGCCGGGGACAGGCAGCCAGAGCCGTAAGGGCTGGAAGGGGGCAATCGCAGCCCCGGAGAGACATTACCTACCAAACTGCAAGCAGGCTTCTTTGCTAACCAAGACTTCTTGGGGTTCTGGACAGTCACCGTCTGCCTGACAAGGGGCGCCAGCGGTACACCCGGAAAGCTGAGCAGCAGGGAAAGGCGATAAGTCACAGCGACCGCGCTCGCCAAACACCTGAGCTACGTGGTCCTGGAAAGGGCACAAAATGCAGGCCCAACTGAATCTGCGCCTCTGAGGGCTACCTGAGAGCTGAGCCTGAGCGGCTTAGACTGGGGAGGTGCACACAGCCTAGGGCTGGCCTCAGACGGTTCCTGGAGGAGCAACATAGAGCCTGAGTGGTGTGCGCCATGTGCAGGGGCATGCCCAGTGTGGCTGAGACACTGCGAGCACATGCCAGTGTTATTTGTTTGCAGCATCCCTCTCTCCCCACAGTGCCATTGAACAAGTGAGCCTAAAAAAAAAAAAAAAGTGTCCGCCACCGCCCCCCTTGTGTCAGGGCGGAAATCAGACACTGAAGAGACCAGCAAACAGAAGAAGCTAAACAGAGGGAACCGCCTTGGAAGTGACTCCACATTGCTCACAAGACCAGAGAAAGTCATAGAAATATCTTTACTATTTTTACGACCATTCTTTTTTGTTGTTCTTGATGTTGTTGTTTGATTGTTTTTTCTTCTATTCTTTTTCTTCTCCTTTTTTTTAAACATTTTTAAATTTTTAAGTCCTCTATTTCTCCTTTAATTTTAATTTTTATAACCTGCATCACTTTTCAAAAAAAAAAAAAGACCCTATTTTTAAAGCAAATGCCGTATATATTTTTTTGTGTGGTTGTTGTTGTTTTTTAATAATTCTCGTGACTGTTTTTTTCTTGTTCTTCTTCTTTTCTTTAATATTGTATTTTTGAAAATCCAACCTCTACTCTAGATTTTTAATCTTTGCTTTTTGGTATTTGTTGTCAATTTTGTACATTTAAAAACCCAATCTTCAGTATCCAAGTTTACCTGAGAGCGAGATTACTGGCTTGACCACTCTCTCCTCCTTTGGACTCTCCTTTTTCTCCACCAGGTTGTCTCTGTCTCCTCCCTCCCCCTTCTCTTCTCTACCAAACTCTGTGAATCTCTGTGTGTTCCAGATGATGGAGAACACTTAGGGAACAGGTTACTGGCTGGATCTGTCTGTCTCCTTTTCATTTCCCTCTTTTATCCTCCTGGCCATCTCTGTCTACTTCCTCCCTCTCCTCTTACCTGTATAACTCCGTGAACATCAGTGAGCAGTCCAGTTTGAAGAGCACACATAAGGAAGTGATTACTGGCTAGCTTGCTGTCTCCTCTTTTGATCCCACCTCATCTCATTCGGGTCACCTCTAACTACCCCCTCCCTCTTCTCTTCTCCATGTAACTCAGTAAACCTCTCTGGGTGTCCCTCAGTGTGGAGAAATTTTTCATCTTTAACCTAGATGTTTTATCATCAGTGCTGTATAGATGGAGAAGTTTTGAGGCTACTGTAAAAATAAAACTGAAAACCAGAAGCAGGAGGCTTAAGTCCAAATCCTGAGAACATCAGAGAACTCCTGAATCCAGGGAACATTAATCGATAGGAGCTCATCAAACGCCTTCATACCTACACTGAAACCAAGCACCACCCAAGGGCCAACAAGTTCCAGAGCAAGACATACCACACTTATTCTCCAGCAACACAGGAACACACCCCTGAGCTTCAATATAGAGGCAGCTCAAGTTACTCCAAAACAATAGACGTCTCATAACTCATTACTGGACACTTCATTGCACTCCAGAGAGAAGAAATCCATCTCTATTCACCAGAACTCCGACACAAGCTTCCCTAACCAAGAAACTTGGACAAGCCACTGATACAACCCCACCCACAGTGAGGAAATTCCATAATAAAGAGAACTCCACAAATTCCCAGAATACAGAAAGGCTACCCCAAACGCAGCAATATAACCAAAATGAAGAGACAGAGGAATACCCAGCAGGTAAAGGAACAGGAGGGTTGACCACCAAACCAAACAAAAGAGGAAGAGATACAGAATCTACCTGAGAAATAATTCCAAATAATGACAGTGAAAAATGATCCAAAATCTTGAAATCAAAATGGAATCACAGATAAACAGCCTGGAGACAAGGATTGAGAAGATGCAAGAAAGGTTTAACAAGGACCTAGAAGAAATAAAAAAGAGTCAATATATAATGAATAATGTAATAAATGAGATCAGAAACACTCTGGAGGCAACAAATAGTAGAATATTGGAGGCAGAAGATAGGATTAGTGAAACAGAAGATAAAATGGTAGAAATAAATGAATCAGAGAGGAAACAAGAAAAACGAATTAAAAGAAATGAGGACAATCTCAGAGACCTCCAGGACAATATGAAACACTCCAACATTCGAATTATAGGAGTCCCAGAAGAAGAAGACAAAAAGAAAGACCATGAGAAAATCCTTGAGGAGATAATAGTTGAGAACTTCCCTAAAATGGGGAAGGAAATAATCACCCAAGTCCAAGAAACACAGAGAGTTCCAAACAGGATAAACCCAAGGCGAAACACCCCAAGACACATATTAGTCAAATTAACAAAGATCAAACACAAAGAACAAATATTAAAAGCAGCAAGGGAAAAACAACAAATAACACACAAGGGGATTCCCATTAGGATAACTGCACATCTTTCAATAGAAACGCTTCAGGCCAGGAGGGAATGGCAAGACATACTTAAAGTGATGAAAGAAAATAACCTACAGCCCAGATTACTGTACCCAGCAAGGATCTCATTCAAATATGAAGGAGAAATCAAAAGCTTTACAGACAAGCAAAAGCTGAGAGAATTCAGCACCACCAGACCAGCTCTCCAACAAATGCTAAAGGATATTCTCTAGACAGGAAACACAAAAAGGGCATATAAACCCGAACCCAAAACAATAAAGTAAATAGCAACGGGATCATACTTATCAATAATTACCTTAAATGTAAATGGATTGAATGCCCCAACCAAAAGGCAAAGACTGCCTGAATGGATACAAAAACAAGATCCCTATATATGCTACCTACAAGAGACCCACCTCAAAACAAGGGACACATACAGACTGAAAGTGAAGGGCTGGAGAAAGATATTCACGCAAATAGAGATCAAAAGAAAGCAGGAGCAGCAATACTCATATCTGATAAAATAGACTTTAAAACAAAGTCTGTGAAAAGAGACAAAGAAGGCCACTACATAATGATCAAAAGATCAATCCAAGAAGAAGATATAACAATTATAAATATATATGCACCCAACATAGGAGCACTGCAATATGTAAGACAAATGCTAACAAGTATGAAAGGGGAAACTAACAATAACACAATAATAGTGGGGGACTTTAATACCCCACTCACATCTATGGACAGATCAACTAAACAGAAAATTAACAAAGAACCACAAACTTTAAATGATAGAATAGACCAGTTAGACCTAATTGATATCTATAGGATATTTCACCCCAAAACAATGAATTTCACCTTTTTCTCAAGTGCTCACAGAACCTTCTCCAGGATAGATCACATCCTGGGCCATAAATCTAACCTTGATAAATTCAAAAAAATTGAAATCATTCGAAGCATCTTTTCCGACCATAATGCATTAAGATTAGATCTCAATTACAGGAGAAAAACTATTAAAAATTCCAACATATGGAGGCTGAACAACACGCTTCTGAATAACCAGCAAATCACAGAAGAAATCAAAATATGCATAGAAATGAATGAAAATGAAAACACAACTACCCAAAACTGGTGGGACACTATAAAAGCAGTGTTAAGAGGAAAGTTCATAACAATACAGACATACCTCAAGAAACAAGAAAAAAGTCAAATAAATAACCTAACTCTACACCTAAAGCAACTAGAAAAGGAAGAAATGGAGAACCCCAGAGTTAGTAGAAGGAAAGAAATCTTAAAAATTAGGGCAGAAATAAATGCAAAAGAAACAAAAGAAACCATAGTAAAAATCAACAAAGCCAAAAGCTGGTTCTTTGAAAGGATAAATAAAATTGACAAACCATTAGCCAGACTCATCAAGAAACAAAGGGAGAAAAATCAAATCAATACAATTAGAAACGAAAATGGAAAGATCACAACAGACAACACAGAAATACAAAGGCTTGTAAGAGACTACTATCAGCAATTATATTGCAATAAAACGGACAACGTGGAAGAAATGGACAAATTCTTAGAAAAGTACAACTTTCCAAAACTGAACCAGGAAGAAATAGAAAATCTTAACAGACATCACAAGCATGGAAATTGAAACTGTAATCAGAAATCTTTCAGCAAACAAAAGCCCAGGTCCAGACGGCTTCACAGCTGAATTCTACCAAAAATTTAGAGAAGAGCTAACCCCTATCCTACTCAAATTCTTCCAGAAAATTGCAGAGGAAGGTAAACTTCCACACTCATTCTATGAGGCCACCAAAACCTGACAAAGATGCCACAAAAAAAAAAAAAAAAAAAACTAAAGGCCAATATCACTGATGAACATAGATGCAAAAATCCTTAACAAAATTGTAGCAATCAGAATCCAGCAACACATTAAAAAGATCATACACCATGACCAAGTGGGCTTTATCCCAGGGATGCAAGGATTCTTCAATATCCACAAATCAATCAATGTAATTCACCATATTAACAAATTGAAAAATAAAAGCCATATGATTATCTCAATAGATGCAGAGAAGGCCTTTGACAAAATTCACATCTATTTATGATAAAACTCTCCAGAAAGCAGGAATAGAAGGAACATACCTCAACATAATAAAGACTATATATGACAAACCCACAGCAAACATTATCCTCAATGATGAAAAATTGAAAGCATTTCCCCTAAAGTCAGGAACAAGACAAGGGTGTCCACTTTCACCACTACTATTCAACATAGTTCTGGAAGTTGTGGCCACAGCAATCAGAGCAGAAAAACAAATAAAAGGGATCCAAATTGGAAAAGAAGAAGTAAAACTCTCACTGTTTGCAGATGACATGATCCTCTACATAGAAAACCCTAAAGACTTCTCCAGAAAATTACTAGAGCTAATCAATGAATATAGTAAAGTTGCAGGATATAGAGTCAACACACAGAAATCCCTTGCATTCCTATACTCGAATAATGAGAAAGTAGAAAAAGAAATTAAGCAAACAATTCCATTCACCATTGCAACAAAAAGAATAAAATACTTAGGAATATACCTACCTAAAGAAACTAAAGACCTATATAGAGAAAATTATAAAGCACTGATAAAAGAAATCAAAGAGGACACTAATAGATGGAGAAATATACCATGTTCATGGATTGGAAGAATCAATACAGTGAAAATGAGTGTACTACCCCAAAGCAATTTACAGATTCAATGCAATCCCTATCAAGCTACCAGTGGGATTTTTCACACAGCTAGGACAAATAATTTCACAATTTGTATGGAAATACAAAAAGCTCGAATAGCCAAAGCAATCTTGAGAAAGAAGAATGGAACTGGAGGAATCAACCTGCCTAACTTCAGGCTCTACTACAAAGCCACAGTCATCAAGACAGTATGGTACTGGCACAAAGACAGAAATATAGATCAATGGAACAAAATAGAAAGCCCAGAGATAAATCCACACACCTATGGACACCTTATCTTCGACAAAGGAGGCAAGACTATACAATGGATTAAACACAATCTCTTTAACAAGTGGTGCTGGGAAAACTGGTCAACCACTTGTAAAAGAATGAAACTAGATCACTTTCTAACACCGCACACAAAAATAAACTCAAAATGGCTTAAAGATCTAAACGTAAGACCAGAAACTATAAAACTTCTAGAGGAGAACATAGGCAAAACACTCTCCGACATAAATCACAGCAAGATCCTCTATGACCCACCTCCCAGAATACTGGAAATAAAAGCAAAATAAACAAATGGGATCTAATTAAGCTTAAAAGCTTCTGCACAACAAAGGAAACTATAAGCAAGGTGAAAAGACAGCCTTCTGAATGGGAGAAAATAATAGCAAATGATGCAACTGACAAACAACTAATCTCAAAAATATACAAGCAACTTATGCAGCTCAATTCCAGAAAAATAAATGACCCAAACAAAAAATGGACCAAAGTACTAAACAGACATTTCTCCAAAGAAGACAAAGGGATGGCTAACAAACACATGAAAAGATGCTCAACATCACTCATTATCAGAGAAATGCACATCAAAACCACAATGAGGTACCATTTCACACCAGTCAGAATGGCAGCGATCCAAAAGTCTACAAGCAATAAATGCTGGAGAGGGTGTGGAGAAAAGGGAACCCTCTTACACTGTTGGTGGGAATGCAAACTAGTACAGCCACTATGGAGAACAGTGTGGAGATTCCTTAAAAAGTTGCAAATAGAACTGCCTTATGACCAAACAATCCCACTGCTGGGCATACACACCAAGGAAATCATAATTGAAAGAGACACATGTACCCCAATGTTCATCACAGCACTGTTTATAATAGCCAGGACATGGAAACAACCTAGATGTCCATCAGCAGATGAATGGATAAGAAAGCTGTGGTACATATACACAAAGGAGTATTACTCAGCCATTAAAAAGAATACATTTGAATCAGTTCTGATGAGATGGATGAAACTGGAGCCTATTATACAGAGTGAAGTAAGACAGAAAGAAAAACAGCAATATAGTATACTAACACATATATATGGAATTTAGAAAGATGGTAGTGATAACCCTCTATGCGAGACAGCAAAAGAGACGCAGATGTATAGAACGGACTTTTGGACTCAGAGGGAGAGGGAGAGGGTGGGATGATTTGGGAGAATGGCATTGAAACATCTATACTATCAGTTAAGAAACAAATCGCCAGTCTATGTTCAATACAGGATACAGCATGCTTGGGGCTGGTGCACGGGGATGATCCAGAGAGATGATATGGGGTGGGAGGTGGGAGAGGGGTTCAGGATTGGGAACTCATGTACACCCATGGCTGATTTATGTCAACGTATGGCAAAACCAACACAGTATTGTAAAGCAAAATAAAGTAAAAATAAAAATTAAAAAAAAGAAGATATATAAATGACCAACTGGTATGTGAAAAAGTATTCAACATCACTAATCACAGGGAAATGCAAATAAGCACTATGATGAAATATTGACTCACATCTGTTAAGATTTCTATTATCGAAAGACAAAAAAAGATAACAAGTACTGGCTAAGATGTAGAGAAAAGGGAAGCCTTGAACACTGTGGTTAGGAATATAAAATAGTGCAACCACGATAGAAAACATCACAGAGGGCCCTCAAAAAAATTAAAATAAAACTACTGTATGATCCAGTAATCCCATTTCTGAGTATATATTGGGGGGAAGATTGCCAAGAGTAATATCAATAATATCAAATATGCAGATGACATCACCCTATGGCAGAGAGTTCAGTTCAGTTGCTCAGTCAAGTCTGACTCTTTGAGTTTACTCAAACTCATGTCCATTGAGTCAGTGATGCCATCCAGTCATCTCATCCTCTGTCATCCCCTTCTCCTTTTGCCCTAATCTTTCCCAGCATCAGAGTCTTTTCAAATGTGTCAGCTTTTCACATCAGGTGGCCAAAATATTGGAGTTTCAGCTTCAACATCAGTCCTTTCAATGAACACCCAGGACTGATCCCCTTCAGGATGGACTAGTTGAATCTCCTTGCAGTCCAAGGGACTCTCAAGAGTCTTCTCCAACACCACAGTTCAAAAGCATCAATTCTTCAGTGCTCAGCTTTCTTTATAGTCTAACTCTCACATCCATACATGACTACTAGAAAAACCATAGCCTTGACTAGATGGATCTTTGCTGACAAAGTAATGTCTCTGCTCTTTAATATGCTGTCTAGGTTGGTCATAACTTTCCTTCCAAGGAGTAAGTGTCTTTTAATTTCATAGCGGCAATCACCATCTGCAGTGATTTTGGAACCCCCCCCCCCAAAAAAAAATAAAGTCAGCCACTGTTTCCACTGTTTCCCTGTCTATCTGCCATGAGTTGATGGGACCAGATGCCATGATCTAAGTTTTCTGAATGTTGAGCTTTAAGCCAACTTTTTCACTCTCCTCTTTTACTTTCATCAAGAGGCTCTTTAGTTCCTCTTCACTTTCTGCCATAAGGGTGGTCTCATCTGTATATCTGAGGTCATTGATATTTCTCCCAGCAATCTTGATTCCTGCTTGTGCTTCATCCAGTCCAGTGTTTCTCATGATGTACTCCTCATATAAGTTAAATAAGCAGAAAGTTAAGAGGAGCTAAAGAGTCTCTTGATGAAGGTAAAAGAGGAGAGTGAAAAAGCTGGCTTAAAACTCAACATTCAAAAAGGTAAGACCATGGCATCTGATCCCATCACTTCATGGCAAATAGACTGGGAGACAATGGAAACAGTGAGAAACTTTATTTTTGGGGGCTCCCAAATCACTGCAGACGGACTGTAGCCATGCAATTAAAGGACTCTTGATCCTTGGAAGAAAACCTGTGACAAATCTAGACAGTGTATTAAGAAGCAGAGACATTACTTTTCTGAAAAAGTTCCATTTAGTCAAAGCTATGGTTTTTCCAGTAGTCATGTACAGACGTAAGAGTTGGACCATAGTGTGGAACCCTTCAGCATCAGTCCTTCTAATGAATAGTCAAGACTGATTTCCTTTAGGACTGACTGATTTGATCTTCTTGCAGTCCAAGGGACTCTCAAGTGTCTTCAAGAGTCTTCTCCAACACCACAGTTCAAAAGCACTAATTCTTCAGTGCTCAACCTTCTTTATGGTCCCTCTCCTCCCACCCCCCACCTGCCACCTGCCATCCCCTCACCCTACACCCTACACACTCCACTCCACCTCTTGCCCCACTGACTCAGATGGTAAAGAGTCTGCCTGCAGTGTCAGAGACCTAGTATGAATCCCTGGGTGAGGAAGATCCCCTGGAGAAGGGAATGATTACCCCCTCCAGTATTCTTGCCTGGAGAATCCCATGGACAGAGGCCTTGTGGGCTACAGTCCATGGGGTCACAAAGAGTCAGACAGGACTGAGCAACTAATACTTTCACTTTCACTTCCACCATTTGTGATATCAATGATGAATCATGCAGGCATTATTCTAAATAAAAAATGTGAAACAGAGAAAAACACTGTGTGATCTATATGCAGAATCCAAATTATATGAACCTGTAGAAAGAGAATATAAATTGGTGATTGACAGGGCCTTTGGACAAGGGAAGTGGATCCAAAGGTACAAACTTTCAGTTACAAGGTGAATAAATATTAGTGATCCAATATGTGACATGATGACTATAGCTGAAAATGCTCTATTATATACTTAAATATATAGACAAGAGAGTAGATCTTAAATGTTCTCCACACACACATACGCACAAATACACACCCCTATGTGAGGTGATAGATGTGTTAACTAACTTATTGTGGTAATCATTTCACAATATATAAGTATATTGAATTGGGTTTTGTGCGCCTTAAACTTAAACACAGTGCTATGCTATATATTGTGATATGTAACAACTGTATCTCAATAAGCTGAAGAAAAGGATCTGTTTTCTATGATCAAGTTATATAAAAGCAGTAGACGAGGGAAGAAAAAGTCCACAAAATGTATATCAAGGGAAACATTCTCATCATGCAAATAGAAGTATTACAAACATTTTTGGTGAGCAGCCAATTCTGGCCAAATGAAAAGATTCAATTCTAGTAGTCTACACTGTGGAGAAGGCAATGGCACCCCGCTCCCGTACTCTTGCCTGGAAAGTCCTGTGGATGGAGGAGCCTGGTGGGCTACAGTCCATGGGGTCGGTAGGGTAGGACTGAGCGACTTCACTTTCGCTTTTCACTTTCATGCATTGGAGAAGGCAATGGCACCCCACTCCAGTATTCTTGCCTGGAGAATCCCAGAGACAGAGGAGCCTAGTGGGTTGCCCTTCTATGGGGTTGCACAGAGTCGGACACGACTGAAGTGACTTAGCAGTAGCAGCAGTAGTCTACACTGACTAACTATATGGTGACTGAAGTGCAGCGGTATACAGAACTCAATGTAAATAAAACAAAAGAAGCCTGATATAGTAAAGAAAGATCTCTGAGAAGAAAGAAGAAGTTAACTGTCAAATTATTGTTCTGTGAAATGCTCATAGATTGCTTCCAATGATTAGAAGTCTTAAAAAAATAAATCTCATGCTCTTAACCAGTGTAAAAATATCTGTACAGCAGCTATTTTCTCTCTAGCATGGTTAACATGGTTGTTTCACTATTTGCTCAATAAGCTGAGAATTTTATTTAAACAACATTTACTATACATTTTTGTTTCTCTGAACTTCCAACACAGTAGAATCTTCACAGCTTCAAGAAGCGACTATTGTATCATTGAAATTTAAGGAAAGTGGTTTAGGCTATGCAATTTATATAAATGTAATGTGACTTTACTCTTGGATTGATTTTCAAGTAGGATCACTAGACTTACATGTCATTTAAAGAGTTCTTATACATTTCCTGGATACCATCTTATTTCGGCAACTAGAGAATTATTCTGTGAGTAAGAGAAGTTATTCTGAAATGCCAAGTATCTGATAATATTTCTCACATTATATCTTGCTGATCTCAATTTAAGGGAGAGAGTGAGAGAGAGGGAGATATTTATATTAATATAGATAGTCAATATGGTTGAACTAAAAATACAAAATCGGGAAGGAAGTCTCAATATGAATTCTTATGGACCATAACTCAATTTCAATATCTCACATTTATAATTTATGCCTCATGAAAAAATATTTTATCACCTGACCCTTAGTCCATTGGGTGTTTTCCAAACCTTGAATCCACACTCAATAGGTAAAATATCTGCTACAATACACAATAGCTACCCAAGCTTCACCAGGAATCAGTTTAGGAACTGGTACAAAAATGCTCTACAAACTTCATAAGAAATAGGTTACTTCATTCCCTCATGGCAGTTAATTATCAGTTATATAACTTCACAGCTATCTATATAACTTCACAGCTACATTTCACATGTGTTGTAGTTTGAGAATCAATCCCCGCATAATGATCACTATCACAGAGCTGTGTAATAGATTCATGTTGCTTTTTATTTATAGATTTATAATATTTCTGCACAAAATTTTTATTTTCACTAAAAGCCATCCTTTAAAAATAAGAGAAAGTTAATGTAAAGTTATATACATAATTTATGTCAATCAATAATATTCTTGGTTCTGAAATACCTAAATAATTTTTTTTAATTTTGAGAATTTATGTATTTTTGTTGTTTGGCCATGATAGTATTTTTTTTTTTTTACTTTATTTTACTTTACAATACTGTATTGGTTTTGGCATACATTGACATGAATCCGCCACAGGATATTTTTGATTGAGATTGAGTTATTGCATATTTTTTATAAATGAAATATAGAAAAATTGAATAATTCATGATTAAAATATAATTTTTGTTGAAAAGTCATTAATAGTTTTATAAGTGGGATTGATCAAATGCCAGTAATTAGCAAACTCTACTTCTTACAGTGATATATAGACCTAGACCTGGCATTAAATTTTTCAACATAGACCTTGGAGTCTAACGTAAGTTTTCTGTTTGTTTTATTTTCCTTTACTAAATGCATATTTTCACAGGATTCTTCATCAACAAATGTGGTATTGGTTTTGCAAAGCCTAGAAAAAAGAATATTTTCTTTTCCTGCACCATATATTATTGGGTATGGTCAGCCAGTTTCAAATATGGAAAGCTGGCTATTTTCTGTGGCTGTAAAACTCGTACTGGTTATGTTTCATTTTTCATGTGAATTGCTGACATCATCATGATGCTGATAGAAAAGCTGCTGCCCTAATTTCAAGCTCCATTAGCAACATAAGAAGTACTGTATTCCTTACATTTATAGAATTGAAGCAATACGGACTTTCAAATAAGTTAAAACAAAATAAAACATAAGGCTTGAGTGTAACGCTTTTAACTCTTGAATTTAAGAATTATATATCTAATGTAATTTACCTTTTTTCTTGTTATATTTATAGTCCTAAGAATTAAGCAAATGCTCCTAATAAAACTATTTTTTTTGAAAATTTTGGGGTTATTATCACACTTAGATTCCTTTATTTCTTTATGCTTTAGTCCATAAAAATATTTTAAATTAAAATTTCACTTTTAATTTCAATAAGGCATTTGTATGGGTGTGTCTCAGGCTGAATAATATATTTTAGAGTGGGAAAAAGTTTAGAACAAAAAGATGTAAAAACTATAATTTAATATGTTTTCTACAAAAATATGTTTATTTTGAGCTGACAATTTCCAAATTTGCATTTTTAAAACTCCAGCCCTGTGGCTTCCTTGTGGTCCAGTGGTTAAGAATCTATCTTGCAATGAAGGAGACACCAGTTTGATCCCTGGTCCAGGAAGAACCCATATACCTTGGAGCAACTAAGCCCATCACCACAACTGCTGAGCCCACGCTCTAGAGTCCGTGAGCTGAGCTACAACTATTGAGCCTGTGCTCCACAACAAGAGAAGCCACCACAGTTAAAAGCTCATACAACACAACTAGAAAGTAGTCTCAGTTTCCCACAACAAGAGAAAAACTGCACACAGCAAAGACGACCCATTATAGCCAAAAATAAATAAATAAATATTTAAAAAGTAAACTGCTGTAATTCTTATTTAAAAAACAAAACAAAACTGCAACCCTTACATCTTATCTGAATGAGGACTAGATTTTAATATAAAACTCGCAACTTGTTATCACTGCGTATATGACTGCTAGGTATATCAAATTCACTGTGTCTAACCAGAGCACTTGATGTCTCCATTTCCACTCATTTAAAATAGTGTCACAAGTTATGCAAATTAAAAATCCAGGCTTTTTCATTCCTTTTCAGAAGGAGTTAACAGGGTCATATCTGATCTTTCTTATTTTGATGACTATCTCAGAAAAAGAACACTTCCACATGTATGGATGTGAGACTTGGACTATAAAGAAAGCTGAGTGCTGAAGAATTGGTGCTTTTGAACTGTGGTGTTGGAGAAGACTCTTGAGAGTCCCTTGGACTGCAAGGAGGTCCAAACAGTCCATCCTAAAGGAGATCGATCCTGGGTGTTCATTGGAAGGACTGATGTTGAAGCTGAAACTCCAACACTTTGGCCACCTGATGCGAAGAGCTGACTCATGTGAAAAGATTCTGATGCTGGGAAAGATTGAGGGCAGGAGGAGAAGGGGATGACAGAGGATGAGATGGTTGGATGGCATCACCGACTCAATGGACATGACTTTGTGTAGGCTCCGGGAGTGGTGATGGACAGGGAGGCTGGTGTGCTGCGATTCATGAGGTCACAGAGTCAGACACGACTGAGCGACTGAACTGAACTGAACTGAACCTAGTCCACACTCCTTTCTCTGCTTATTCTATATGATATATTTATTCTTTGTTTCATAAATAACAAAAGCAGCACGGAGGTTATATTTATCATGTTGCATATTACATCCCTGTTACCTGTGTATCTTATAACTGAAGATTGTACCTTTTGACCGCCTCGTATATACATATAGCCAAAAAAAAAAAAAGAGTGAAATCTTGCTCCTTGTGACAACATGGATGGACCTAGAGGGTATTAGGCTAAATGAGATAAGTTATACTAAGAAAGGCAAATATTATAATTTCACATATATGTGGACTCTGAAAGCAAAATGAATGAAGCAACATATCAAAACAGAAACGGAGTTATAGATACAGAGAAAAAACCAATGTTTATCAGAGGGCAGGGGAGGAGAGAGGAAAGAAACAGATGAAGGAGATTAAGAGGTATAAACTTCCAGTGGCAAAATAAATGAGTCACTGATGTGATATGTACAGTGTAGGGAATATAGTCAATAATGGTGTAATGTCTGTATGGTGACATACTATGACTAGACTTATCATGGTGATAATTTTTAAATATATAGAAATACCAAATCACTATGTTATGTAAACAGAACAAACATAATGTTGTAGGTCATTTATACTGAAAAACAAACATACAAACCTATAGAAAAAGAGATCAGATTTGTGGTTATCAGAGCTGAGAGGTTGGAGGGAGGGGTTATTGAGTGAAGGTGGTCAAAAGGCACAATCTTCCAGTTATAAGATATACAGATATTAGGGATGTAATATGCAACATGATAAATACAATTCAGTGCTTATTTACATATGCAAGTTGTAAAGAGAGTGAATTCTGAGTTCTCATAACAGGATAATAATTTTATTTAACTTTTATGAAATTAAATGAAAGTGAAAGTGTTAGTTGCTCAGTCATGCCTGACTCTTTGAGACCCCAGTCCACTAGATTTCTCTGTCCACAGAATTCTCCAGGAAAGAATATGGGTGTGGTTTGCCATTTCCTCTAGGGGATCTTCCCGACCCAGGGACGAATCCCAGTTCTCCTGCATTGGTAGGCAGATTCTTTACCATCTGAGCCACCAGGGAAACCCATCTGTGTGAGATTATGGATATTCATCTAAGTTTACTGTGATAATCATTTCACTCTGCATGTAGTTAAATCATTATACTGTACACCTTGAACTTATATAGTGCTCTATGTCAATTATATCTCAATAAAACTGGAAGGAAATAAAATATTTATGCATACTCAAAGTTTTAGAATGAAAACTTGAAGGTGTTCTTAGGCATAATGGTACCTCAAAGGAATCATCTGCCTTAGTATGAAGTCACATTCATGGAAAAATCATTTTAAAAAATGGAGAAAGAAGATTTAATAATGAAAAATCCCCTTGATGCAGCCGTGTCTGAAATTAGTTAATAGACTCTCCACATAAATTTAATTAGTTTTTTTTTTCAGTTAATGTCTATTTGAATCAAGCTTTTGTCACTTGAAATCACAAAAGTTAACAATCATAATAAGTGCCACTGTGTTCTTGAGGAACAAGTATAAAGAGAAAAATACAGTAATAGACTCTCAGCAGTAAATTATCCCTAGTAAATATTTTCATATTGTTTATTGTTCTTTTTCTATCCCTGCTCATTTTACACAAATCTTAATTGCTCTAATAAATACACAAATTAATTAGATTTAATTAATTCAATGTGACTTTTTTTCCAGCTTTTTGGACTAATTTTAAAGCAAAATCAGTAATATCTGTCTTTTATGTCCTAAAGAAAAAATAGGGAAGTATTGATGAACTACTAAGAGTAACTCCTAATCTGTATAGCTTTCATCGTCTTTTATGAAAATATGTGTTATTTTAAAAATAGTTCTTTATACTATAGGCTCACCTCTGAAAAAGATTGGAAGCACCATCACGTAAGTAAATAATACAACAGGTAAAACTGGAAATAAATTTATATTTAGTGTACAATTAGATGTTTTATTTCAGTGACTTGGGTAGAAAAGCTACAATTATGGAGCTTTCAAAGATGGTAGCATAATGATACAGCTCTTTATCTGATTTACAGAGAAGGCTGCCATTTGAAACAAAAGAAAAAGAGTAACTAGTACTGAATGAGCTCAAATTAAATGACCACGATTCTGATTTTTTTTCCAATCTTAGATAAGAAGATATCATTTGATAGAAAGAACGAAGGAAACAAAAATAGGTAAACTCTATGGCTTAGGTGACTGCAAATGGAATACCTTTCACCTCTGATTGACTAGGATTGAAATGGAGGCAGTCTCCGTAGAGACTGAAATTCCTCCATGAGGGATGGCAGCTCTTCACAGAGGCTGCCTATGGAGGCTGATGCCTCCATTTCTAAGAGATAAGGAGCATGACATTAAGACTAGATTCACTGGCTCCCATAGCCAATCTTAGTTTCATACTTAGCTTCAATACTCCATATTTTTAAATATAGTGCTCTTTAAAACAATTCAATTTGAAGAATTATAACCTGTTTACTATAATACAATGTGGCTTGGGGAAAATTTTTAATCAATCTATTTCTTAAACTAGTGCTCACACTATTAAACTTCATGTTATACCCATCAACATGTATCAGGGATTTTTCCTTCTATATGATTATACTCTGAAATCCTGTGATTATATTGTTACAAATAAGTGTTATGATTTAAGGATTCATGCATTCTGTCTCTGAGATATAGGTTGAATTTTAATCATAAAATAGAGCATTTTAGTCATAAAATAAAACAGAAATGCAGGCCTTCCATTTACTACTTAAACCATCCATTCTTTGTGTCCTCCACCCCAGGTTCTTCAGGTTTTTGCTGACCTTACTGGCTGCTTTTCAGCTTTGAATATTTCTTCTGCTAAATGCTCTGGCTGTTTGTAATGTCTAATTTTTGGCTTTCTCAGAAGTACATCCAGACCATTATCAGATTTGCAATGAAGGCTTCCTAAACTCCCTCCATACCCACCCTTCCTTTAAACTCCCATTCATGGCCCCTGCACTCTTCAACTCAAAGCAGAGAATTTGCTTTACGCATAAATGGGACAACACTACCTCTTTGCTTAAATCCCTGTCTTGTCTTTTACAGAAAGAACAAAATTTCGAACTCTTTGAAAGACTCTGCATTGTGTTCCTTAAAATTGCCTGCCTCTCTTCTCTTCATTCAACATACTGTAGCCATGTTTTTACTCCATTCCTCAAAAGTGCTAAATCTATATCCACTACCCATAGCATTCTTTCCACAGCTCTTCAAGTGACTGGATTTCTTTTTCTTCTTTTGCTGTCATTTTATATGCACATCATCCAAAGATGCTTTTCCTGATAATCTATTTAAAAGTTCACAAATACAATTCTTAATATGCGTCCATGAATATATATGCATATATATAACTTAATCATTTGCTGTACAGCAGAAATTAACACATTATAAATCAACTATACTTCAATAAACTTTTAAAAATTATTAATCCATACTATACCTCCTTCAAATACGTACTGAAATCTGTGCCAGTATTTTGCATTGAGTAAATTGCTTGTATTTTCTCTTTCTGTTCCACTCAATTACAAGCTCCATCAAGCCTGGACCTTCTGTAATACTCAACACAGGATCAACAACACCAACACCAAGATACACCACCTCCTAGAATTTCTAACCAGATTTGATGTACTAGACACCTGGTACTAACATAGATTTTTACACAAAAATTGACTCTGAATTCATGTTTGCTAAAGATGTTGCATTCTGTTGACATGACTATCGGGAGGCATCTGTTCTAAATTTGGATATTATTCATGATTGCATGTTTATTTATTTATATATGTTGGGACTGTCTCTCACTAGTGTGTGCATGCACTTGTCTCTCTTCCATTGTGTCCAACTCTTTGTGACCCTATGGAATGTAACCCACCAGACTCCTCTCTCCCTGGAATTCTCCAGGCAAGAATACTGGAGTGAGTTACCATGCCCTCCTCCAGGGGATCTTCCTGACCCAGGGATGGAACCCTCCTCTCCTGTATCTCCTACACTGCAGGCAGATTATTTACCACTGAGCCACAGGGGAAGCCCCATGTCTCTCACTAGATAAGGTAATAAGTATAAAAAATGTGGTTTAGACTCAATGGACATGAGTTTGAGCAAACTCCAGGAGATAGTGAAGGAAAGGGGAGCCTGGCATACTGTAGTCCATGGAGTCACAAAGAGTCAGACATAATTTAATGACTCTTTTGAAGTACATGCAGAAAGCAAGCTCACAACTCTCAAAGAAAAGTCAGAGCTGGTTAGTCATTAAAGCAGCAAAAATACATTTTATTAAGGACTATAGCAGTAGGGAAAAGAGACCTTAGAATAAAATCAGGTACAGTTTTGAATAAAGGATAAGCAAGTGGAAATTTATAGCCAAGAAGTAAAAGTGGGAGGGTTGGAGGATAGAAAATTACTAAGAGAAGACATCAAAGGCAAGAGGAATTCTGTCTAAACCAACCAAAAAGAAGCTGTTTGCTGAGGGCAGATCAGAATGAACAGACATCACCTGGAAGATGGTGAAATATGAGGAAATGAATCAAACATCAGGGTGGTGAATACTGTTTAAACTAACTTAGCAGTGTTCTTGATAAAACTAGACTTTTACACAGCAGAGCACAGAAGAGTCTAGGAGAAGTTCCAAGAGTCTGACTAAAGTTGGGTCAAGCGAAGAATCTCTATCACAACATAGTCTTTTCATGAATGTACTGAGAAAAATGTTGTCTAAGTGATATATGAAAAGCCTCACTCTTCCTGAGCTGTTAATTTCATTTATGCAATTAAAGAATCTGGAGATTTATAATGGCTAATAATTGGTTGAACTAGTTTACTTTTAACAATCACATAAGCCTTAAGAAACTTTTAGTTGCAGGTGAAATAGATTGGTGAGACCCCCGCAGGAATGGGAAGAATATGGGTCTGGTTTCATTCAGGAATTTCCTTTTACTTGCTTCTAGATAAACAAGTGCATTTCAGCACATGAATAGCTGAAAGTAAGGTCACCAAAGGCAACCACTTAAATACCTCTGCAGCAACTGTCCTATATGCAACATCTACTCAAGTTCTAAAATTAAGGCAGCTTTCAACTCTGTTCTAGTAATTGAAGAGTGTGGAGTTTCTTGACTCCAATGTTCTATCATTTCTAATAGGCTTGTTCTCATTGCCAACATACTAAATGGTTTCAAAAAAGTGTTTTATACTTTCACATACAAAGTGTTTTAGGCATGGGTGAAATTAAAAACTGTCAAAGAGCAAAGCAAACAAAATTGTTCATCACTGAAGAACTACAGCTGTTTAAGCTACATATTAGGGAAATCTACAGTACCTCATCAGTGCTAGATATTACACCGTCCAGTTGGGGGAAAATTCTCTTTTATCATATTGTCATAATAAAATGTGAAGCTTATCCTTGGTTTGTTTCATTTTTAAGGTGTGGGCTTCCCAGGTGGTGAAGTGTAAAGAATCTACCTGCCAATGCAGGAGACAGAAGAGACATGGGTTTGATTCCTGAGTGGTGAAGATCCCCTGAAGTGGAAAATAGCAACTTACTCCAATATCCTTGCCTGGAAAATTCCATAGACAAGATACAGTCCATGGGATCACAAAGAGCCAGACATCAGTGAGCACACACAAATGAGCTTTTTTTTTTTTTTTTAATGTAAAGGTGTATGAATGAATCAACACTAGTAGAATCTGTGTTCAACACTAGTAGAATTTTTAAAACTCCCAGTGATATAATGCAAATTGGAAGAATTTAGACTTCTTCTAGAAAAGCTTTGCCCATCTCTTCCTATTCCATTTGATTAGCCTCAACTCCAAGTTCAGTTCAGTTCAGTTCAGTCACTCATTCATGTCCAACTCTTAGTGATTGAATGGAGTGCAGAACATCAGGCTTCCCTGTCTATCATCAACTCCCTGAGCTTAGTCAAATTCCTGTCCATCAAATCAACCGTGATGCCATCCAACCGTCTCATCCTCTGTCATCCCCTTCTCCTCCCACCTTCAATCTTTCCCAGCATCAGGTCTTTTTCAATGAGTCTTTTCTTTATATTAAGTAGCCAAAGTATTGGAATTTTGGCTTCAGCATCAGTCCTTCCAAAGAATATTCAGGACTGATTTCCTTTAGGATTGGATCTCCTTGCAGTCCAAGGAACTCTAAAGAGTCTTCCCTTTTGCTTTTGAATTCTTTGCTGCTCAGCTTTCATTATAGTCCAACTCTCACATCCATACATGACTACTGGAAAAACCATAGCTTTGATTAGATGGATCTTTGCTGGCAAAGTAATGTCTCTGCTTTTTAATATGCTGTCTAGGTTGGTCATAGCTTTTTTTCCCAGGGAGCAAGCATCTTTTAATTCCATGGCTGCATTCACCACCTGCAGTGATTTTGGAACCCCAAAAAATAAAGTCTGTCACTGTTTCCATTGTTTCCCCATCTATTTGCCATGAATTGATGGGACCAGATGCCATGATCTTAGCTTTCTGAATATTGAGTTTTAAGGCAGCATTTTCACTCTCCTCTTTCACTTTCATCAAGAGGCTCTTTAGTTCTTCTTCACTTTCTGCCATAAGGGTGGTGTCATCTGCATATCTGAGGTAACTGATATTTCTCCCGGCAATCTTGATTCCAGCTTGTGTTTCTTCCAGCCCAGCATTTCTCATGATGTACTCTGCATATAAGTTAAATAAGCAGGGTGACAATATACAGCCTTGATGTACTCCTTTTCCTATTTGGAACCAATCTTTTGATCCATGTCCAGTTCTAACTGTTGCTTCTTGACCTGCATACAGATTTCTCAGGAAGCAGGTCAGATGGACTGGTATTCTCATCTTTTCAAGAATTTTCCACAGTTTGTTGTGATCCACACAGTCAAAGGCTTTGGCATAATCAATAAAGCAGAAATAGATGTTTTCCTGGAACTCTCTTGCTTTTTCTATGATCTAATGGATGTTGGCAATTTGATCTCTAGCTGCTCTGCCTTTTCTAAATCCAGCTTGAACATCTAAGCTAAGCTAAAGGCAAAGGAGAAAAGGAAACATATACCCATTTGAATGCAGAGTTCCAAAGAATAGCAAGGAGAGATAAGAAACCCTTTCTCAGTGAACAGCACAAAGAAATAGAGGAAAACAATAGAATGGGAAAGGCTAGAGATCTCTCCAAGAAAATTAGAGATACCAAGGGAATATTTCATGCAAAGATAGGACAGAAATGGTATGGACCTAACAGAAGCAGAAGACATTAAGAAGAGGGGGCAAGAATACACAGAAGAACTCTACAAAAAATATCATGGGCCAGATAACCACAATGGTGTGATCACTCACCTAGAGCCAGGCATCCTGGAATGTGAAGTCAAGTGGGCCTTAGGAAGCATCACTACAAACAAAGCTAGTGGAGGTGATGGAATTCCAGTTGAGCTATTTCAAATCCTAAAAGAGGATGCTGTGAAAGTGCTGCACTCAGTACTCATCAAATTTGAAAAACTCAGCAGTGGCCACAGGACTGGAAAAGGTCAGTTTTCATTCCAATCCCAAAGAAAGGCAATGACAAAGAATGTTCAAACTACCACACAACTCCAAGTCATCCTGCAGTATATATCGACTGTGCTGCAATCAGATTTCCTTCTGTTCATGTGTACTACTTGAAAGCAAGTTAAATTTTTGTTATATGATTATGCCTGCCTTCATCAATATGAGTCGTGTTTATATAGGCCTGAGATGCCTCAATAAGTGTTACATATAGAATTCACTAAAATTTCCCCATTCTTTCAAGGCTTCAGTTCTTCATTTTCACAGTTCTATCTTAAAAAGGCTCCTTTCTCATTCTTATTCTCTACCCACGTTCAATGATCTCTGTCTGATGCTCTCTCAATTGTCCTTCAAATGCAACTCATTGGATATTTGAAGATCATCTTGAAAGTGACCTTTAATTTAAATCTTTTTCTCTAGATTAAACCAAAGAAATCATATACTTTGCAGTTCCAATGCAGGTGAGTATAAGCAATAGCTTATACTTTGAGCTTACAAAATCGGAAAGCCAAGACCTAAAGAGTTTATGTATGACTTGTCCAAAAATCACATCTTAGGTAAGCCAACCAGGAATGAAGACCAGAAGCCTGATTTTTCCATGTATCTAATCTTCTAGGGATTTCCCAGGTGGCACTAGTGGTAAAGAACCTGCCTGCCAATTCAGAAGACATAAAAGACATGGGTTCAGTCCCTAGGTTGAGAAGATCCCCTGGAGGAGGGCATGGCAACCACTCCAGTATACTTGTCTAGAGAATCCCATGAACAGAGGAGCCTGGAGGGCTGCAGTCCATAGTGCCGCAAAGAGTCAGCCATGCCTGAAGCAACTTAGCATGCATGCACGATACTCTAGCTGGCTGCTTTAAACATTAATGATACTTGCCTTGCTCCCAAAGAGTATTAAGTTGGGGACACCAGGTAGGCAGCTACTTACTCCATTCATTCAAAACACTTGCCTTGTTCATGTTGTAAGATGCAGAATAGATATCTTAATATTTTAGTCCTGCAGAAGATATAGTAAAAGTACCTATGTGTCCCTTCATTCTAGTGGGTGCGGCGGTGATGAGCTGTTACTTCCCAGTACCTCCCCCTTCAAATACCATCCACAAGAGGTAAATTTCAAAAATGGTGACTCTGACAGCTACCTTTGTATCTCACACAGTATAGAGTTTCACAAAGGTTTGTTGAATATAATGGAATTGAGTGAAATGTGAAACCCCCAGTTCCTATGGATTTTTGTCAAACACATGCTCCCTGGTTGTATTTCTCTGTTCTCAAAGTCTCAGGTTTCCCTCCTCACTGTTCTTGCATGTCATTTCACTGATGCCTCAAATGTAGTGCTAAAACTATTTTTGGTTTGTAAGATCAAGGTTTAAAATTAAAACTAGAAAAATTTGGAAGTTACCTGTTTTGTAAAGAGTCTCTCTTTCCATTACAGAAATTAATTTTATCCTTGACTAGACATTTGGAAATCCCATTCTCTGAGTATTAACTATCTATTGGCTCACTTCATTTAAATCAATTGTTTCCAGTGAATTCAAGCAAAGAGGGTCACTGAAATCAACCATCAACTTGAATATGCAAGACTAAACTGCTGTTTATCAGTTATTAACCTAGATTCCTCAAATCAATGTCCTCATATGCTAAGAAGTAATCATTTTGGTAAATTAATTTTATTAAATAGTTTCATATGTTCTCACTGAAAAATTCAGTTAGGCATTTCCCCCTTTTTTTCTGTTGTATATGTTTTTTCTAATAGGTTTACTTAGGAAAGGCTCCTACATCAAAATATAAAATATTTGCACAAAATCTTTCAAAATTTTTTGAGTATGATCCACTGAAAGATCAGTATATTTAAGGATCAGTTTTAACTTTTTATAGCAATTGAAAGTGTGCTCTAGTGTCTATTATAACTGAGTACCCAAAATGTTAACCTATCCAATATGTGCTGTGTCCTAGGTAATTAGGACATTTCCCTCAAAACAATGATATTAACTAAGGTGGATGGTAAGGGACTAATCAGATAGGAGAAATGAAAATGTAGAGAAAATTATAGGATAAAATCTTGTAATGAAAAGACCAACAATAGAAATATAAACCATCCGCTCTTGTTCTAACCCAAAACAGGTCAGAGGAATTACAAATCTTCTGCTAATTATATACAATACTGATTGAAAGCATCTATGAAAAGAAATCATCAACTAAAATCATGTATGTGTTAAATAACAGCCTGCAAATTGAAAACTGCAAACATCTGTGGTCCCCTTGAGTTTTCTTTCCTTCAACACTTTCAGTAAATTTAATGACACAAGTGAAACCTTGTGGCAGGTCACAAAACTACAGAGTTTATAGATGAACTTAGGATATTTTATGTTCCTTTCAGGATATGTCAAATATCACGCGCACACACACACACAGAGTCAATGCATTGCATCCATCAATCAGGAACAATTTTGCAGTTTGATAGTGGTATTTTATTTATTTAACTCTCCTCTTTCTTTGCTTTTTCTCTCTCTCTCTTTTTTCAAACAGGGTCAAATGCTGTTCTTCAGATCTGCTACAATCAGGTGAGCTCTGTAGAACTCTCCCTTTGTTCTTTGGAGGGGATCCGTTCACACATTGATGTGTACCTTTTGATGATCTGAAAAATGTGGGTGTTCCTTAAGGGCTACTGATCTAGATGCCTCCGTTGCTCGAAATAGATCAAGGGAGGCTTTCTCCAAAAATCCAGAGTCATATCACAAAGAAAACCAAGAAGATTAAAAGTTTTATATTAAATTACACTCGTACCACTAAGCAAAGCTTGTACCTCTTTTTTTTTTTTTTTTTGGTAGAATTACCAGAGAAAATAGCTATATTTACATGCCAAATTCAATAGCTCAGTCTTCTGAAAAAATGGATAAATGATCACATATCTTTAAATTAAATAATGAAGCTGAGGTTTGCCAGAATCAGCAATATATTTCAGCATTAACTTACCTATAATGCTAGCAGCTACTTTGATATTTGAGTCTGTTGAGGCATCAAGATTTTAGAAAAGAAACGATAATACTTATCGTTTTGATTGAGGTTGCATTAACTGCGAAAGGGATAAATAACTGAACTGACAAGTAAACAAGAGGGAATTGTGCCAATATGCATCTTAAGGCTAAATGCTCCACGTTTTAAAAAATAGGCTTTGGCAGAAGAAGTGTAGAAATTGTAGGGGAAAAATTTGTAGAAAACAATGTTGATAAATGTAATAACTTCAAATATTTATTTTTTGTGATAATGTTGATGGCAAACCCTAAAATATCCAATGCACCAATATCATAAATTAATGCCTTTCAGAAAAGGAAGTTGGAAGTTTCACTTAGAACTTTAATTTTTTGTACAATGTCTTCACCAACAATCTAGCCTCAAGAAGAGATGCATTCTACCAGAAAACATCAGCTGAATAACTTTTTGAGTCTTGCAACATATCACATCCTCTGATATCCAGTTACTTATTTTTGCCATATGCACAACTGAGATAAAATTACTCAACATTCTATGTAAGGGTCAAAAGTCAGACCCTCCTTGTTCTTCTGAGAATGGAGGCACACATTTAACTCCTATTTTGACAGTCTACTCTCATAAAATGAAAAGAATCAAGTTTATACAATAAAAAATAAGATTAGGATATTGTGAAAAGGGATGATAGTCTTTAAAATGCTTAATAATACTTTGGAAAAAGGCTGAAAGTAAATATGAACTGTGATTATGCATGACAAAAAATCACTGTACCGAGTTTGAAGAATTGGGAATTATCTGGTGGATCATGGATAAAGTCACCTGCCAGATGCAAAGCTGTTGCAAATTAACTGAAGGGGAGCAAGGAGCTGAAGAGGAGACTGGAACATCACAAAGAGCTTTTAGTCACAGTTTAATATTTATAGTTCTTTTAGGCAGGGTGAGATTAGTCAAACTTGTCTAAATTGGATTCAAAGTGATACCATGTGGCCCAGATTCTGGGTCCACAAAGCCTTAACATTGTTTTACTGAAATAATTGTCTTTAAAGTAAGCAACATATTGCTTTTTTATGTGCTGTTGAAACTTATACAAGGTGAAGGTAATCTTTGAAAGAGTAAGGATAAAGATGAAATTAAAGATTCTAAAAATCAATTAACTGGTCAAATCGCATATCCTTCTTTAACGTTTCATACTAATAATTAGCTATTACTGACAGAAATTAAGGAAGCAAAGATTTTGAATTTAGATTTTCATAAACAAGTATAAGATCTTTGACTGTAATGCTTAAGCTGTCATATTCTTTGCGATTAACCACTGAAAATCCAATCTCTTCATGTTTTTAAACATTCAAATGAAGGACACATTCCTTAGGCAATCCAGCAGTAGAACTAAACCAATAAAACTACCTTCAACTTAAAAAGAATGTTATTTATTTAAAAGATATTGTTAAAGGTCTACCATATTGTGCATATATGTGTATTTAAAATACATTAAGACCACTTACCATCACCAAATTTGAATGAGCACAAACTTAAGAAATACAGTATACAGAAATATTGTTTCCTGTCATAAAATGTCAATTTATGGCTCTTTTATGGTTTGGATCAGGCTATGTCACTCTAAACTAACTTATTAACAAAGAGTAGACACAGTAACAAATGAAATATTTTAAAACAATAAGTATAGCATCATCATATGTCTGATATAAAAAAAAGTGCTCAAGCAAATGGATGCACATAAATTGATTTCAATCTGAAGTGCTTTGATATCCCTGAATATCAGATTAATTTCATGGAGGATTTTTAGGACCTATTTGGATATTTCACATGCTTGTACTGAATGTCCTTTGTACGATCAGAACTGGGTAATATGTATTATATTGAATATTTTATACTCACTAAACGGAAAACATCCCCACTATTCAGCAGGAAGTAGGCTGTATGTTAACTAATCACAAAGTGACTCTTGATCAGAATGGAGAGATTTGCTAAGTGGCTCTCAAATGGAAGAGGTCATTGCCCTCTTCTTAAAGAGGTCCTAGCTACATAGCTTTTTTATGTATATTTTAGGAGAGCTCTGAAGAAAACCAAGCTATGAATATAATAAATGTTCAATGTAGCCAGCCAGTTCATTCAAGTGTCAAACTGTAAAATTTTAGAATCCAACTAAGATATTTCTAAGGTATGTTTTGTGAAAGAATAATTTTTCTTTAAGAATATCAGCATTCTGTGTTACTAGAACACTGTGGAAATGTGTCCCAGCAAGTCATTATGGAGATATGAAAAAGAATATGAATGCCATGTTCAGCTAAATGCAGAAGGCTAAATCAAGATAGAATTTCACAAAATTCAGCTTATTATATAAAATACAAAGTAGCAATCAAAATGTTATACATGATATGATATATGACTAATTGGGTTTCCTCAGTGACTCAGCAGGTAAAAATCTGCCTGCAATGCAAGAGACACAGGATCAATTCCTGGGTCAGGAAGATCCCTTGGAGGAGGAATTGGCAACCTGCTCTAGTATTCTTGCCTGAAAAAAATCCCAAGGACAGAGGAGGAGACTGGTGGATCACCGTCCATGGGTCAAAAAAAGTTGGACACTACTGAGCAAATAAACTTGCACTTAGCTTACAACTAATTGACATTTTGTGTTCATCCTCCTTTTCCTTTTTCCTTTTGTTATTTGCCAACTTTCTTGAAAATCTATGTTTTTTTGAATAAATATTTTTAGTACCCTATCTTCAGTTTCAAAATTAATCTATCTTTTCTTAGGATACTTTGGATATTTCACTGTAAACTTTCTGTTAAAGTGTACTAAATATATTTTCCTCTCTTCAAGAATGTGCTTCAAGAATGTGATCACTTTATATGCTTATCTCTGTGATCCTTAACATGAGTTGCATGTTAACATTACTTAGGGACCCTAAAAACTGCCTTTACATGGGCTCCAGATTTATTGCATTATTTTATTATTATGGGATGGATCTTATGTTTGTTTGTTTGTTTTTAAGTTAATCAGTTGATTATAATGTTTAGCCAGAATTACCAACCACTGAACAATCAAATCCCACATACTCTTGGAGATCAGGGCAATCAAACCTGCAGGTTATGTTGCCTTGCATGCTCACACCTTCTTGAGGAAAGATTCTTTTCTTTCCACCAATAGCGCTTATGGACTATCCTACTTATATAATTTTTAGTACACACGATTTTAGACTCTTAGTTTTGGTAATCATATCAGATTGCCTTATTTTTCCTGCTTTCTTATAAAATCCTGTGGTCAGAGATTCCATTTTATATATCTTTGCTTGTGGCTGTGCATTGTACTCTTTTAATAATAATAGTTTCTTTTTTTAACATCAATGTAATTAACTACTGCATTATCCACAACTAAATATTTTCTAGGTCCTATAAAAGTAAATACTCTTGTACTATGCTCTCTGAATGCAATTCATCATGAGTGAACTCAAATACATATGCAAAAGTAAATATTTAAAATATGTGTATTCATATGAAGATTAACAATAAGAAAAAACAATTTCAAAAAAAAGTATCTCCAAATCAATATATCTTTTCATTTTATAAAAGGAAGAAGATGAAAAAGGTTGCCAGATTCTTATCTTTTAAAAGGTATATACATGGTTTTGTTTTTCTTAGGAATTGTCCATTCCTTAAATAGTACTTGGGCCAAAATTCTATGGATTTAAAAAGTTTAATAATGAATCTAGTTTTGTGTCTCCTAGAAACAAACATATTAATGATATTGAATCAGGGATTTAGATTTGAAGCAAATTTAATTTTCCATTGCAACAATTAGAGAATGAAAAGAAAAAACACAATCATAGAGATTATAACAACTTTTTCCCTGAACAGCAACTCCAGCACTCTGGAGAACTATTTGTATAAAGTGGTTTAAGTCTATTCTATTTGGTTAAACTACTTAACGATTGGCCTATATTTTCCTTTCAAGATAATAAATTTTAACAGACCAGCTATGATTTATGGAACAGAATTACCAGAAAAAATAAGATAAAAACTCAACTTCAACCTATAATGTGTGCCACACACTTTGTTAAAGTGGTTTTCTTTGATGGAGTAGAATAAGTTTTAAATCTTGCTTATTCTGAGTTGTTGCTATGGTAACTATGTACGTCTTATAAAACCGTAAACAATTGTGTAAAATGGTCAAATAGAGCACAAGTTTATAGCTGTACCAGTTTAGTTCAAATGTATACACGCTCTATTTTAAATATTATCTTTACAAAGAAATACTTATTCATTTCAGATGGATGCTCAGAACCTTCTTCCAAAAGATTATGGTTATTTGTGTGTGGGTACATGGTGTGTAATTGGGGGAAAGTAACTTTCCGTTTTCCAAAACATAAAATGAGGTGATTATAATACAGACAACTAAATCCACAGTTCATCCATATAATTATTATGAGTAGTCTATGAAAACATGCCAAGAGCTTTTCTAAGAATTAGGCCCTCAGGTATAAAGATTAGCATGGTTAAATTGACTGCTGGTGATTTGAACAACCTCTAAAGGCTCTGCATAAAATCCATTGACAATGAAAATTTTCATTTAAAAAATGTGCTGCCATGGGCAATCCTTGCTAACTAATTTATAGTCTCTATTTTTATAAGAGTTTGGAAGAAAATGCTTTTAAATAAGCCAAACAAAACTCCCTGAATTTGTTATAGATTAATACATGATGACTTTACCACCAAAACAACAAAAAAAAAAAAAGATAGAAACTATAGGAAATCAGAGGGCATACATCTACTACATATATGGAGCTCTACTTATGAGTTTGAACTGGGGAATGATGTTTCTGTGGTGACCTATATGCTAAATCCCTGAATGAGACAGTAGAAAGCAGGGCTAAAGTTCTTGTTGTCTAATGGTTCATTCACATGGAAAATGTAACCTATAAAGACCATTATAATACTAATGGTTATTGTTTGTATCAATATTACAGTCATCTTAGGCACTCATGTTTAAAATGACATACAGAATTAGTAACTATATATAGATTCGCTCACTCATCTAATAATCATCTTTTTCTAGCCAGTAACAGATAATCGTTGTTACGTAAGGGTCTCCTATGTAAATTAGAAAGCATCCGTGCCTGCTAAGTTGCTTCAGTCCTGTACAACTCTGTGCGACCCTATGGACTGTAGCCCGCCAGGCTCCTCTGTTCGTAGGATTCTCCAGGCATGAATACAGAAGTGGGCTTCCATGCCCTCCTCCAGGGGATCTTCCTCATCCAGGGATCAAATTGTCATCTCTTACATCTCCTGCATTGACAGGTGGGTTCTTTACCACTAGCATCACCTGGGAAGCCCAAATTAGAAGGTACCAAAGGCACAGAGGAATGCCCTAAATCTGGTATACATTTATCTATTTTTCAATTTAAAGGTAAGTATGTTGTTTTTTTTCACTTTTTAATTTTTTTGCTTTCTATGGTGTTTTTTATTTATCTTATTTTATATATTTGATAGGCAAATTAAGAACAATGGATAAAATTAAAATGTAAGTAAATGAAACAGAAGTCTAGATAACAGATTTTTCTAACTAGAATGAGAAAAATGAGAATACAAGAAATGTTGTGTTGTGCTGTTTCTTCAAGGAAAGGTGCATTCTGATTGTGACTACATATATTAAATACACAAATATTTAATTCTGTCATTATAGCATGTGAAAAATACCATTTTATTATTCTCATAAAATGTTTACTTTGTCTTGGCTATCTTTCAAATACTAACACTGAATAAAAATTACAGAAACAACTAAGTGAATTTAAAAAAATTTCCTGTTGCAGAAATTACAGCTATATCACTTAGCTGTTTAAAATCTCAAAAAAATCTTCAGAACTCTTCCAACTCAGAAACCAAAGGTTTGTAATTACCTTAAGCAGTATTTGTGATACAGCAAATAAAAAGAGATGAAATCTATTAACATCCCAGACTAATGTAATCACAATGATAAGCAACAAGCTTTAATAAAGAATAATTTATACTAGAAAAAAAGATTGCTGTTAATAGTTATAGGATTCGAAGATATATATACAGTAGCAGGTATCTGCTACTATAAAATATTCAAAGCTACATTTCATAAACTTTTGACTATGAAATTAAGTAAAAAAGCCAGCTGGCAATATGAATACTTTTACATGCACTGAAACTAAAAGCTACAAACACATTCCCATAGATAATAACTTTTCTTTTTGTAGGGAATTACCTGCCATGGAAAAAGTGAAAAGAAAGAAAAAAAAAATTAACTTCTGTATGTGAGTTAACCGTGTTCTAATGTAATTGGAGGGAATTAGAAGAATATAAAAGGATTTGAGGAAACACAGCACCAAACCTGAGGTGATGCAGCTGTGGCTCTCCTGTTGTCCCATGGCCTTCCCTACAGATAAGATCAGAACATCCTCTGCAAACTGGAGAAAGAAGCAACATACGTTCTGCAAGACTAGAGAAAAATCATAGCATTCAGTCCATCAGTGTTTCCCAATTGTATTATTGTAATAGATTTGATACATTTCAAAAATATCTACTGAGCAGAAATCATGTGCCAGGTCCAGCTCCAGACACTGAAACTAAAACAGTATATAAGACGGTACGCTCTCCCCCCGTTTGTGGAGCTTAAGTCTAAAAGAAAAAAAACAAAAATCTACACTCTAAATTGATGAGCTAATGGGATAAATGTCAGATGGGTTATGTGAAAAGGGATTTCAAAAGCAAATATGAATTATTCGCTCAAAAATAAAATATGAACTATTCAGTCAATAATATTAGTGATAATTCTGCATAACTCTGGTAATGTGTCTCTATTTTACATTCTTGCAACTCAAGCAAATTTAGCACCAGTTACTGACAATAAAGTAAACACGTAGGAAACACATGAAACTTTGAAAAGAATGATGACTGGTGTACAAGATTTTGGTTCAACCACTTCTTGGGTGCAAATGACTCTAGCCTAAGAAATGGTCACAAAGCATAATGATTACCACAAAGTTTCTGTTCTCAAAGACTCTAAGTCTAGGAAAAGGATAAGTTAATAATTTAAAATAATATGATGAGTGTTAAAGAAAGGAATGATGAACTATGGAATCAGGGAAATAGGACAAACATGGGGAGGAAGATTTTCGATAAGCAAAGATGCCTATTAGTGAGTCATAACTAAGCAAAAGGGTTTGGAACAAGAATTCTAGGTGCGGAGCAAAATATAAATGAAAGTACAGAATAATAGTATGTGTGGATGAGGTCACAGAGTTCTATATTACTAAATTAGTAAACATAGTTCAGGAAAATTAAGCAATTTAACTTATACATTGTATGTGTTAGTCATTCAGATGCGTCCAACTCTACAATCCCATGAACTGGAGTCCACCAGGCTTCTCTGTCCATGGAATTCTACAAGGAAGAATACAGGAATGGATTGCCATTTCCTTCTCCAGGGGATCTTTCCGACCCAGGGATTGAACCAAGGTCTCCCACATTATAGGCAGATTCTTTACCGTCTGAGCCACCAGAGAAACCCCAACTTCCGGGTTAACTTAAGCTATAAATTAAGTTAACTATGACAATTTACAGATTAAGTCATAGATTTTTCCATCCTAAGAAATTTGGTATTCTAAATTTCTATCCTAAGAAATTTGATTTTTCTTCTAAGAGTTTTTTTCATCCTAAGAAATTTGGTATTATTATATTAATGGGGAATTGTCAGAGTGCTTTAGTAACTGAAATAGCGTAGTCTTATTTATGTTTTTTAAGAAAGTTTACATTTAACATAGATTATCAGTAGGGACCTACTTTATAGCACAGAGAGCTCTGCTGCTCCTGCTGTTTAGTTGCTACTGCTGCTGCTGCTAAGTCGCTTCAGTCGTGTCTGACTCTGTGCGACCCCATAGACAGCAGCCCACCAGGCTTCCCCAACCCTGGGATTCTCCAGGCAAGAACACTGGAGTTGGTTGCCATTTCCTTCTCCAATGCATGAAAGTGAAAAGTGAAAGTGAAGTCATTCAGTCATGTCCCACACTTCGCAACCCCAGGGACTGCAGCCTACCAGGCTCCTCCGTCCATGGGATTTTCCAGGCAAGAGTACTAGAGTGGAGTGCCATCGCCTTCTCCAGTTTAGTTGCTAGTTCAGTTCAGTTCAATCGCTCAGTCGTGTCCGACTCTTTGCAACCCTATGAATTGCAGCATGCTAGGCCTCCCTGTCCATCACCAACTCCCGGAGTTCACTCAGATTAACGTCCATTGAGTCAGTGATGCCATCCAGCCATCTCATCCTCTGTCGTGCCCTTCTGCTCCTGCCCCCAATCCCTCCCAGCATCAGAGTCTTTTCCAATGAGTGAACCTTTTGCATGAGGTGGCCAAAGTACTGGAATTTCAGCTTTAGCATCATTCCTTCCAAAGAAATCCCAGGGCTGATCTCCTTCACAATGGACTGGTTGGATCTCCTTGCAGTCCAAGGGACTCTCAAGAGTCTTCTCCAAAACCACAGTTCAAAAGCATCAATTCTTTGGCTCTCAGCCTTCTTCACAGTCCAACTCTCACATCCATACATGACCACAGGAAAAACCATAGCCTTGACTAGACGGACCTTAGTCGGCAAAGTAATGTCTCTACTTTTGAATATGCTATCTAGGTTGTTCATAACTTTTATTTCCAAGGAGTAAGCATCTTTTAATTTCATGGCTGCAGTCACCGTCTGCAGTGATTTTGGAGCCCCCCAAAATAAAGTCTGACACTGTTTCTACTGTTTCCCCATCTATTTCCCATGAAGTGATGGGACTGGATGCCATGATCTTCGTTTTCTGAATGTTGAGCTTTAAGCCAACTTTTTTACTCTCCACTTTCACTTTCATCAAGAGGTTTTTTAGTTCCTTTTCACTTTCTGCCATAAGGGTGGTATCATCTGCATATCTGAGGTTATTGATATTTCTCCTGGCAATCTTGATTCCAGCTTGTTTCTTCCAGTCCAGCGTTTCTCATGATGTACTCTGCATATAAGTTAAATAAGTAGGGTGACAATATACAGCCTTGACGTACTCCTTTTCCTATTTGGAACCAGTCTGTAGTTTCATGTTAAGTTCTAACTGTTACTTCCTGACCTGCATACAGATTTCTCAAGAGGCAGGTCAGGTGGTCTGGTATTCCCATCTCTTTCAGAATTTTCCACAGTGTATTGTGATCCACACAAAGGCTTTGGCATAGTCAAAGCAGAAATAGATGTTTTTCTGGAACTCTCTTGCTTTTTCCATGATCCAGCGGATGCTGGCAATTTGATCTCTGGTTCCTCTGCCTTTTCTAAAACCAGCTTGTACATCTGGAAGTTCACGGTTCACGTATTGCTGAAGCCTGGCTTGGAGAATTTTGAGCATTACTTTACTAGCATGTGAGACGAGTGCAATTGTGTGGTAGTTTGAGCATTCTTTGGCATTGCCTTTCTTTGGGATTGGAATGAAAACTGACCTTTTCCAGTCCTGTGGCCACTGCTGAGATTTCCAAATTTGCTGGCATATTGAGTGCAGCACTTTCACAGCATCATCTTTCAGGATTTGAAATAGCTCAACTGGAATTCCATCACCTCCACTAGCTTTGTTCATAGTGATGCTTTCTAAGGCCCACTTGACTTCACATTCCAGGATGTCTGGCTCTAGATGAGTGATCACACCATCCCTAAACCATGTCCAGATCTTTTTGACCCTATCAATTGTAGCCCGCCAGGGTCCTCGGTCCAGGGGATTTCCCAGGCAAGAATACTGAGGTGGGTTGCCATTGCCTTCTCCAAGGAATCTTCCTGACCTAGAGATATAACCCTGGTCTCTTGCATTGAAGGTGAACTCTTTTTTGCTGAGCCACCTGGGAAGCCCACTCAATACTCTATAATAACCTAAATGGGAAAAAAATTTTAAAAAGAATAAATATGTGTATATGTATAACTCAATCACTTTGCTGTACGTCTAAAACTAATAACATTGTTAATCAACTATACACCAATACAAAATAAATATTTAAATAAAAGCTGAAATTATACTCAGAAACCTAGTGACTCAGAAAGAGATGGTAAAGTGTGGACTTAAGGGGTGGGTAGTATGGGTAGAGAAAGGACATATGCTGGATATGTATTTAGAAGGTAAAATCAATTAGTGATGAATTGATCAAGGTCTGGAGTGATCGATAACTGAGAAACTTATTAAACTTGGATTAGCTAAGAATTAGCTTTATCAGTGGTAAGCTTTGGGGAGTTAAGGATAATGAGTTACAATTTAAGCTTGTTACATTTTTGACAACCTGTAGGATATTGAGCAGAGAAGGCATGGCAACCCACTCCAGTACTCTTGCCTGGAAAACCCCATGGACAGAGGAGGCTGGTAGGCTGCAGTCCATGGGGTTGCAAAGAGTGGGGCACGACTGAGCGACTTCACTTTCACTTTTCACTTTCATGCATTGGAGAAGGAAATGGCAACCTACTCCAGTGTTCTTGCCCGGAGAATCCCAGGGTTGGGGAAGCCTGGTGGGCTGCCATCTATGGGGTCACACAGAGTCGGACATGACTGAAGCGACTTAGCAGCAGCGGCAGCAGCAGCAGGATATTGAGAAAAATGTGGACACCCCCACCATCTTCGGTGATTGATCCTGCCTACTTGCATTCTACTTCATCATCTACTTCTTTTCCTCAAGAGCAAGATTTGAGATTAATCTGGAGGCTTGGTGATAACAGTGTAGGAGGGTATCCCAAGAGCATTGATGTGGTCAGTCATACATGTCTGCTGGGTAGGGAAGGACATGAAGCCAGGACCAAGGCGGGACAGAATAAACGGTATATAGACATTTATAATATAGTTTTAAATTATTTTCCCTGCTAAGATAGATATTTTAATTTCTAAATATTTATAGATTAATAAACTATAGATTAGAATTAACACTTTCAGTCACCTTTCTGTGATTAATTATATTCAATGCTACTGTCAAGATTAATTATTCAATACATGTAAACTTCAAGATTCACTCCTTCAGTCAATTGAAGTAAAGTGATGGTATTCATCTTGGTACATCCAGAATTTCAAATGTCTAAAAATACCTATTTCCATGGTGAATCTTGCCCTTATTAATAGAATATTATTTGTTTAAAAGACCTTTCAGTTATATCCAACTCTATGATACCATGGATGGTAGATCGCCAGGCTCCTCTGTCCTTGGAATTCTCCAGGTTAGAATACTGGAGTGGGTAGCCATTCCCTTTTCCAGGGCATCTTCCAGACCTAGGCATGGAACCTGAGTCTCCTGCATTGCAGGCAGATTCTTTACTATCTGAGCCACCAGGGAAGTCCCCATATTTGGATGTAAAAGAGCATGTGTGTGTGCAATTGCTTCAGTTGTGTCCAACTCTTTGTGACCATATAGACTAGGAGCCTACTAGTCCCCTCTGTCCATGTGATTCTCCAGGGAAGAATACTGGAGAGGGTTGCCATGCCCTCCTCCAGGAGATCTCCCTGACCCATGAATGGAACCTGCTTCTCCTGTGTCTTCTGAATCTCAGGCAGATTAATTACCACTTAGCTACTAGGGAAAGCCATAAAAAAGCATAGTTGTATGCAAAATTTTTAAAGTAAAGCATGTGTGAAATGAAAAATTTGAAGAGTATCTTCTTAAACTATTCAAGTATATATATATATATATAGATAGATAGATAGATAGATAGATATAGTTTCCTTGTTGTTATAATAAAGGAAGTATCTGAAAAATTAACTCTTTTAATTCAGTAGGTTGATTCTTTTATTGTCAATACTGACCTGTTTCAAGGGACTGTGTTTATGATTTGTCAGGATGTCTTAGCTCTTGCCATTGTAGAACATGAGAAAGTGTGATTTTTATTCAAAATAATATAGAGAACATCTACATACATGCCCTGATGATATATTTCATGAGAAAAATTTCCTAGATTTAGGAGGATATATGAGTTAAATGCTTTGCTATGAGCTAGTTAATAAATTGATCCAATGAAATTTAATATCAAAAGCATTTTACTAGAGAGTATCATACCGAGTGAAGTCAAAAAGAGAAAAATCAAATACTGTATATTAATGCATATATGTGGAATGTAAAAATGGTATAGATTGTCTTATTTGCAAAGTAGAAATAGAGACACAGAGTAGAGAACAAACATATAGACATCAAGGGGGAAGGGAGGATGGGAGGAACTGGAAGATTGGGACTGACACATATGCACGTTTGGTGCTCTGTATAAAATAGATAACTATGAGAACATGCTCTGTAGCACAGGGAACTCTACTTAATGCATGAATGGAAATGAAGTTCAAAAGGCAGGGGTATACATATGTATGTATGTGTATATATATATATATATATATATATATTTCTTTTTTCCCCCCCAATCAGTGCAGTGATCAACAATCCAGCTGCCAATGAGGGAGACACAGTTTCGATTCCTGGGTTGGGTCAGGAAGATCCCTTGGAGCTTGGAGTGGCAGCTCGCTTTGGTATTCTTGCCTGGAAAATTCCATGGACAGAGGAGCTTGGCGGGCTACAGTCCATGAGGTTTCAGAGTTCAACATGACTGAGCAATTGACTGTACACACATGCATGCACGCACACACACACACACACACACACACACACAAATACATATGGCTGGGCTTCCCTGGTGGCTCAGATGGTAAAGAATCTGCTTGCAATGCAGGAGACCTGGGTTCAATCCCTGTGTTTGGAAGATCCCCTGGAGGAGGGCATGGAAACTCACTTCAGTATTCTTACCTGGGGAACTCCCATGGACAGAGGAGCCTGGCAGGCTACAGTCCACAGGGTTTCAAAGAGTTGGACATGACTGAGCAACTAAGCACAGCACACAACACATGCACGTGGTTGATTCATCTTCCTGTACAGTAGAAACAAAATTGTGAAGCAGCTATACTCCAATAAAAAGTATTAATACTTTTAAAAAAAACATTAAAATGTCAGATATTTTTGTAACAAAGAAAACCTGAGGTCAAGGGTGAAAACCAAATAAATATTAACAACTGGAAACTATAAATTTATAAAATTGTAAGCTCAAGCTCAAATTCATTACACAATACAACCAATAGGTAGTAATGCTTTGTAAAAATAGAAAATGAACTACAAGTGCCTCCTCCGAAAATCCTCAAGTAAAAGAAATCACCTGAAGCTGATTACCATAGATGCTACTGCTCTGATTGAATGAGCCCTAATTTGGCCCTTAAATGACAATTTCACTGAAGAACAACAATGAGGAATATATGAGGATAGCCATTTCAACACAATTCTTTCAGAGATTGGTTGACATAATATCATTGTGAAAAAGTGAGAAGAAATTGAATGAATTTTCCAAAGAGTTAAAATCCAGAAACACTAGGATCTAGCTTATCAGCAACCAGCCAAGAATCTTCAATAGAGAAAATGTGTACTTAGTGAATTTCCATATTCAAAGCAAACATAGTGGGTTTATGTTATTACCTAAGATTATGCAAACAAAAAACTCAGTAAATGTGAAAGTGGATACATTGATTTAAGTTACTTCATAAATTTGTGTAGTGTACTGTGTGCAAAACATTATATGATCTTACATAGTGTTAGTTATTGGGTCCCATCAGTTCAGTTCAGTCGCTCAGACGTCCCATAATTATAGTTAAACAATCTTGAAGCTGAGATTCCTGGTCGAATAATCTACATTTTGCCCAAATATAGATTAAACTAATCTACATTTTTTGTAAGTAATCTACATGATATTGTAGATCAAAAAAACCTACAAAATTTGCCCCCAATAATTTGACCCTTATCTCATCTCCATATTTACTCTTCTTTCCTGCACTATTCCCTCTTTCTTCTCTTCAATTAATGCAGGATGCCCTATTCTTCATCTACAACATGTATCCAGCTTCTCTGTGATATGTTTATGTATTCTTATTCTATTTACTTTTATGATAGTAAAATATATTTATTTCTCCATTGAAGTTTTACAAGCTGCTAGGAATTGAGAGATGTTTGGAAATCCTGGAAGCTTTATGATTTTGCTGTTTTGATTTTATTTAATAATAATTTTAAGTTAATATAAGCATATTCTGGATCATGACCATTTTTTAAAGCTACTGCCACTCAATTTTAATCAACTATATTTATATAGAGACAATTTGAAGTTTGGAAATATTTAAAAATATTATAGTAAAAATAACATGTCAGTAGGGGAAATTTGAAAGCTTTTATTTCTTTTTATTTATTTATTTTATTTTTTTATTTTTTTAGTTTTTTTATTTTTTTAATTTTAAAATCTTTAATTCTTACATGCATTCCCAAACATGAACCCCCCTCCCACCTCCCTCCCCATAACATCTCTGTGGGTCATCCAGCTTTTATTTCTTAAGAAAAAGATAACCAACTAAAAGTAAAATTACTAAATTTTTAAAATCAAATACTGATTTAACATTCAGTTATTTGCAAAATTAGTAACTTCAAAAATGTCTCCTTTCCTCATAGCTGTATTATAAAATGCTTAAAGAACATACATCTTTGCACTACTTAAAATATTCAGTAACTGGTTCACATGAAAAAACTTCTTAATTAACACGAATAATTGATTACATACTCAACCCCCCCCAATTTTATCTACCTTCAAAACTTTTATCATCATAAATTAACATGTATTGATAACTTTTACAAAGTCTGATGACTAGAAATGTCACATAGGTCCATTTCTTTAGCATATCTGAAAAGGAAAATAAAAAAAAGTTAAAATGTACAATCCTTGTAGTGGATGCTATTGTTGCCTCTGCCTTTTAGTTTGTTATTGTTGCTTAGTTGCTAAGTCATGTCAGACCCTTCTGCGACTCCATGATAGCCTGCCAGTCTCCTCTGTCCATGGGATTTCTCAGGCAAGAATGCTGGAGTGGGTTGCCAAGTCCTTCTTTGTGTGATCTTCCTGACCCAGGGATCAAACCATTGCTCCCCTTGATTTAGTAACTGGCCAACAGTGGTGTGAAAAAGACTGTGTCTTTCACTCAGGAAGGAAAGTGAAAGTCAGTGTTTGGAATCCATGGACTTCTTGCTAGGTTCCTCTGTTCCTACAACTCTCCAGGCAAGAATCCTAGAGTGGTGGGCTGCCATTCCCTTCTCCAGGAGACCCTTCCGAACCAGGGACCAAACCTAGATCTCCTGCATTGCAGACAGATTATTTACCATTTGAGCCTCCAGAGAAAACCTCAGGAAAGGAAGCAACTAACTCCATAGTTAGTAAATGGCAATTCACAGTATTCTTGCCTGGGGAATCTGCATGGACAGAGGAGCCTGACAGGCTACAGTCCATGGGGTCGAAAAGAGTTGGACCTGACTGAGCAACTAAGCATAGCACACAGTACATATGCGTGGCTGTAAATATCTTGCCTTACAGTTATTGTGGGTCAGAAATCTGGATAGGATTTAAATAGGTGCACCACCTGAGAGTTTCTCACAAAGCTGCAGTCCAGGTGTCAGACAGGAGTCTAATCTGAAGGTCCAGTTGGTGAGGGTCCATGTCAAGCTCAGTGGTCATTGACAGCATTCAGCTTCCTGCCATCCACTGGCCAGAAACCTCTCTTAAGTCCTCACTATCGCAGCCTCACTTCATAAAAGTGTGCAAGGTAAGAAAGCAAAGGAGAAAATCTGCTAGCAATACAGAAGTTACAATCTTTTGTAAGGTAATTAGCTAATTATGTAACTAAACTCCCATCAACTTACTAAATTCTACTGGTCACCAGGACCTGTTCATACTTTAGGGATACAGATTGTCAAAAGGAATGGATACCAGGAGGTGAGGTTCATTGCAAACCATCTTAGGAGTTTGGCTGCCACCATAGGAAAAGAAATATTTTATCCCTGGTAGTCAGATTTCTAAACAACTTTTTCTTTTCTTTTTTCTTTTTTATATATTCACTTCATTTTCATTAAAATTAGGAAAATACCACCTAAATACATTGTAAAAATGTGTCCCAAGAGATTTGGACATTTGTGGTCTGTTAGACTTATAGTTAAAATGTTTTCTCACCACCAAAAAAAAGGTGGAATGTATGCTTTAAAACTGTGGTGCTGGGGAAGACTCTTGAGAGTCCCTTGGACAGCAAGGAGATCAAACAGTAAAGCTTAAAGGAAATCAACCCTGAATATTCACTGGAAGAACTGATGCTGAAGCTGAAGCTCCAATACTTTGGCCACCTGATGTGAAGAGCCAACTCATTAGAAAAGATCCTGATGCTGGGAAAGATTGAGAGCAGGAGGAGAAGTGGGTGACAGGATGAGATGATTGGATGGCTTCACCAATCCAATAGGCATGAGTTTCAGCAAACTCCAGGAGAGAGTGAAGGACAGGGAAGCCTGGCTTTCTGCCATTCATGGGGTTGTAAAGAGTTGGACATGACTGAGCAACTGAACAACAACAACACGGAGGCAAGGAAAAAAAAATTATACCAATGGCTAAATTTTATTTTTTAATCTACACACAATGGATTTTGATGAAGTTGCTAATTAATGCAATAGAGATGAGGAATGAACCCAAAGTATTTTTTTTCCTTAAAATTATATCAAACCATTCCTTTAACCCATTGTAGCATTTGACAACTCTGAGAATTAAACTCATCAGTTCTACATGTTTTGGTCTTGAATGATTTGATTATCAGTGGACTGTAAACTTATTTCATGATTCACCCCTGTTTTATATCTGCCTCGCCCCAATTCACAGGAGTTCTCTTTAGCCCCCATGGCATGCAAAAACTTAGGGTATATTTACTTTTATCTTTGCCTGAAAGTGTTTGCTTCATATTTCACCTTCATATGTCATCCCAAATTACTATATATTCTCGCTGATAACAAGTCATGATCACCTGCTGTTTTGAAAATTACACTCAGCCAAACAGGAAACTTCAAACAGCAGAATTTTCTCCCTTTCCTACCTGTCCCTCTCTTTCAGTTGAACCACTGATCTACTGACCCTGAGGTACACCAAGTTTTTCCTTCAAAGATATTGGTGTAGGTGCATATCATTCTTTCATAGTAGGTGTCGCTTAAAAAAAAATTTGACCTCACCCCCCACAGCATGTGAGACCTAAATTTCCTGACCAGGGATCAAACTGGCACCCTGTACATTGGAAGGTGGAGTCTTAATCCCTGGACTGTTGGGGAAGTCTCAGATATCATTATTACAATTATTTGTTCATTTTCTTACTTGTACTTGTCTACTTCTATCATTTTTCCCAATAGCTCTCCAAAGGAGATAGGAATTACATTTGTCTTAATCATCTTTGATGCTACAAAGATTCACAAAGTATTTAGTTTATAGTAACCTTTCCCTGATAGCTCAGCTGGTAAAGAATCTGCCTGCAATGCAGAAGACTCAGGTTCAGTTCCTGGGTCAGGAAGATCCTCTGGAGAAGGGACTAGCTACCCACTCCAGTATTCTTCCTGGAGAATTTCATGAACAGAGGAGCCTGGCAGACTACTATCCATGGGGTCACAAACAGGAGGACAGGACTGAGTGACTTCCACTGTTCAATAAATAGATTTTGTTTGTATTGAGAACAACAAATTCATTACTTAATTAATCAAAATTAGGTGATTTCTTTAGGTTCTGCTAAAAATTCAAACCATGGAGTGTCTTATCTATCTTGGATTCCTTGTGTCTAGAGATAGACTAAGTCCTTTTTTGTACAATAATTGTCCCAGTTTATACCTAGAACCCTATATAATTATGAATAGCTTCCACTTTCATTCTCAAAATACTCTAGTTTGAATGATAAATTAGGTAGTCATCCTATTTGTGTCTCTAGTAATTTCTCTATCATATACATTTTTTAAAAAATTGTTTTTTGTGTGTGTGAGTTTGGTAGAGTAAAACTTCACCAGCTAATAGAACACAATATTATCTTGAACTGTTAAATTACTTCATTTACATTTTTCATTTTGAGAAAGATCTAATCATGAAAATAATCACCATCATAATTTTATCATGAGACAAGGAACATACAAAATATTTAGGTGTTTAAAAGATACTTTCTAGACCGTAAGATGACCATGTGATCAAAGCCACCACTAGTTTATTATGTTTGCCCCATCTATTGCATTTAGGATATAGACTATATCTAAAGGGAGGTTAGAAAAAATATAAATAGGCAGTATAATTTTCAACATTTAATTATTTCTATATCAGTTACCTGTATATAAATAGTGCTTTTAAGATTTAATATAATGCATTAAAATTGTATACTTAAAATAGAAATAAATTACTTTTGTCATATATTTCTAACCTAAATTTCAAACATTCATACAAATAATTTAAAAGTAATTATAGGACTTTCAAAGATGGATTTTTCTTTTTTCTTGAATAAATGTATATTAATATGATATGAAAACAAAATTTTTAATTTTATGTTACTAATAAGCAAGAGTTTAGATACATGTTTAAAAATGAATTCAGCTTATCTCATTTTGATAATCAAAACAAGAGAGATCCTAAAAATTATGACAAGGAAATTAAAAAGCCAAATAAGGCCCCTAATCACAGTTTAGAAAGTATTCTGGTAAGAAGCCAGAGTGCTTCTTTTTGAAAACCAATTGCCCCCATTTATTGACAGGAATGATATTTTTCATTGAGGTCATTAAAGCCCAATAACATTGGCATACCTTGTTCCCAAAACTGGCCACCAAATAAACAAACGTACTTTGTAAGTCTCTAGTTAGATACAGAAAGTATTATAAATAGTGAATCAAGTGCCACAATAACTCATGCCTAAAAAATATATCCTTCAGTTCAGTTTAGTCGCTCACTCGTGTCCAACTCTTTGCCACCCCATGGACTGCAGCATGCCAGCGCTCCATGTCCATCACCAACTCCCAGAATTTACTCAAATTCATGTCCATCGAGGTGGTGATGCCATCCAACCATCTCATCCTCTGCCATCCCCTTCTCTTCTCGCATTCAATCTTTCTCAGCATCAGGATCTATTCAAATAAGTTAGTTCTTCGTATCAGGTGGCCAAAGTATTGGAGTTTCGGCTTCAACATCAATCCTTCCAATGAATATTCAGGACTGATCTCCTTTAGGATGGACTGGTTGGATCTCCTTGCAATTGAAAGGACTCTCAAGAGTCTTCCCCAACACCACAGTTCAAAAACATCAGTTCTTCTGTGCTCAGCTTTCTTCATTGTCCAAATTTCACACCCATATATAACTACTGGAAAAACAGTACCTTTGACTAGATGGACTTTTGTTGGCAAAGTAATGCCTCTGCTTTTTAATATGCTGACTATGTTGGTCATAACTTTTCTTCCAAGGAGTAAGTGTCTTTTAAGTTCATGGCTGCAGTCACCATCTGCAGTGATTTTGGAGCCAAAAAAAAAATAAATAAATAAAGTCCGCCACTGTTTCCACTGTTTCCCCATCTATTTGCCATGAAGTGAGGGGACCAGATGCCATGATCTTCTTTTTCTGAATGTTGAGCTTTAAGCCAATGTTTTTACTCTCCTCTTTGACTCATCAAGAGGCTCTTTAGTTCTTCTTCATTTTCTGCCATAACGGGGGTGTTATCTACCTATATGAGGTTGTTGATATTTTCCCCAGCAATCTTGATTCCATCTTGTGTTTCTTCCAGTCCAGCGTTTCTCATGATGTACGCTGCATATAAGTTGAATAAGCAGGATGACAATATACAGCCTTGACATACTCCTTTCCTAATTTGCAACCAGTCTGTTGTTCCATGACCAGTTCTAACTGTTGTTTCCTGACCTCTCCGAGGCAGGTCAGGTGCTCTGGTATTCCCATCTCTTGAAGAATTTTCCATAGTTTGTGGTGATCCACACAGTCAAACACTTATTGTCATAGTCAATAAAGGAGAAGTAGATGTTTTTCTGGAACTCTCTTGCTTTTTCCATGATCCAGCAGATGTTGGCAATTTGATCTCTGGTTCCTCTGCCTTTTCTAAAACCAGCTTGTACATCTGAAAGTTCACAGTTCATGTACTGCTGAAGCCTGGCTTGGAGAATTTTGAGCATTACTTTACTAGCATGTGAGATGAGTGTAATTGTGCTGTAGTTTGAGCATTCTTCGTCATTGCCTTTCTCTGGGATTGGAATGAAAACTGACCTTTTCCAATACTATGGCCACTGCTGAGTTTTCCAAATTTGCTGGCATATTGAGTGAAGCAGTTTCACAACATCATCTCTTACGATCTGAAATAATTCAACTGGAATTCCATCACCTCCACTAGCTTTGTTTATAGTGATGCTTCCTAAGGCCCACTTGACTTCACATTCCAGGATTTCTGGCGCTAGGTAAGTGATCACACCACGTGATTATCTGGGTCATGATCTTTTTTGTATACTTCTTCTGTGTATTCTTGCCGCCTCTTCTTAATATCTTCTGCTTCTGTTAGGTCCATACCATTTCTGTCCTTTATTGAGCCCATCTTTGCATGCGCAGCACTGGAGAGAGCAGCGGTGATGAGATACCCCATGTCCAAGGGTGAAGGGCTCAAACAAACTTTGTGTGCACCAGGACCCAGGGACCCCCCAGAGACTGAGGCAGAACTGTGTTTGAGCATCTCCTGTGAAGGTACAGGTCAGTCAGTAGTGGACTGACACAGGGACAGCGGCTCTGGGTGCAGCAGACTTGGGTATGGCATAAGCCCCCTTGGAGGAGGTCACCATTAACCCTACTGTAGAGCTACCAGAACTTACACAGAACTGGGAAATAAACTCTTAGAGGGCACAGACAGACCCTTGTGTGCACCAGGACCCAGGGGGAAAGGGGGCTGGATTGCAAAATGTCTTTAATTTTCTTAAGTTGATTACAATTGAGACCTTGGAAACTGACGCCTTAAATAAGGTTCATTTTATGAAAAAATGTTAAGATCAAGTAGAGAAAAAGTTTATGGGACAAATGTGGACTTTTGGTGGCCTGGAAAACTTCAATTAATAAGCCTTTTCTTTCTTCTGCAATTGCAAGTAGGAATAATGCGAGATAATAAACTATTTGACCAAAGAGAGTGATAGAGAGGAAGATTTTCTTCTATCTATCAGAAGCCCTAAAACATCTGGAATTGTTCACTTTGATTCACAGGGGCAATAAAACGGAAAAGCTGGTGGAGAGTAATTTAGTGGCTTTCCACTTCATTGTGCAGTCTTTGTATTTTTGCAATCCATTTGATATCTGTTTTTATTTTTGAATGCAAAATGGTGTTCATTATATAAATGAAATGAGCCACTTGATGATGGTGGAGACATTGTTTCTACAACCTGCCAAAAATTAGCTGAACAACTGCCGTGAGTGATGATGGGGAACTAAATCTTTGCATATGCTGAAAAAAATATAAAAAATAAATTCCATGTGTATTGCATGTCCTTCAATTCACAGCTGGTTAAACCATTAAAAATACAGCATTTATTTTCAATTTGCTTCACATTGAATGGAATTTATGATCCTTTTCATAAAATTAATATCCACAACCCTCTATAATTCAGATGCTAATGACTTGTTTTTAATGTCCAAGATTATAACATTGACTCTTTCCTTTTCTAGTCCTCTCTTGAACACTAGTTTGCTCATTATTTGCCATTAAGTCAGGTAGAGCTGGAGAAGTAGGAAAATTATAGTAAAGAATTGTGTGACGTGAAAGTCTGACAGGAAGTCATGAATGGATGGATCAGTTCAGTCAGTTCACTCGCTCAGTCGTGTCTGACTCTTTGCGACCCCATGAATCGCAGCATGCCAGGCCTCCCTGTCCATCACCAACTCCCAGAGTTCACTCAAACTCATGTCCATCTAGTCGCTGACGCCATCCAGCCATCTCATCCTCTGTCATCACCTTCTCCTCCTGCCCCAAATCCCTCCCAGCATCACAGTCTTTTCCAATGAGTCAACTCTTCGCATGAGGTGGCCAAAGTACTGGAGTTTCCGCTTTAGCATCAGTCCTTCCAAAGAACACCCAGGACTGATCTCCTTTGCAATAGACTGGTTCGATCTCCCTGTAGTTCAAGGGACTCTCAAGAGTCTTCTCCAACACCACAGTTCAAAAGCATCAATTCTTCAGCACTCAGCTTTCTTCATAGTCCAACTCTCACATCCATGCATCACTATTGGAAAAACCATAGCCTTAACTAGATGAACCTTTGTTGGCAAAGTCAAGTCTCTGCTTTTGAATATGCTGTCTAGGTTGGTCATAACTTTCCTTCCAACGAGTAAGCGTCTTTTAATTTCATGGCTGCAATCACCATCTGCAGTGATTTTGGAGCCCCCCAAAATAAAGTCTGACACTGTTTCCACTAGCTAGATAAAAATGAAAGATAAGTATAGATAGATAGATAGATGATAGTAAAGAGGAGAATGAGAAAGAGAGATTTCACACATTTCTTAGATATAGGCCACCGGTCCCATCACTTCATGGGAAATAGACGGGGAAACAGTAGAAACAGTCTTAGACTTTATTTTTATGGGCTCCAAAATCGCTGCAGATGGTGACTGCAGCCATAAAATTAAAAGACGCTTACTCCTTGGAAGAAAAGTTATGAGCAACCTAGATAGCATATTCAAAAGCAGAGACGTTACTTTGCTGACTAAGGTCCATCTAGTCAAGGCTATGGTTTTTTCTGTGGTCATGTATGGATATGAGAATTGGACTGTGAAGAAGGCTGAGCACCAAAGAATTGATGCTTTTGAACTGTGGTGTTGGAGAAGACTCTTGAGAGTCCCTTGGAATGCAAGGAGATCCAACCAGTCCATTCTGAAGGAGATCAGCCCTGAGATTTCTTTGGAAGGAATGATGCTAAAGCTGAAGCTCCAGTACTTTGGCCACCTCATGCGAAGAGTTGACTCATTGGAAAAGACTCTGATGCTGGGAGAGATTGGGGGCAGGAGGAGAAGGGGATGACAGAGGATGAGATGGCTGGATGGCATCACTGCCTCGATGGATGCGCGTCTAAGTGAACTCCGGGAGATGGTGATGGACAGGGAGGCCTGGCGTGCTGTGATTCATGGGGTCGCAAAGAGTCAGACATGACTGAGAGACTGAACTGAACTGACTATCATCAATCAAATCTTGCTAGAGTCAAGAACCACTTTTTCTTCCTGGTTCCTCTGATATATTACTTTTCTAATTGTTAACTTTCAATGCTCTATTTTTATTGGAGAAGAAGATGATTTGATTTACCAGTCCTTGCCTGTCTTTCATTATCACAAAGGTACTTTTACTTCCTATTCAATACTCAATTTTCCCTACTGATCAAATGTTTCCCTGAGAAGATCAGGGTTCAAGTTCATTTAATTGCTTCTTATTTAAAAGCTATATAACAGATAAGTCAACTGATCTCTGAGTGTCCATATTGTCATCTAACAGATAAAATGATAGAAGTACTCTCATTTGCCTCACAAGAAGGTAATACTATTAGTAGATAGTAAATGTGAAAATCTAACACAGTATGTGCATGCTCAGTTGCTTCAATTGTGTCTGACTCTTTGCGACCCTATGGATTGTGGCCCACCAGTCTCCTTTGTCCATGTGATTCTCCAGGCAAGAATACTGGAGTGGGTTGCAATTTCCTTCTCCACTTATACAGTATAAAGGGTACTTAATATTAAGGAATTATTAAAGGATAAGAACATATTCAAAGCATGTTATGGATCAAGTAACTTTAGTCAATTCAATGAGCCATTCACACACATACACAAGCGAAAGAGTACAATAATAAATTGGTTTGACTTTCTTTGCACATTATTTAAAGTGAAATTCGCTCAGTTCAGTTCAGTTCAGTTCAGTTGCTCAGTCGTGTCCGACTCTTTGTGACCCCATGAATCACAGCACGCCAGGCCTCCCTGTCCATCACCAACTCCCAGAGTTCACTCAAACTCATGTCCATCTAGTCAGTGATGCCATCCAGGGATCTTATCCTCTGTCGTCCCCTTCTCCTCCTAACCCCAATCCCTCCTAGCATCAGAGTCTTTTCCAATGAGTCAACTCTTCGCATGAGGTGGCGAAAGTATTGGAGTTTCAGCTTTAGAATCAGTCCTTCCAATGAACACCCAGGACTGATCTCCTTTAGGATGGACTGGTTGGACCACCAGCAGTCCAAGGGACTCTCAAGAGTCTTCTCCAACACCACAGTTCAAAAGCATCAATTCTTCAGCACTCAGCTTTCTTCACAGTCCAACTCTCACATCCATACATGACCGCAGGAAAGACCATAGCCTTGACTAGACGGACTTTTATTGGCAAAGTAATGTCTCTGTTTTTGAATATGCTATCTAGATGGGTCATAACTTTCCCTCAAGGAGTAAGCATCATTTAATTTCATGGCTGCAATCACCATCTGCACTGATTTTGGAGCCCAAAAAATAAAGTCTGACACTGTTTCCACTGTTTCCCCATCTATTTCCAATGAAGGAATGGGACTAGATGCTATGATCTTCATTTTCTGAATGTTGAGCTTTAAGCCAAAGTTTCACTCTCCTCTTTCACTTTCATCATGAGGCTTTTTAGTTCCTCTTCACTTTATGCCATAAGGGTGGTGTTATCTGCATATCTGAGGTTATTGGTATTTCTCCCGGCAATCTTGATTCCAGCTTGTGTTTCTTCCAGCCCAGTGTTCCTCATAATGTACTCTGCATATAAGTTAAATAAGCAGGGTGACAATATACAGCCTTGACGTACTCCTTTTCTTATTTGGAACCAGTCTGTTGTTTCATGTCCACTTCTAACTGTTGCTTCCTGACCTGCATATAGGATTCTCAAGAGGCAGGTCAGGTGGTCTGGCATTCCCATCTCTCTCAGAATTTTCCACAGTTTATTGTGATCCACACAGTCAAAGGCTTTGTCATAGTCAATAAAGCAGAAATAGATGTTTTTCTGGAACTCTCTTGCTTTTTCGATGATCCAGTGGATGTTGGCAATTTGATCTCTGGTTCCTCTGCCTTTTCTAAAACCAGCTTGAACATCTGGAAGTTCACGGTTTACGTATTGCTGAATCCTGGCTTGGAGAATTTTGAGCATGTGAGATGAGTGCAATTGTGTGGTAGTTTGAGCATTCTTTGGCATTCCTTTTCTTTGAGATTGGAATGGAAACTGACCTTTTCCAGTCCTGTGGCCACTACTGAGTATTCCAAATTTGCTGGCATATTGAGTGCAACATTTTCACAGCATCATCTTTCAGGATTGGAAATAACTCAACTGGAATTCCATCACTTCCACTAGCTTTGTTCGTAGTGATGCTTTCCAAGGCCCACTTGACTTCACATTCCAGGATGTCTGGCTCTAGGTGTGTAATCACACCATTGTGATTATCTGGGTCATGAAGAGCTTTTTTGTACAGTTCTTCTGTGTATTCTTGCCACTTCTTCTTAATATATTCTGCTTCTGTTACGTGCATACCATTTCTGTCCTTTATAGAGCCCATCTTTGCATGAAATGTTCCCTTGGTATCTCTAATTTTCTTGAAGAGATCTCTAGTCTTTCTCATTATGTTCTTTTCCTCTATTTCTTTGCATTGATCGCTGAGGAAGGCTTTCTTATCTCTCCTTGCTATTGGAACTCTGCATTCAGATGCGTATATCTTTCCTTTTGTCCTTGGCTTTTCACTTCTCTTCTTTTTACAGCTATTTGTAAGGCCTCTTCAGGCAGCCATTTTGCTTTTTTGCATTTATTTTCCATGGGGATGGCCTTAATCCTTGTCTCCTGTACAGTGTCACCAACCTCCATTCCTAGTTCATCAGACACTCTGTCTATCAGATCTAGTCCCTTAAATCTATTTCTCACTTCCACTGTATAGTCATAAGAGATTTTATTTAGGTCATACCTGAATGGTCTAGCGGTTTTCCCTTCTTTCTTCAATTTAAGTCTGAATTTGGCAATAAGAAGTTCATGATCTGAGCCCCAGGCACCCCCAGTCTTGTTTTTGCTGACTGTATAGAGCTTCTCCATCTTTAGCTGCAAGAATATAATTAATCTGATTTTGGTGTTGACTATCTGGTGATGTCCATGTGTAGAGTCTTCTGTTGTGGTTGTTGGAAGAGGGTGTTTGCTATGACCAGTGCATTCTCTTGGCAAAACTCTGTTAGCCTTTGCCCTGCTTCATTCCTTACTCCAAGGTCAAATTTGCCTGTTACTCCAGGTGTTTCTTGATTTCCTACTTTTCGTGCCAGTCCCCTATAATGAAAAAGACATCTTTTTGGGATCTTAATTCTAAAAGGTCTTGTAGGTCTTCAGAGAACCCGTCAACTTCAGCCTCTTCAGCATTACTGGTTAGGGCATAGGATTGGATTACTGTGATATTGAATTGTTTGCCTTGGAAATGAACAGAGATCATTCTGTCATTTTTGAGATTGCATCCAAGTACTTCATTTCGGACTCTTTTTTGACCATGATGGTTACTCCAATTCTTCTAAGGGATTCTTGCCTACAGTAGTAGATATGATGGTCATCTGAGTTAAATTCACCCATTCCAGTCCATTTTAGTTGCCTGATTCCTAGAATGCCAACGTTCACTATTGCCATCTCCTGTTTGACCACTTCCAATTTGCCTTGATTCATGGACCTGACATTCCAGGTTCCTATGAAATATTGCTCTTTACAGCATCAGACCTTGCTTCTATCACCTGTCACTTCCACAACTGGGTATTGTTTTTGCTTTGGTTCCATCCCTTCATTCTTTCTGAAGTTATTTCTCCACTGATCTCCTGTAGCATATTGGGTACCTACCAACCTGGGGAGTTTTCTTTCAGTATCTTATCATTTTGCCTTTCATACTGTTCATGGGGTTCTCAAGGCAAGAATACTGAAGTGGTTTGCCATTCCCTTCTCCAGTGGACCACATTCTGTCAGACCTCTCCGCAATGACCCTCCCATCTTGGGTGGCCCCACACGGTATGGCTTAGTTTCACTGAGTTAGACAGACTGTGGTCCATGTGATCAGATTGGCTAGTATTCTGTGATTATGGTTACAGTGTCTGCCCTCTGATGCCCTCTCACAACACCTACCATCTTACTTGGGTTTCTCTTATCTTGGAAGAGGTGTATCTCCTCACGGCCACCGCTTCTGATCTTGAAAGTGGAGTAGCTCCTCTCAGCCCTCTTGCGCCCACACAGTTGTGTTCAACTCTTTGTGACCCCATTGACTCTACAGTCCATGGAATTCTCCATGCCAGAATACTGAAGTGGGTAGCCTTTCTTTTCTCCAGGGGATCTTTCCAACCCAGGGATCAAACCTAGGTCTTCCACATAGCAGGCGATTTCTTTATCAGCTGAGCCAACTGGGAAGCCCAAGATACTGGAGTGGGTAGCCTATATCTTCTTCAGGATATCTTCCTGACCCAGGAATCAAACTAGGGTCTCCAGCACTACAGGTGGATTCTTTACCAGCTAAGCTTCCAGGGAAGCCTCAAACAGTTGACATAAATTAATCAAGTATCCCTTAATGACTGTATGCTTGAAATGGTCACTTTTCTACCTGTTTTGATAGAACAATTATTTAAAGCATTCATATTAAAACCATAGTTTTGCTTCAACCCTTGGGTTCTCATAAAATGTGATTTGTTTTTTAAATTAAATTGTGTAATCATCAGTTTAAAGCTTAAATATGATGCATGTAAGATTAACATAACAACATACACATCAAAGAAAACTGATTTTTATGTGTACATCTCCATTACTGCCCTGAAAATAAGTTCATCAGTATAAATATTTCTAGATTCCACACACATGCATTAATACACAATATTTACCTCTCTTTCTGACTTATTTCACTCTGAATAATAGGCTGTAGGTTCATTCACCTCATTAAGACTGACTTGAAAGCATTCTTTGTGGACAGTCAGGGAAGGAGAGGGTGGGACGAATTGAGAGAATAGCATGGAAACATATACATTACTATGTGTAAAATAGCAAGTGGAAATTTGCTCTGTGATGCAGGGAGATCAACATGGTGCTCTGTGACAGCCTAGAGGAGTGAGATGGGGTGGGAAATGGGAGACAGGTTCAGGAGGGGGGACATGTGTATACTTGTGGTTGGTTCATTTTGATGTATAGCAGAGGCCAACACAATATTGTAAAGCAATTATCCTCAAAAAAAAAACACAAAAAAACCCAAAAAAACTCAGGGGCTTCCCTGGTGGTATAGTGGGGGAAAAAAAAACCCACATTTTTTTTTAACAAAGAATCATTATGAACATATGAAAAACACAAGTGAATAAGTTTAAATATTTATTCATTTGTCACCAGGCCTTAGCTTTTTAAAATATGTCTTCCTAAAAAGATAAACCTTAAATGGATCACATACTGTTCAGTTTGTACCTTTGAATATGAAGACCTTAAATTTGAATATACTGTAATAGGATTCTGATTATGAAGCAAGAGGGGATTAACTCTGATCTTAATTTAATCTGATAACAAACCAAAGTTTTGAATATTACCCACACATGAAAGTAAATAAGAAGGCATTTGGGAAAAAGGAGGAAAATAGACGACCTTAATATTTTGAGACTCAAGACATTTGCTTATTTTTCAGAAGTATTTTCAGAATAACAGATATTTCCACATGTTTTTTATATTAAAAACAATTTCAGTCGCCAGTAAGAATGTTTGTAATTCCCACACTCTCATAGGTAAGGAAAGGTTTCTTGGAAGAAACAGAAATAATCATTCTGGGTTTTTAATAATTACAAAAGCCATAGGATGCATCATTTCTCAAAATTGTACTAAAAATATCTTTTCCAAGGTATGTTCACAAAGATTGATAATACTAGAAAATGTGAAGCGTTAGAAAACTGTGTAATTTTGCCTGTTATTAGGAAAAACAGAAACATTTAATTATGCTCTATTTATCTAGTAAGTATATTAAACAATAAAAAATAGACAACCTACCGAAACTAATACACTATTGAGGTTAATTAGTTTAGAAATATGCCCTTCAGTTAAGAAAAGCTGTCATGTCTGACTCTTTGACTCCATGGATTATAGCCCGCCAGTCTCCTCTGTTCATGGAATTCTCCAGTCAAAAATACTGGAATGAGAACCATTCCTTTCTTCAGGGGAGCTTTCCTATCCAGGGATTGAACGTGGGTCTCCTGAATTGCAGGCAGATTTTTTACCATCTGAGTCGCCAGGGAAGCCCCCTCTTTATATAGGTCCTGGTAATAAAGAAGAAGAAATGACATTTAGGTCAAATATTTTCATATGGCGTGTTTGATGAATTAACTAGTTCCGTTTCTTTCTTTTTTAATTTTTTCATTATCCTATAATTCCTTCTCACATTATAACGAATCAGGGTTTCTTGAGATAGAAAGCGTACTCTTCTGTTTTATGTTAGTTGTCCAAAAGTTACATGTGTCGTGAAAGTTTTGATTAGTAATTCCAAAAGATATGACCTTAAACAACTGCCTGTCAGTTGTCAAAGAATGTCAAAAATATCTGCAAATTAGATAGTATATTACTAAGGAATATTTGTCCTGATGTATTTAGAACCTCCCAAAGAATAGTTAAGGCATTAACTCTGGTTCCAAATTTTCCTGACAGTAGGAAATGGCAACCCACTCCAGTGTTCTTGCCTGGATAATCCCAGGGATGGGGCGTGGGGGACCTGGTGGGCTGCCATCTATGGGGTCGCACAGAGTCAGACACGACTGAAGTGACTTAGCAACAGCAGCAGCAGCAGCTATGGTTTAGAATGCCATTATCTATTTGGTTTTGGTGACTCATTTGGCAGACTGCCATAATACGAGCTGGTAAAATTTAGTGTAGCTCAATGAAGACATAAATAGTTCTTAGTAAGTGAATATTATTTTGCTTAAAATGTTTCAAAGTTCATCTGTATGTAAGAAGTCAGCTCCCTCGCCAACAAAATTCAAGTGATACGTGACCTACAATTGAATTTAGAGAATTTGCAGGCATTGTATTTTTTAATATAAATTTATTTATTTTAATTGGAGGCTGATTGCTTTACAATATTGTATTGGTTTTGCCATACATCAACATGAATCCGCCACGGGTGTACACGTGTTCCCCATCCTGAACCCCCCTCCCACCTCCCTTCCTATACTGTCCCTCTGGGTCATCCCAGTGCACCAGCGCCGAGCATCCTGTATCATGCGTCGAACCTGGACTGGCATTTTGTTTCACATATGATATTATACATGTTTCAATGCCATTCTCCCAAATCATCCCACCCTTGCCCTCTCCCACAGAGTCTATACTGTATACTGTTCTATACATCTGTGTCTTTTGCTGTCTCGCATACAGGGTTATCATTACCATCTTTCTCAATTCCATTGTTAAGCAAATATATCCAGGTATACTTTGCCTCCGTATTATTTTTTTTTTAATGAAAGAACAATAGACTTATGAAAGACTAATAAAATTTTATGGTACTACTTTCGGTCTTGAGTACATGCCCCTGGAATGAACAAGAGCTTCTGGAAGACGAAGTTCATAAATTTCAGAAAGAGGTGTACATGGAATTGGATTGTGTCTTAAAGGTTGGACTAGCGTCTCACTTGGCTCAGGCATACTGAGCCTTTTTCAGCTGACAAGGCTTCCCTTCACAGATATTTCAGTCTGAGTGCATGTGTGTTCAGCCTCTTTAGTTGTGCGGGACTCTTTATGACCCTGTGGACTGTAGTCAGACTTCTCTGTCCATGGGATTCTCCAGGCAAGAATACTGGAATGGGTTGTCATGCCCTTGTCCAGGGATCCCAACCCAGTGATCAAACCCTGGTCTCTTGCACTGCAGGCAGATTGTTTACACTGAGCCACTGGGAAAACCCACAGTCTGCAATGCAGTTCTTTTTACCCCAAGTAAGTGCAGTTTTGACAAATGCTCTTCCTAAAATGCTCCAGAATGGAATAAATATGAGAAGCTAAATAACAGACATGGTTTAATCCTGATAGAACAAAGTTTAAAAGGAAATTTGATAGCTGGAAGCTGGTGCAATTACAATCTAATACAAGAGAAAAAGAAAGGTAATAACACAAAATGGTCAACAACAATAACAAAAATTATAATAGTCAATCAGCCGTATTTTCAGGAACAAGCACAACACTGTTTAGCTTAATTAATTATCCTTTAGGTGAATATTGGACTTCTCTGGTGGCACAGATGGTAAAGAATCTGCCTGCAATGCAGGAAACATAGGTTCAATTTCTGGGTCGGGAAGATCCCCTGAAGAAGGGAATGGCAATCCACTCCAGCATTCTTGTCTGGAGAATCCCATGGACAGAGGAGCCTGGTGGGTTACAGTCCATGTGGTCACAAAGAGTCAGACATGGCTGAGCAACTTCCACTACACCTTTACTTTTAGGTAAATATTGGGTTTCCTTGGTGGGTCAGGGGGTAATCTGCCTGCAATGCAGAAAGCACAGGTTTAATCCCTGTGTTGGGAAGATCCCCTGGAGAAGGGAATGGCCACTCACTCCAGTATTCTTGCCTAGAGAATTCCATAGACAGAGGAGCCTGGTAAGCTATAGTCTATGGGGTTGCAGAGTTGGACACTACTGAGGGACTAACACTTTCACTTTCATTAGGTAAATATTTATACTATCTTCAAGCGTTTGCTATTTTATTAATAACACTAAAAAGTCAATTTGGCAAAGCAGTCACAATAAAATAAATTTCAAGGATGCATAAAATATAACTAAAATTGATACATATTCATTACAAGAGCACTAGTAGGAAACTGAGGTACTATGTTGACATATAATGATTTGAGGAAAAAAATATTTCTCAGAGAGTTTAGTCATGAGTACTTCTAAACAGTTAGAGTTGTGTCTTGGAATGCTAGGCTCAGTTCAGTTCAGTTCAGTTGCTCAGTCATGGCTGACTCTTTGCGACCCTACGAATTACAGCACGCCAGGCTTTCCTGTCCATCACCAACTCCCGGAGCTCACCCAAACTCAGGTCCATTGAGTTGGTGATGCCATCCAGCCATCTCATCCTCTGTCGTCCTCTTCTCCTCCTGCCCCCAATCCCTCCCAGCATCAGAGTCTTTTCCAATGAGTCAACTCTTTGCATGAGGTGGCCAAAGTACTGGAGTTTCAGCTTTAGCATCATTCCTTCCAAAGAACACCCAGGAATGATCTCCTTCAGAATGGATTGGTTGGATTTCTTGCAGTCGAAGGGACTCTCTAGAGTCTTCTCCAACACCACAGTTCAAAAGCATCAATTCTTTGGCACTCAGCCTTCTTTACAGTCCAACTCTCACATCCATACATGACCGCAGGAAAAACCATAGCCTTGACTAGATGGACCTTTGTTGGCAAAATGATATCTCTGCTTTTCAATATATCTCTAGGTTGGTCATAACTTTTCTTCCAAGGAGTAAGTGTCTTTTAATTTCATGGCTGCAATCACTATCTGCAGTGATTTTGGAGCCCAGAAAAATAAAGTCTGACACTGTTTCCACTGTTTCCCCATCTATTTGCCTAGTTTGGTTAAATGATAGCTAACAGATCATGGTAATCAGATTTGGAGAGAAAAGACACCGTTACATACTCTGTCTTTTCTGCTTTGAAGTTAGAAATGATGGGAGTACATTAAAGCATCTTTTTTCAGTAATGTATATTTACATTTTAAATGTTGATCTTGAAATTTAAGTAACATTGATGCTAACATTAGAATTAGTACTGAAGAGTAATTGCAATTACAGTTTCCATAGTGTACCAGAGCTATAAAACAATATCTGCTTTTTACATACTTAGTAAGCAACAAGAACAAACATGACAAGTTTCAAACCCTGCAGGCTAAAAGATATCAATATTTTTAGTATAGGTAGGGCTGATGTGCCAAGAAATGAAATATTTGCTAAGATACTTAAAACAACGCACATGAAAATCTTGGGAAATATAAAATATTACATAAGCGAAGACAAACACAAGGGAAGGTAGTCAGGAGGGTTGGATGATGGAGTATAGAAATTATATTAGAAGGAGAAAGAGTAATATTTGCAAGGCATTATTTTCGATGTATCCTTTGTGAATTTGGCCTACCAGTTAATTGCATTCATGTTCCATTAATTTTTATGAACAAATTTTAAATGCTAAAAAGTTAAACCTATTCAGCTTGTAGTGTCAAAAATTAAACTTGAATTATGCCATTATGTGTTGCATGGAAAGGCATTGGTTTTTCTCCTCTGAGGGAATTTTAGAGAAGTGTTATTTTTACTCTTTATTCAAATTGTCAAATGTATTTTTTCTGACTTTCATCAAATTCTCTTTAGTTCTGTTAGAATACTTCTTTACATTCACCATGAAATATTGTTAATCCAATAACCAACTTTCTTGGCTATTTAAAATAGGAAAAATATTTTGTGGAAGATTTCCTTCCCAAAATTATAGTATCAGAGAACATTTTAGAAACTTGGTCAGTCAAGCTGTTCTGAGAGTGCAAGAACATCTAGGCACATAATAATTAAGGCGAAAATGTTAGTTTGCCTGTTTTGGCCTGATTCCCCTCTGTTTGTTACTTTTAAATACAGGATAACCCCAGACAGTATAATATCTCTAATTAAATTTTATACCTAGAGTTTCTATTACTTTTTTTCCCCAAGAACTTCAGGAATGGGCATGTGTGGGTGCACACCTGCTCATATATGCATTTAGTGGGAATAGTGAAATTATATTATGAGTGTTTTAAGTATCTTTTTACTCTGATCACTTGAAACACTGATGATTCTCTAAGCCAATAAAAAATTAATACCAATATTCAGAAAGGAAATAAAAGGAAAATAGAGAAAGTGAAAAAAGAGAGAGAAAGAGAAAAGAAAATGAAGAAAGAGAGAAAGAAAGAGAGAGGAAAAGAGGAAACAGAGGAAGAGAGAAAGAAAAAAGAGAAAGAGGAGAGAAAAAAGAAAGAAAGAAAGAAAGAAGAGAGAGAAGGGAAGGAGGGAAGAAAAAAGGACAGAAGAGAAAGAAACAAGGAAAGATAGAAAGAAAAAGAAAAATGGAGAGGAGAAAGAGAAAAGAGGAGGAAATGAAGGGAGAAGGAAGGTTGGAAGTCATGAAGGAAGAAGGAGAAAGAAAAAAGCATAGAAGGAGATAAGAAAGAAATGGAAAGAAAGAGAGACAAAGAAGGAGAGGAATGAGGGAGGAAGGAAGGAAAGAAGGAAGAGGGGAAAAAGAAAAGAGAAAGGATAGATCAGAGAGAGAGGTACAGGTAAGAAATATGGGAAAAGTTGAGAAGTCATATGAATATTTTAATTGCTTTAGTCTATAGGAATGAAATCAGATTTTTTTAAAGAACCCAGTTTTACTCACTTATGTGCTTTGATCCACTGATTAACATTTGCAACCATTAACTCACTTTCCTGTTAAAGGTGACTGTCAGATCGCACCACTTTCAAAGCTGGGCGCACAGTTTCCAGCTATGGATGCAGACAGATCAAAGCATATGATGGACTCTCTGCAACACAGTCTATCTGGAATACTAATAATAGCCTGCACTACTTGTAAAGAATCAAGTCATTTTTCTCCACTCCTTCAAATAATCAGGGTTTCCTTGTACATGCTATTAATTGATTCAATATGCAGAAAGAATGTCTGAACTTTTCCCACGCCTTATACTTACTGGTTTTCTATTATATACATTAGTCTATATGCAGAGGTTGTTTTAATTCAAGTCAGGTTTTTTTTTTTTTAATAAAAATGAAATAGGTGCTTTTAGCTTTATATGCTATGCATTTTCTTCTGTTTTATAATTGTGTGTATATGTGTCATCACTTACCTTGTTCAATTTTGATGTTGCTTCACTTGTTTACAATAGAATTTCATTCCCTACTTTGATACATATTGAGATTTTTACAGTGGATTCTTTATAAAGATTGTTAGGGCCTTTTAGATTTTGGTCCGTCTCAAGATTTTGAAACAGTAGTTCCAAATTCTCACAGATGACTGATAATGATTTTCAGGCTTGTCACTGTGTTGAAGACTGGGGTCCTTTTCTGTTTCCTTGTTTGCAATGTGACAATAGTTGCTTGCTCTTATTTCATTCTTAATTTACCCTTTGCATGGTTATAGTTCAGTCTCTTTTCAGGTAATTCTGGAGATATTTCACATAAGAAATATTTCTGTTGTCTGATTCTTTTAGGGTTGTGTTGTGTAAAAGATATACCCAAAGTTGTAGTATGTTTCTAATATCTTTAGAAGATAAAAAACTTAAAAGGACCAACTCTTCTAATTTCTGGTTAAAGAAACATTTATTAAACATGTAAGATGACACAAGCTGGGTGATTAAAGATGAAGAGCATACAATGAAAATGTATTTTAAAACAGATTCACACAGCTTGCAATCCATTTACAAGATGGAACAAAGGATTACTGAAAACCCTCTGTGTAGTCATTGGATATGCACAGGTCAGGTAGGATAATACTCTTTAAACTTCCAATATATCAATGAATGATAAAAAAAAGTTTCTGCATTGGGCATTAAGAGTAACTAAGTTTCATAGAACTAACGAATTTATGTGTCAGGAAAAATTCAGTAAGACCATCTTATTTTACCATCACAAAAGACTTTCAGTCATCCACTACATATTTTCCATTTCTGTTTTAATGATCTTAGTTGAATAAAAGTAACTCACAGTTATCTATTTGATCAGTATTTCGCAGGGGCATAGTAATCTCTCTCTCTCTTTTTTTCTTTATGGTGGTAAATAAACACCAGAAATAACTAAAAAACGTTTCCTGCAATAATATCAATTTGGTCAAAGCGTATTTCATATCAAAATGCAATTCTACCTATGACAGTTTAGAGTAAAAGAGTTAGACTATCCAATTAAAATTATTTTCATTCATCATGTCCCTATTTTCAGAAGGATGCATTAAAAATTTATTGCCTGTATTATTCAATGGTCAGAAAGAAAATTCAATAGTGAGAAGGAAAACGGGGGCCCAATTTGCATGTTTCTCTCTTGGATGTCACAAAAACCACATGAGAGAAACAACAAGCACTTTTGCTCACTTTGTGGCTAGGGTGTGGGAAAGGAAACCAAGCAAGCTCTGCATAATTAAGCTTGCCCTTGCCCGTGACATAAAGAAGAACAGAGGAAAAGAATTACTAAATCCTGCGTTTTCTCAAACTTTTCAAATTAAAATATATATATACATGTAAATGCAGAACTAGCACATTTTTACTAGTTAAAATCTGCAGTATTAAGGAAATGGACATAACAATGTTAAATAAGCATTTACTCTTTAATTTATAAAGGGTGATTGAAAATTCATGATTGTTCTGAAGCTGACTGTATGGGAAATATATGAGTGTAATATTGGAATGTCTTCAGTATTATCTTTCCATCTGCAGCTAATTAAGAACAATACACATATTCATATGCTTCAAGCAGTGGTATAGGCTTTAAAAACACTACTCCTTTTCATAAGAAAAAATTTTTTTTCAGACCTGAAAAAACTCTTCCACCCAAAGTAGTGCACTTTTTGATCATAATTCAGTGCATGACATCATTAATATTTTAAAAGTTGCTAAGGTAATAAATCTTTGATTATTGTACACTAAAGCTTATTATAGTATTAGCATGGCTAATACATAATGGAAGAGATAATATATATCTAATCAAAGTTAAATCAAAATTAATATTATAATACTCTACTGAGACTCATTTGTTATGTATGTTAATATTAAGTAATAGATAATAAAATGGGTGTAGGAAAAATTTACATGTTGGAAAGATCCTTGAAACATCATGCATTGCTAAGTCAGACAAATTTTATTCTTATTTTGTCTCAAAATAATTTAAAGGTATTTAAAGACACTTAAAGCTGCCAGGGTACAAATATTGATAAAAGTGGAAAGCATAAGTAAAAATTCTATACAAAATGCCATCTTCTATAGCCAGATATTTTCATAAATGTAGGCCTTTAAAATTCAAACTATGTTCTAAGATATATTAACAAAAAGAATAAGAAAAAATTTGAAATCACTAGCTTTTTGAAACAAGCACTCGAAATTTTGTTATGTATTCTCTGAGATAATTACCTCTTGTGATATGTTTAAGAAAAAGATGATAACAAGTGGAATATTTGCAGAGAAATGGAGGTTTATAGATATTTGAAGAACTATAATAATATTTATACTTCTATTTATTGTACATTTAGCACATATCTGTTCTATATGTTTTACAATGTAATAAGCCATTTAATATTCACAGCAACTCTACAAGATAGAAGTTAATTATACTCACCATTTTATAGTCGAGCAAAGATTACAAAGCTACTGTCAGCAATACAGATAGCATTCATTCAAATACAGGTAGTCTAAACCTTGAGTTTCTACTCTTAACTACAAAGATACTACCAATAGGGTTAATGGAATTATTGTCAATTTTTAAGGAGATATTTGGGGTTAGAATCTTTTGTCTGCTTCTTGACATAGTTGGAATATTGATTCATCAAATGCACTAATGACACTTTATTGACTAAACTGATTTAATAAAAATGTTCTTCAGTTGAACTTAACATTAATTATAATAGACACACTCATTGAGTTCTAACCATGAAAGAATATGAAAGTCTGTTTTAGAAGATAATGCTGTAGGAGATCCCAGCAAAAATTTAATTGTCCAACAAAAGTGGACAATTAAACAGTTATTCATAAAGTAAAACAACTCTGGAAAAGCTCCAGAGCCCTCTTCATAAGCTTCAGCAACACAGCAGAACAACAATATTTGATAACACGTGCTCAGTCGCTTCAGTGGTGTCTGACTCTGTGCAGCTCTCTGGACTACAGCCTGCCAGGCTCTCTGTCCATGGGATTCTCCAGGAAAGAATGCTGGAGTGGGTCACCATGCCCTTCTCCAGTATTTGATAATAACTGCACACAAAAAAAGGAAAAGCAGATTTATTTTGTTTGCATATCTCATTCCCAAACCAACATTGCTCAGCGCCAGCAGGGAATTCCTCAGTTAGAGTGACACTCATCAGAAAAGGAAGTCTTGTGGGCCACCAGCTTCCCCACCCTTTAGGGGCATTGCACAGAAGTCCTTCAATTTCCTTTCACCCAGACCAGCAAAGCTGAAATATACAGAGATGCAGCTCAGAGCGAGGAAGAAAAACAGTGCTACCAATAATAGTCATGCAATAGGAGCAATTGCAGTTCATATTGTCCTATCCTACAGACAAACCCTGCGTCTATGGTAGTACAAGCTGATAGTTGGGACCCATGCAACAACCTGTGTCCCTGCAGTTGGCCTCATCAGCCATTGCCACCTATGCTATCCACCTGCCATTGTTTATGTGTCTACAACAGAGCCCTACCACTATTCGTGTGTGTGTGCTGTCACTTTAGTTGTGTCCAACTCTATGCAACTCAATGGACTATAGCCTGTCAGACTGTGACCATGGGATCCTCCAAGCATAAAACTGGAGTGGGTTGTCATGCCCTTCTCAGGGGGATCTCCCAGATCCAGGGATAGAACCCGCATCTCTTATGTCTCTAAAGCCCTCAGCTGAATGTGTGCATGCAACTAGCTCTGGTTACTTCTGCTGCCTTCCCTGGTTCCTAGACCTTTGATGTGCATGCATTGTTAATGATTCCCAGCAGCACTTATAGCCATATCCCCTGGAGTGCTCACCAAGGACTACAGATATCAATGCTACAGTCCCAGTGGCTTGAGCTGAAGGGTCAAATGGCCACCAAGATCAAATGCTGTCATACACCTTTGCACCTCGAATCCTACATCACTAGATCCAGGGTTACAGAAAAATCCAACAGGCTCTTACCCAGAAGTGAAAATCTTTCCTTACTGAAGTCATTCCATAAAGTCTGAAAGAGATGATTGCTTCTTTAAATATGCATTTATTTAGACACAAAGCTAGGAATCATGAAGAATCAAGGAAACATGATGGAATCGAAAGAATGCACATGTAAGAATCCAGTAACTGGCCTCTAAGAAAAAATGATCCAGGAATTTTTCAACAAAGAATTTAAAATATGTATACCTGAAACTTAACACAATACTGTAAACCAAATATATTTTTAAAAATAATTTAAAATAATTATTTTAAAGATGTTCAGAGAGCTACCAGAGAATTCAGTTAAGCAATTTAATGACACTAGCAAAAAGTAGTATAAGAAGAATAGAGGAATTTCAACAAAATGATAAAGAAAAATTAAAAACAAGCAAAATTTGAAGTTGAGGTATGCAATAGCTAAATAGAAGAAATCAATAAAGAGCTTCAATAACAGATTGTCCAAGCAGAAGTAGTAATAAGTAAGCACAAGGACAAATCAATTGAAATTATTCAATCAGAGAAGCAAAAATTAAAGAATGAAGAAACCCTACATGTTCTCTAGTATAAAATCAAAAGTATCAACTTGTGAATGATTTGAATTCCAGAAGGAAGAAAAAGTGACAGAACGTTTATATAAATAAATAATGACAGAACTCAAATCTGCAGAGAGATTTGGATATTCAAATCAATGAAGCTCATAGGTCACCAAACATAATTAACTTAAAGAGATCTTTTGCAAGAGATATTTTAATGAAACTGTCAAAAAGCAAAAGCAAAAAGAAAATCTTAAAGGTAGAAAGAGGAAAAAAATCTTGTAACTTAAAAAGAAACCACCATAAGGCTATATATTAGCAGATTTCTCAGCAGAAACCTCATAGGACAGGAAGGTGTTGGATCATATTTTTGAAGTATTGGAAGAAAAAAAAACTGTTAACCAAGAATACTTTACTCTGCAAAGCTCATCACAAATAAAGGAGAGATAAGGACTTTCCCAAATAAACAAAATCTGAGAAAATTTATTACCAATATATCTGCCTTCTAAAATGCTAAAGGAATTTATCAAGCCCAGATGAAAAGATGCTAGTAGTAATAAGAAACAGATGAAAATATACAACACACCAGAAAAGGAAATATATAGTCAGATTAGAATACTTTAAAACTGTAATGTGGTGGAGTGTTAACCACAAAACTCTACTATAATTGTTTAACTGTGTGCATGTTCAGTCACCAAGTTGTGTCCAACTCTTTGTAACCTAATGGACTGTAGCATGCCAGGCTCCTCTGTCCATGGAATTTCCCAGGCATGAATACCTGAGTGGGTTTCCATTTCCTCCTGCAGGAGATATTCCTGACCCAGGCATTGAACTTGTGTCTCCTGCATAGTCAGGCAGATTCTTTACCACTAAGCCAACTGGGAAGCCCCAATGGTTTAATTGCATAGTATTAAAAATAACTACAGGTATAATAATCTGTGAATAGAGACATATATAAAAAGAGATAAATTGTCACTTCAAAACATTTAAAAATGGGAAAAGGGGCTATTGTTTTTGTAAGTAAAGTTAGTTTATTACCAGTTTCATATAAACTGCTATATCTATAGGTCTTACCTACTGGCTCTGTGGTAAAGAATTTGCCTGTCAATGCAGAAGACATTCTGCATTCAGTCCTTGGGTTTGAAAGATCCCGTAGAGTAAAAGATGGCAACCCACTTCAACATTCTTGCCTGGGCAATCCTATGGACAGAGAAGCCTGGTGGGCTACCGTTCATAGGTTCACAAAGAGTCAGACATGACTGAGCAACTGAACGCTCACACACTCATTATATCTATAAGAAATTTTATGTGAGCCTTATGGCAACCATAACCCAAATAGATTCTTTCTAAGAAGTAAGCTTATAGTGATCAATACCTACATGAAGAAGGAAGAAAAAACTTCAAAGAATATAATGCCACACATTAAGGAACTAAAAAACAGAAAAAGGAGAACAAAGTAAGCCCAAAGCTAGAAGAAGGAGGGAAATAATAAAGATAGGAGCAGAAATAGAGTCTGAATAAACATTAGAAAAGATTGAAGCCAAGGATAGATACATAAAATTGTAACTTGCTTAATAAATAATGCACTATAACCTATCTTCACTGATCAAGTTCACTTTAATTTTTGCTACAGAAATTTGTCTTTCCTCCAAGTGTCATGCAGCCTAAACCATAAGATTTTGCCCAAACTGTTTTTCAGAAACTTGGAGTCAGATGTGTCTAGTTCAAGCTCAAGCTAGTTAAGACTTATTAGGACCACTGCCCTTCAACTAGGCATGCATGAGTATCCAATCTGTGATCTTTAGACATCAGAGAATCAAAAATTTCACCCTCAGAACAGGCTAATATGTCACCATTTTCTGAACACGCATCCAATGAAGCAGCTTGTTGCTTAGTTTCACTGGAAGAGAACAGTGTTTACCTTACATTTTTTTCTTATCTTCAATCACCTATCCCCAAGTTCCCTATGACTCAGCTTTATCCCATAAATATCTCAAGCCCCTCACCTTTAGGGAGGAAGATTTGAAATTTTTTCTCCCGTATCCTCACTTGACTGCCTCATGAAATAAACCTTTTCTCTGATATAAATCTCAGTGTCTCAGTGTTTGGTTCTTGCATATTGGACAAAAACATCTGGTTCAGTAACAGAATCAACAAAGCTAATAGTGTTTTGAACAGATAAGGGCAGTTAATAAAACTTTAGCTAGACTAATTAAGAAAATGCTCAACTGGACAAAATCAGAAGTGGAAGACAAGGCATTGCTGTGATACCACAGAAATACAAACAACCATAAAACACTACTATGAACATTATATGCAAATAATTTGACCACCTGGAAGAAATGGATACATCTCTAGGAACATACAGACTAGACTATACCAGAACAAGACTATACCATGAAGAAATAGAAAATCTGAACAAACCTTTGATTTTTAATGCGATTTAATCAATAATCAGAAATTACCCCAAATGGAAGAGTCCAGGATGAGGCAGTTTCACTGGTGACTTCTACCAAACATTTAATAAAGAATTAATAACAATCCTTAACCAGCCCTTCAAATAAAAAATGAAGAAGGAATACTCTGAACTTGCTTTACAAGGCCAGCTGGAGAAATTCAAGTACTGCATTTTATCACTTTTATATGGAATCTTAAAAAGCTGAGATAATAGAAATAGAGAGTAGAATGGTGGTTACAAGAGGCTAGAGGTGGAGGAAATGGGAAAATATTGGTAAAGCAACACAAATTTCCACACGTAATATAAAAATTTGGGGGGGGAATCTAATGTACAGAAAGAATGAATAGATGGAGCCAAAGCAAAACAACACCCAGCAGTGAATGTGACTAGTAATGGAAGAAAGGTCCAATGCTATAAAGAGCAATATTGCATAGAAATCTGGAATATTAGGTCCATGGATCAAGGCAAATTGGAAGTGGTCAAAAAGCAGATGGCAGGAGTGAATGTTGACATTTTAGCAATCAGCGAACTAAAATGGAATGGAATGGCTGAATTTAACTCAGATGACCATTATATCTACTACTGTGGGCAGGAATCCCTTAGAAGAAATGGAATAGCCATCATAGTCAATATGAGAGTACAAAATACAGTATGTGGATGCAATCTCAAAAATGACAGAATGATCTCTGTATGTTTCCAAGGTAAATCATTCAATATCACAGTAATTCAAGTCTATGCCTTGGCCCCAGTAATGCTGAAGAAGCTGAAGTTGAACAGCTCTATAAGACCTGCATGACCTTCTAGAACTAAGGCCCAAAAAAGATGTCATTTTCATTATAGGGACTGGAATGCAAAAGCAGGAAATCAAGAAATACCTGGAGTAACAGGCAAATTTGGCCTTGGAATACAAAATGAAGCAGGGCAAAGACTTGACAGAGTTTTGCCAAGAGAACACACTAGTCATAGCAAACACCCTCTTCCAACAACAAAAAAGAAGGCTCTACACATGGCATCACCAGATGGTCAACAACGAAATCAGATTGATTTTATTATTTGCAGCCAAAGATAGAGAAGCTCTATACAGTCACCAAAAACAAGACCAGGAGCTGACTGTGGCTCAGATCATGAATTCCTTATTGCCAAATTCAGACTTAAATTGAAGAAAGTAGGGAAAACCACTAGACCATTCAGGTATGACCTAAATCAAATCCTTTATGATTAAACAGTGGAAGTGAGAAATAGATTTAAGGGCCTAGATCTGATAGATGGAATGCCTGATGAACTATGGATGGAGGTTCATGACATTGTACAGGAGACAGGTATCAAGGCCATCCCCATGGAAAAGAAATGCAAAATAGCAAAATGGCTGTTGGGGAGGCCTTACACATAGCTGTGAAAAGAAGAGAAGCAAAAAGCAAAGGAGAAAAGGAAAGACATAAACATCTGAATGCAGAGTTCCAAAGAATAGCAAGGAGAGATAAGAAAGCCTTTCTCAGTGATCAGTGGAAAGAAATAGAGGAAAACAACAGAATGGGAAAGACTGGAGATCTCCAAGAAAATTAGAGATACCAAGGGAACATTTCATGCAAAGATGGTCACAATAAAGGACATAAATGGTATGGACCTAACAAAAGCAGAAGATATTAAGAAGAGGTGGTGAGAATACACAGAAAAACAGTACAAAAAAAGATCTTCATGGCCCAGATAATCACGATGATGTGATCACTCACCTAGAGCCAAACATCATGAAATGCGGAGTCAAGTGGGCCTTAGGAAGCATCACTATAAACAAAGATAGTGGAGGTGTTGGAATTCCAGTTGAATTATTTCAAATCCTAAGAGATGATGTTGTGAAACTGCTTCACTCAATATGCCAGCAAACTTGGAAAACTCAGCAGTGACCACAGGACTGGAAAAGGTCAGTTTTCATTCCCCTCCAAAGAAAAACAATGACAAAGAATGCTCAAACTATCACACACTTGCATTCATCTCACACAATAGTAAAGTAAGGCCCAAAATTCTCCAAGCCAGGCTTCAACAGTATGTGAACCATGAGCTTCCAGATGATAAGGCTGGTTTTAGAAAAGGCAGAGGAACCAGAGAACAAATTGCCAATATCTGCTGGATTATCAATAAAATAATAGAGTTTCAGAAAAACATCTATTTCTGCTTTATTGATTATGCCAAAGCCTTTGAATGTGTGGATCACAATAAACTATGGAAAATTCTGAAAGAGATGGGAATACCAGACCACCTGACCTGCCTCTTGAGAAACCTATTTGCAGGTCAGGAAACAACAGTTAGAACTGGATATGGAACAACAGACTGGTTCCATATAGGGAAGGGAGTTTGTCAAGGCTGTATATTGTCACTCTGCTTATTTAATTTCTATGCAGAATACATCATGAGAAACACTGGGCTGGAGGAAACACAAGCTGGAATCAAGATCACTGGGAGAAATCTCAATAACCTCATATATGAAAATAACACCACCCTTATGGCAGAAAGCTAAGAAGAACTAAAAAGCCTCTTGATGAAAGTGAAAGAGGAGCGTGGAAAAGTTGGCCTAAAGTTCAGCATTCAGAAAACGAATATCATGGCATCTGGTCCCATCACTTCGTGGTAAATAGATGGAGAAACAGTGGAAACAGTGGCAGACTTTATTTTGAGGGGGCTCCAAAATCACTGCAGATGGTGACTGCAGCCATGAACTTAGAAGACGCTCACTCCTTCGAAGAAAAGTCATGACCAAACTAGACAGCATATTCAAAAGCAGAGACATTACTTTGCCAACAAAGGTCCATCTAGTCAGGGCTATGGCTTTTCCAGTAGTCATGTATGGATATGAGAGTTGGACTATAAAGAAAGCTGAGCACCGAATAATTGAAGCTTTTGAACTGTGGTGTTGGAGAAGACTCTTGAGAGTCCCTTGGACTTCAAGGAGATCCAGCCAGTCCATTGAAGAAAATCAGTCCTAAATATTCATTGGCACGATTGATGTTGAAGCTAAAATTCCAACACTGTGGCCACCTGATGCAAAAAGCTGACTCATTGGAAAAGACCCTGATCCTGGGAAAGAATGAAGGTGGGAGGAAAAGGGGCTGACAGAGGATGAGATGGTTGGATGGCATCACTGACTTAATAGAAATGAGTTTGGGTAAATTCCGGGAGTTGGTGATGGACAGGGGGCATGACCTGCTGCAGTCCATGGGGTCACAAAGAGTCAGACACGAATGAGGGACTGAACTGAACTGAATGCACAGAATGTGATTATAGTCAATAATACTGTTTTATATACTAGAAATTTGCTGAGACTTAAATTTTAACTGTTCTCACTAAAAATTGGAAATGATAACTATGTGATGTAATGGAGGTGTTAGTTATGAGCTATTGTGTAATCAGTTTACTGATTAAGTGTATTAAATCAACATGTTGCATACTTTCAGTTCAGTTCAGTTCAGTCGCTCAGTCGTGTCCGACTCTTTGCGACCCCATGAATCGCAGCACGCCAGAACTCCCTGTCCATCACCAACTCCCGGAGATCACTCAGACTCACGTCCATGGAGTCAGTGATGCCATCCAGCCATCTCATCCTCGGTCATCCCCTTCTCCTCCTGCCCCCAATCCCTCCCAGCATCAGAGTCTTTTCCAATGAGTCAACTCTTCGCATGAGGTGTACTCCAAAGTACTGGAGTTTCAGCTTTAGCATCCTTCCTTCCAAAGAAATCCCAGGGTTGATCTTCAGAATGGACTGGTTGGATCTCCTTGCAGTCCAAGGGACTCTCAAGAGTCTTCTCCAACACCACAGTTCAAAAGCATCAATTCTTCAGTGCTCAGCCTTCTTCACAGTCCAACTCTCACATCTGTACATGACCACAGGAAAAACCATAGCCTTGACCAGATGGACCTTAGTCGGCAAAGTAATGTCTCTGCTTTTGAATAAGCTATCTGGGTTGGTCATAACTTTTCTTCCAAGGAGTAAGCGTCTTTTAATTTCATGGCTACAATCACCATCTGCAGTGATTTTGGAGCCCCCCAAAATAAAGTCTGACACTGTTTCCACTGTTTCCCCATCTATTTCCCAGGAAGTGATGGGACTGGATGCCATGATGTTCGTTCTGTGAATGTGGAGCTTTAAGCTCCAACTTTTCACTCTCCTTTTTCACTTTCATCAAGAGGCTTTTTAGTTCCTCTTCACTTTCTGCCATAAGGGTGGTGTCATCTGCATGTCTGAAGTTATTGATATTTCTCCCAGCAATCTTGATTCCAGCTTGTGTTTCTTCCAGCCCAGCATTTCTCATGATGTACTCTGCGTATAAGTTAAATTAGCAGGGTGACAATATACAGCCTTGACGTACTCCTTTTCCTATTTGGAACCAGTCTGTTGTTCCATGTCCACTTCTAACTGTTGCTTCCTGACCTGCATACAGATTTCTCAAGAGGCAGGTCAGGTGGTCTGGTATTCCCATCTCTCTCAGAATTTTCCACAGTTTCTTGTGATCCGCACAGTCAAAGGCTTTGGCATAGTCAATAAAGCAGAAATAGATGTTTTTCTGGAACTCTCTTGCCTTTTTGATGATCCAGCGGATACTAGCAATTTGATCTCTGGTTCCTCTGTCTTTTCTAAAAACCAGCTTGAACATCAGGAAGTTCACGGTTCACATATTGTTGAGGCTTGGCTTGGAGAATTTTAGTATTTGGTAGCATTGGCAAAAATTTTTTATCATTTTGCTTTGTTTCATCCATTAAGAAAAATCATCCTAAATGATAAAAAAATTTTGTTTGAAAATTCAGTTTCCTTTTATATCAAACCAAATTGATTACCATGTACCTCTATGTGGTAGCACTTTTGAGGGACACTCTTAGATTAAAGAATGTCAAATATACAAACTTAGCTTTTCCAAGTGAAAACTTTTTTCCTACTGTTGTGCTAGTTAGAAATCTATAGAATTGCTACTCTGATTTAGTGATGTACCTAAAAGTTTCCCAGTGATAAACTCCAGGGGTAAGCTAAGATCTTACCCTTCAGGTCATAAAGAAGTTGGATTAGCTATACTTCTTACCATTCCCTTATCACCTAGTACTAATCATATATTACTATTTCCTGCTAGTAGATATTTACTGTTAAATGTCAATTTTCTCCATCTATTAATGTATTTAAAGGAGAAGATTAGATTTTGTTTGCCATAGTATACTTAGAACCAAGCACATGTGAGTCACCAGTAGTTGTTTAATGGATGAGTGAATCAATGAATGAGTTAAATATAAATCAGTGTATAGGTATATAAAAGAAGAGTATACTTTTTCTGTTTTGATCATGAATGTAAAAACACAGTTCTTTTGCTTACGTTTCTTTCACTTGAGATTTTAAGCATAAAGCAAAAATCATAACTTGAGGGAAAATTGGTTTCAAAATTATTAGTAAGAAGCAAACCTGCTCATTCAGATACTACGTGAAATAAAACTGTCACAGCTCAGTGGAAGCCATGCATAAAGTCACAATGGGAGAACTAAAGCAATAACAATAATAAAACAAATAATAACCACCACTAATTGAATATGATGAGCTAAAACAAAAGCAAAATAAACATTTTCATTTAAATCCAATAATTGACATTGGGTATAGATTAAAATCAAATGGATTTTCTCACCTAGGGTTTATTTGCTTCTCTATTCATTGAAGGAAATATTGGCAATATCAGGAGACCTTTTTGATTATTACAAGTTGTTTGGTTGCTCGTGGGTCTGTTGAGTAGGGCCAAGCATGCCAGTGAACATCTTACAATGCACAGGATAATTTCCTCTATGCCTCTGGTCCCTAGCAACAAAGAATTATCTAGTCCAGAATATCAATAGTGCTGAGGATGATAAATCCTGATGTAATATGTAACAATCAATTACTCATTCAAAGCCTCCATTTGAATATTATTCTTCAAGTAAACAAATTAGATTCTAGGATTTCCACAATTTTTTATATTTACTCAAATTTGGTTCTTCAAGAGTAATAACTGTCTCAGGAGAAATTTTACAAACTTTTTATTTCCTCCAGAGTATTTCTTCTGCAATTCTGGTTTTTATCATTAGAAGATTGAATTGGAAATTTGATCTTGAAGACTTAGCTTATGTTAAAATTCTATTCACTTGTATTTTGACTGGAAAACATATAATAAGATAAACAAATGGTCTTTATTTGCCTAATACATTTGTGCTTAACATACATATTAGTTTTTTTAGGAATGACAAATGGACACAAATATTTGGAGATTTAACCTATGTGTGTGCATGTATGTTCAGTTTCTCAGTCAAATCCAACTTTTTGTGACCCCAGAGACTGTAGCTGATCAGGCCCCTCTGTCCTTAGGATTTTCCCAGCAAGAATACTGGAGTGGGTTTCCATTTCCTCCTCCAAGGAAATTTCCCTACCCAGGGGTCTAACCCACATCTCCTGCATCAGCAGGCAGATTCTTTACCACTGAGCCATATGTAAGTCATATGTAATCCCTTAGCATATGTAAGTAATATTTTATTTATTTTGGAAGACTTCTGTATTTGTTTTTTTTTAATTTCTGTTATAACAAATTATGACAAATTTAGCATTAATACGTGTTTATTATCTCATCGTTTCTACAGGTTAGAAATGAAGGTGGACTCCACTGAGTCCTCTCTCTAGGGTCTCACAGGCAGAATTCAAGGTATAGACAAGAACAAGATCCTCACACAATACCCTGGGCAAGAATTAATTTCCACATTTGTTCACATTAGGCATACCTATGTAACTAGAAATGTCCCTGTTTTATATGTTAAATAAATATAATTCTACCTTCAAGTTATTTTGCCACACAAAGGAACATATTCACAAGTTCCAGCCATGAGGGTGTAGATTTTTTTTGGCAGGATGAGGATGGGAGGTGGCATCCTGCCTGCCACAAATCCTATTTTATAGTTTTAAGATGTTCTAGAAATAATGACAACAATCTTTGATATTCAATTAATATTCATATGTCCTAGATATTTTAGTCACTTTCATACATAATGTATTTCACTCATCACTGAAGTGAATTATTTTAATGTTTCTAATACAAGCATCATTTTGGTGGATCTTATTAATAAAACAGTAGTTAAAATAGCAATTGGATTGACACATTAAAAATATCCAATGGAATATTTGATTATTTTTACCTAAACTACCTTGTTTTCCCCCAAGTAATTCATTGCTACCCAGGAGACTCAACGAGAGACCAAAAACAATTTGGATCCCATTCTCAAAGGACTTTAGTGAAGAGTTTTCTTCTCAACCAAGAATAAACTTCTGAGGTTCAAATTAAGGTCACCTTCCAAAGTCATGAAGCAAAACTGAGGTTCAATATAAGGATTGAAGCAAGAAAGATCAAAAAACAGGAAAGAGATAACAGAAGTATGTAATCAAGACATAATGTTACATATACAGTTAGAAAGTAATAAAACACAACATAAGGGAATGTGTTCAAAAATTATCATTGTTAATTTCTTCATGACTGCTAATTAAATTTTCTTGCTCTTTTAAGCCAACTGGCTCATAGAAAATCTATTTTTAATTTATATCCTGGAAAATTTCATAAATAGGTAATTATTTTGAAAGCAAGCATTCACAGAAGTTAAAAAGAAAAATCATAAAAATAGACTAAATAAAAAACTTTTAATGGCTCAGATGGTAAAGAATCCACCTGCAATGTGGGAGACCTGGGTTTAATCCTTGGGTTGGGAAGACCCCCTGGAGGAGGTCATGGCAACCCACTCCAGTATTCTTGCATTGAGAATCCCCATGGACAGAGGAGCCTGGCGGGCTACAGCCCATGGGGTTGCAGAGTTGGACAGGACTGAGTGACTAAGCACACAAAGTAGCTTTAACTTTTAAAACAGATCTCTAAAAATCTATAAAATTTTATCTTTAATTTTTAAAAAGAACAAAGTAAATGTCCTTACCATAGAACTATGTTTTTAAAATGCCTATCTATTCGTTTTAGTCTATACCATTACACTGCTAAGAGGAAAGATTGTTAGAAATGCTTGCCAATCAGATCAAATGAAAATCAAAATGAAAATCTGACAAACTGCAGGAAACATTCAGAGCAATGTTAAGTGGGTTCAAAATGATAGCCCTCCTCACTGAAGTCCTTTGAGAACAGAGTGTCTATATGCCAGAGATGCCATAAGGACTGGAGTTAAAGAAGTGAGAAAAGCATCTGTAAGGAATGCAAGCCTATTTTTATTATGGCTTTACAAAGTATAGAAGTAATTATTGTTGTTCAGTCACTAACTCATATCGGACTCTTTGCGACTCCATGAACTGCAGCACACCGTGCTTCCCTGTCCTTCTCTATCTCCTGGAGTTTGCTCAAACTCATGTCCATTGAGTCAATGATGTCATCCAAGCACCTCATCCTTTGTCACCCCCTTCTCCTCCTGCCCTCAATCTTTCCCAGCATCAGGGTTTTTTTCCAGTGAGTCAGCTCTTCGCATCAGGTGGCCAAAATATTAGAAATTCAGCTTCAGCATCAGTCCCTCCAATGAATATTCAGGGTTGATTTCCTTTAGGATTGATAAAGGTTCCTTTTTTTTTTTTTTTTTTTGCTTTTCGTTAGGTCAAAGAGAAGGATATCTGGAACAGTATATACAATATTTGAAGGAAGTTCCTTTCAGAAATTAAATCAAAAGACATTTTAAACTGAATATCAAAATAGCATTAGGAAACAAAACTTTAATCAAAGAAAAACTAAAACAGGAAGAAAGTAAAAAGATTGTGCTTAGCATTTTATCAAATGTTCATTTGATTAAAAGACAACATGCAAAAAACTCTAGAAGAAACAGTAAATTGCAAAACCACATCAGAGGAGGTAAAAACAGGTGAGTTGCAACTGTTAACTTTACTAGCTAAAAAGACGTTACACATTCAATGCCCAGGAGATAGAGTTTGGCAACTTCTTTAGTTGATAATACTGTTTTTATGATACCATGATACCCACTTGTATTGAATCCATATATATAAAATTCTTAAATCTATCAATCAAATTTAAAAGTCTGGCCAAAAATCCCATGGGCTCAACGTTAAATTTCCCCACATTTGTCAAACCCGCTTATATTGAATTTCCACTTACATCAACCTATTAGTTCCCCAGCAATGCTGTGTTTTTATAGGGCTTTATACCACTTCCTGGTGCTGCAGAGAAGAGGCAGAACAAGAGATTGACACTACCAATGTGCTTTTCTACAAATATTGAATTGCTTTGTTTTATCAAAATTTCTGTCTGATCTCTGAAAATTAGATATACAGTAAACTCGCTTCACTTTCTACAGAGTTAGAACAAAGTTGACTGAAATTGTTAAGATACTAAACGTTGATGAAATGTTTACCTGCTTCTCTCTGCCTTGTCCTAATTTTGAAGGTTGTTATCTTAAAAAATCCCTACAAATATTTCAGAACACTTTTCCTATTGTAGGAAAAGACAGTGGATGGATGTATTTCCCTTTTAGATTATAAAATGTGTTTTGTTTTTAATTTATGGAGTATAAATTGCATAGCATCTGTCTTGGGGATATGTTTGGCACTTAAGACTTTAGAGTGGCTGTAAAAGACAGGATCTTGTGAAAGTGTGAATATTTATATCACAATATTATTTTTGTTGTTTAACCATTCTAGGTTAGGCACACAAATGTTACTTTATTACACTTAAGAAAAATTCTTATTGTTGCATTTTGCCTGCAATTAGAAAATCTTTTTTTTTTTAAGTTTCTTAAGAGACACTTTATAACTTTCATATTCAGGGGAAACATTTGAAACTAGATTGATTTCTTTGATCACAATGTGCATTTTAATTTAATTTGCATAAACCCTGCATTTGAAAATATGTTTTAGGGGTAAATAACCCACTCCAGTGTTCTTGCCTGGAGAATCCCAGGGACGGGGGAGCCTGGTAGGCTGCCATCTATGGGGTCGCACAGATTTGGACATGACTGAAGTGACTTAGTAGCAGTAGCAGCAGCAGCATGCTGAAGAATAATGCAGTATATAAAGAGTTATCTACTTCTTTTAAATAAATGTTTAGGAAATGAACATCCAAATTTATTCCAAATGGTAAGTATCTGACAAAAGATGAAGAATAAAATAATTTAAGGACAAAAAAGTGCCTGCTTATAGAAAACACTTATAAACTGTGTTGTATGAGGTGTTAGTGCTTCATGGGAGAAGGCATGGCAACCCACTCCAGTAGTCTTGCCTGGGGAATTCCCATGGACAGAGGAGTCTTGCCAGCTAGTCCATGAGGTCACAAAAGGCAACTGAGTGACTAAGCATAGCACAGTGTTTCCTAGGGAGAAGACTTTTGAATTGTTTACATACTAAAATGGATATGTGCATTACAAAAATAAAAATTTGAGCAATATCCTTAATGATTGACATTAATGACTCCACTGAACATAATTTATTATTAATGAAATTATTTTCATAATTATCATTTTGTTTATCAAGATATGTTCATGGTAAGTTCTTTTTATTTCATCATTTAGTGGGAAATGTTTGTTACCATGATTGACTTCTCAAAGTTTCCAATACAAATTGTACTCCTAGTAAAGATCTTCAAAATTTTTTAACTCAGCTTAGAAAATCTTAATTAATAGTATGGCAAATCTCATGAATGGATAAATATGATGATTTTTGCTTTCGTTGTCTAAATGACTGCTCCTAAGTTTATTGATTCATAATCACGTACAAAACATTTGTGAAGTGCCAGCTATGTCTGCAGTGGAACTAAGTGCAGTAATGGGAAAATAAGAATAAATAAAGTACAATGCTGTACTTGTGGCATTTTATAGCATACAAGAGTGATTGACATATAAATTATATTTTGATTCAAGATATCAAAATAAATGTATGAATTACCATGTAAGCAATAAAAAAAGATAGCCTTTTTATGATTAAAGGAACAATGTTCTCTTACATAAATCAGAGCCAACCTCACTTCTATCCCATGGTTAACTTTTTTTTTTAATTTATTTTTTTATTGAAGGATAATTGCTTTACAAACTTTTGTTTTTTGTCAAATCTCAACATGAATCAGCTATAGGCATACATATATCTGTTCCCTTTTGAACCTCCCTCTTATCTCCCTCCCCATCTCACCCATCTAGGTTGATACAGAGCCCCTGTTTGAGTTTCTTGAGTCACACAACAAATTCCCATTGGCTATCTATTTTATATATGGTGATGTAAGCTTCCATGTCACTCTTTCCATACATCTCACCCTCTCCTCCCCTCTCCCCACGTCCATAAGTCTATTTTCTATGTCTGTTTCTCCATTGCTGCCCTGTAAATAAACTCTTCTGTACCATTTTACTAGATTCCATATATATGTGTTAGAATATGATATTTATATTTCTCTTTCTGACTTACTTCACTCGGTATAATAGGTTCTAGATTCATCCACCTCATTAGAATTGACTCAAATGCATTCTTTTTTATGGCTGAGCAATAGTCCATTTTGCATATGTACCACAACATCTTTATCCATTCATCTGTTGATGGACATCTAGGTTGCTTCCATATTCTAGCTATTATAAATAGTGCCACAATGAACAATGGGATACAGGTATCTTTTTCAATTTTGGTTTTCTCAGGGAGAAGGCAATGGCAACACATGCCAGTACTCTTGCCTGGAAAATCCCATGGACGGAGGAGCCTGGTAGGCTGCAATTTGTGGGGTCACAAAGAGTCGGACATGACTGAGTGATTTCACTTTCACTTTTCACTTTCATGCATTGGAGAAGGAAATGGCAACCCACTCCAGTATTCTTGCCTGGAGAATCCCAGGGATGGTGGAGCCTGGTGGGCTGCCGTCTATGGGGTCACACAGAGTCAGACATGACTGAAACGATTTAGCAGCAGCAGCAGGGTATATGCCTAGGAGTGGCATTGCTGATATAGTGGTTTTATCCCTACATTTTTAAAGAATCTCCAAACTGTCTTCCATAGTGGCTGTATTGATTTACATTCCCACCAACAGTGCAAGAGTGTTCCCTTTTCTTCACACCCTCTCTAGCAATTATTGTTTGTAGACTTTTTGATGATGACCATTCTGACCGGTGAGAGGTGATGTCTCATTGTAGTTCTGATTTGCATTTCTCTAATAATGAACGATGTTGAGCATCTTTTCATGTGTTAGCCATCTGTATGTCTTCTTTGGAGAAACGTCTGTTTAGGTTTTTTTCCCCACTTTTTGATTGGGTTGTTGGCTTTTCTGGCATTGAGCTGTATGAGCTGCTTGTATATTTTGGAAATTAATCCTTTGTCAGTTGTTTCATTTGCTATTATTTTCTCCTATTCTGAGGGTTGTCTTTTCGTTTGCTTATAGTTTCCTTTGCTGTGCAAAAGCTCTTAAGTTTAAACATGTCCTCCTTGTTTATTTTTGTTTTTATTTCTGTTACTTTAGGAGGTGGGTCATAGAGGATATTGCTTTGATTTATATCATCTAGTGTTCTGCTTATGTTTTCCTCTAAGAGTTTTATACTCTCTGGTCTTACATGTACGTCTTTAATCCATTTTGAGTTTATCTTTGTGTATGGTGTTAGGAAGTGTTCTAATTTCATTCTTTTACATGTAGATACCTAGTTTTCCCAGCACCTCCTCCTCCCAGAGGAGGCTGTCTTTGTCCCATTGTATACTCTTGCCTCCTTTGTCAAAAATAATGTACCTATAGAAGTATGGGTTTATTTCTGGGCTTTCTATCTTTTTCCACCTGTCTATATTTCTTTTTTTGTGTCAGTACCATACTGTCTTGATGACTGTAGCTTTGTAGTATAGTCTGAAGTCAGGACGGTTGACTCCTCCAGCTCCACTTTTCTTTCTCAAGACTGCTTTGGCTACTCAGGGTCTTTTGTGTTTCCATACGAATTGTGAATTTTTTTGTTCTAGTTCTGTCAAGAATGCCATTGGTAATGTGACAGGGATCACACTGAATCTGTAGACTGTATTTGGTATTATATCATTTTCATAATAATGATTCTTCAGGAATATGGAATATTTCCCCATCTGTATATGTCATCTTTGATTTCTTTCATCAGTGTCATATAATTTTCTGTGTAGAGTTCTTTCTTCTCCTTAGGTAAATTTATCCCAAAATATTCAATTCTTTTGATTGCAGTGGTAAATGACTTTGATTCCTTAATTTCTCTTTCTGATTTTTCATTGCTAGTATATAGAAATGCAAATGATTTCTGTGTATTGATTTTGTATCCTGCAACTTTTCTAAATTTACTGATTAGCTCTAGTAATTTTCTGATACTATCTTTAGCGTATTCTATATACAGTATCATGTCATCTGCAAACAGTGAGAGCTTTACTTCTTCTTTTCCAATCTGATTTTTTTTTTTTCTTCTCTGATTGCTGTAGCTGGGACTTTCAGAACTACATTGAACAATAATAGTGAAAGTGGACACCCTTTTCTTGTTCCCGATCTTAGGGGGGAATGCTTTCAGTTTTTCAACATTAAAATAATGTTTGCAGTAGGCTTATCATACATGGCCTTTACTATGTTGAGGTAGGTTCCTTCTATGCCCATTTTTTGAAGAGTTTTAATCATAAATAGGTGTGCTGAATTTCATCAAAGACTTTTTCTGCATCTACTATAATGATCATATGGTCTTTATCTTTCAATTTATTAATATGGTGTATCACATTGATTGATTTGCTTATATTGAAGAATCCTTGCATTCCTGTAATAAACCTAAATTGATCATGGTATGTGAGCTTTTTGGTGTGTTGCTGAATTCTGTTTGCTAAAATTTTGTTGAGGATTTTTTAATCTATGTTAATCTGTGATATTGGCCTGTAGTTTTCTTTTTTGTGTGTTGTCTTTGTCTGGTTTTGGTATCACAGTGATAGTGGCCTCATAGAATGAGTTTGGAAGTGTTCTTTCCTCTGTAATTTTTGGAAGAGTTTTAGGATAAACATTAGCTCTTCTCTAAATGTTTGATAGAATTCTACCAGGTTGCCATCTGGTCCTGGATTTTATTTTTTTTGGAGAATTTTTTTTTTTAATCACAGCTTCAATTTCAGTGCTTGTAATTGGGTTGTTCATAATTTCTATTTGTTCCTGGTTCAGTCTTGGAAGATTGAACTTTTCTAAGAATCTGTCTATTTCTTCCAGGTTATCCATTTTGTTACCATATAGTTGTTCATAATAGTCTCTTATAATCCTTTGTATTTCTGCACTGTCTGTTGTAACCTCTCCTTTTTCATTTCTAAATTTGTTCATTTGATTCTTCTCTCTTTTTTCTTGATGAGTCTGGCTAAAGTTTTGTCAAGTTTGTTTTATCTTCTCAAAGAACCAGATTTGAGTTTAATTTATCTTTACTATTGTTTCTTTCATTTCTCTTTCATTTATCTCTGCTTGGATCTTTATGATTTCTTTCCTTTTACCAATTTTAGGTTTTTCATTCTTCTTTTTCCAGTTGTTTTACTTGAAAAGTTAGGTTTTATATGTGATGTTTTTCTTGTTTCTTGAGGTAGAATTGTATTGCTGTAAACGTCCCTCTTAGAACTGCTTTCACTGCATCCTATAGGTTTTGAGTTGTCATGTTTTCACTGTCATTTGTTTCTAGAAATTTTTTTATTTCCCATTGATTTCTTCAGTAACCTGTTGGTTATTTAGAAACATGTTATTTAATCTTCATGTGTTTCTATTTCTTACAGGTCTTTTCTTGTAAATGATATGTAGTCTGATAGCATTGTGGTTGGAGAAGATGCTTGATACAATTTCAATTTTCTTAAATTTACTCAGGTTTGATTTGTGACCTAAGTTATGGTCTACCCAAGAAAATGTTCTACGTGCATTTGAGAAGAAGGTGTATTCTTCTGCATCTGGGTGGAATGTTCAGAAGATATCAATGATCCATCTCATCTAATGTATCATTTGCGACTTGTGTTTCCTTTTTAATTTTCTGTTTTGATGATCGTTCCATTGGTGTGAGTGGGGTGTTAAAGTCTCCTACTCTTATTGTATTGCTTTCAATTTCTCCTTTTATGTCTGTTAGTGTTTGTCTTATGTATTGGGGTGTTCCTATGTTGGGTGCATAGATATTTACAATTGTCATGTCTTCCTCCTGGGCTTGATCCCTTGATCATTATGTAGTGTCCTTCCTTATCTCTTGCAATCTTTAGTTTAAGGTCTATTTTGTCTGATATGAGGATTGCTACTCCAGCTCTGTTTTACTTCCCATTTGTATGGAATATGTTTTCCCATTCTCTCATTTTCAGTCTATATGTGTCTTGAAGTCTGATTGGGTTTCTTGTAGACAGCATATATATGGGTCTTGTTTTTGTATCCATTCAGCCAGTCTGTGTCTTTTGGTTGGAGCATTTAATCCATTTACATTGAAAGTATTATTGATACATATGTTCTTATTGCCATTTTCTTAATTGTTTGGGATTGATTTTGTACATATTTTTTTCTTCTTTTGTATTTCTTTTTTTTAAAATTTATTTTATGGAAGGATAGTTGATTGACAATATTGTGTTAATTTCTACTGTACAGCAAAGTGACTCAGTTATGCATATATATACATTGTTTTTCATATTCTTTTTCATTATGGTTTATCACAAGATATTGTATACAATTCTCTGTGCTATACAGTAGGGCCTTGTTTATCCATTGTGTGTGTATATATATATATACATATTTAAATTTATTTTATTTATTTATATTTTACTTTACAACATTGTATTGGTTTTGCCACATATCAACGTGAACCCACCACAGGTGCACACGTGTTCAAGTCTCTTTAACATTTGTTGTAAACTGGTCTGGTGGTACTAAATTCTCTTAATTTTTGCTTGTCTGAAAAGTTTTTTATTTCTCCATCAATTTTGAGTGAGATTCTTGCTGGGTAGAATAATCTTGGTTGTAGATTTTCCCCTTTCAGTAATTTAATTATATTCTGCCATTCCCTTCTGGCCTTCAGAGTTTCTGCTTAAGATCAGCTGTTAAGTGTATGGGATTTCCATTGTATATTACTTGTTGCTTCTCCCTTCCTGCTTTTAATATTCTTTCATTGTGTTTGGTCTTTGTTAGTTTGAGTAATATGTGTCTGGGCATGTTTCTCCTTGGGTTTATCCTGTATGGGACTCTGTGCCTCTTGGGCTTCATTGACTGTTTCCATTTCCATGTCGGGGAAATTTTCAACTATAAAATCTTCAAAAAATTTCTCATATCCTTTTTTTTTTTTCTCTTCTTCTTCTGTTAGTTAGTTCAGTCGCTGAGTTGTGTCCGATTCTTTGCGACCCCATGAATCGCAGCACGTCAGGTCTCCCTGTCCATCACCAACTCCTGGAGTTCACCCAAACTCATGTCCATCAAGTTGGTGATGCCATCCAGCCATCTCATCCTCTGTCGTCCCCTTCTCCTGCCCCCAATTCTTCCCAACATCAGGGTCTTTTCCAATGAGTCAACTCTTTGCATGAAATGGCCAAAGTATTTGTTTCAGCTTTAGCATCAGTCCTTCCAATAAACACCCAGGACTGATCTCCTTTAGAATGGACTGGTTGGATCTCCTTGCAGTCCAAGGGACTCCCAAGAGTCTTCTCCGACACCACAGTTCAAAAGCATCAATTCTTCGGTGCTCAGCTTTCTTCACAGTCCAACTCTCACATCCATATATGACCACTGGAAAACCCATAGCCTTGACTAGATGGACCTTTGTTGGCAAAGTAATGGGACCCCTATAATTCCAATGTTTGATATTGTCCCAGATGTGTCTTAGACTATCCTCAGCTCTTTTCATCCTTTTTACTTCATTCTGCTCTTCAGAATTTATTTCTACCATTTCATCTTCCAGCTAACTAATGCATTCTTCTGCTTCAGATATTCTGCTATTGCATCCTTATAGAGGATTTTTAATTTCAGTAATTGCTTTGTCTCTGTATATTTATTATTTAATTCTTCTAGGTCTTTGTTAATTGATTCTTGCATTTTCTCCATTTTGTTTTCAAGGTTTTTGATCATCTTTACTATCATTATTCTGAATTCTTTTTCATGTAGTTTGCCTATATCCTCTTCATTTATTTGAACTTCTGTATTTCTAGCTTGTTCCTTCATTTGTGTATTTCTATGCCTTTTCATTATTTCTTTTTTTAACTTATTGTGTTTGAGGTCTCCTTTTCCCAGGCTTCAAGGTTGAATTCTTTCTTCCTTTTGGTTTCTGCCCTCCTAAGGTTGGTCCAGTGGTTTGTGCAAGCTTCGTATAGGGTGATGTTTGTGCTGAGTTTTTTTGTTTGTTTGTTTGTTTGTTTGTTTTCCCTCTAATGGGTAATGCTGAGTGACGTGGTAATCCTTTCTGCTGATGATTGGGTTTGTATTTTTGTTTTGTTTGTTGTTTAGAATGAGGCATACTGTAGGGGTGCTACTGGAGGTTGAATGATGCTGGGTCTTGTATTCAAGTGGTTTCCTTTGTGTGAGTGCTCAGTATTTGGTATTCTGTAGGGCTTTTTCTCTGGTAGGCTAGGGTCTTTCAGTGCTCCCATTCCACAGGCTCAGAGCCTGATCTTGATTTCAGCTGGAAGATGGGAGATCTGTGTTTTGGCAGATCCAGACTCCTCATGACTTGAAAACAGTTCAATATACTTAGAAATGAATTGAATCAGAGTACTACTGATGTGCCATTCTTTCAGGTGTGTCTGCTCCTTCAAAGAATCTGGGAAGCTTCTTCCAGTGATTGCTGGAAAGTTCTAACACAAACACTCCTCCATTTGTCTCTCTCCTTGGAGAGCACACTCTGCCTAGCGAGAGAGCTCCTTTGGATCTTCCCCAGCAGCCTCATGCTGGTGTCTATGAAGCCATTCTTCCAATACTTGGCCTGGGGAATGCCTTTCCTCCTACACTCGACCATGAAGTCCACTCCTTTACCCTAAAACGGGACAGAAGAGGTTGTGGTCACCTGCCTGGAGAAGCAGGGCAGGCCACCTGGGCACATCCAATGGTTAACTCGTACATAATTTATTCCATTAATTTATTCGTTTAAGAAACAATTTGGGTAACTTTTACATGCAGGACACACATATATAAAAGCATACTACAATGCAGTATGATAAGTTCAAGAATATAGACAACTAATGAATTCTGCCTGATACACTAAAAAGGGAACTCAGAGAGGAAGCAGAGGTGCCTTTTGGACAGTCTTTGGGAGAAAAAGTAATTGTCATATTAGAGGAGAGGATGAGAAAGTGTCCTGGGCAAATGGGGAACACAATGTGTAAAGAAACTAAGTGAAAGATCAAGTGTTTACGAAAATTTTTAGGGTTTTCCATGTAGAGGATCACGTCATCTGCAAACAGTGAGAGTTTTACTTCTTCTTTTCCAATTTGGATTCCTTTTATTTCTTTTTCTGCTCTGATTGCTGTGGCCAAAACTTCCAGAACTATGCTGAATAGTAGCGGTAAAAGTCGACACCCTTCTCTTGTTCCTGACTTTAGGGGAAATGCTTTCAATTTTTCACCATTGAGGATAATGTTTGCTGTGGGTTTGTCATATATAGCTTTTATTATGTTGAGGTATGTTCCTTCTATTCCTGCTTTCTGGAGAGTTTTTATCATAAATGGATGTTGAATTTTGTCAAAGGCCTTCTCTGCATCTATTGAGATAATCATATGGTTTTTATTTTTCAATTTGTTAATGTGGTGAATTACATTGATTAATTTGTGGATATTGAAGAATCTTGCAGATGACGTGATCCTCTACATGGAAAACCGTAAAGACTCCACCAGAAAATTACTAGAGCTCATCAATGAATATAGTAAAGTTGCAGGATATAAAATCAACACACAGAAATCCCTTGCATTCCTATACACGAATAATGAGAAAGTAGAAAAAGAAATTAAGGAAACAATTCCATTCACCATTGCAACAAAAAGAATAAGATACTTAGGAATATATCTACCTAAAGAAACTAAAGACCTATATATAGAAAACTATAAAACACTGATGAAAGAAATCAAAGAGGACACTAATAGATGGAGAACTATACCATGTTCATGGATTGGAAGAATCAATATAGTGAAAATGAGTATACTACCCAAAGCAATTTACAAATTCAATGCAATCCCTATCAAGCTACCAGCCACATTTTTCACAGAACTAGAACAAATACTTTCAAGATTTGTATGGAAATACAAAAAACCTCGAATAGCCAAAGCAATCTTGAGAAAGAAGAATGGAACTGGAGGAATCAACTTGCCTGACTTCAGGCTCTACTACAAAGCCACAGTCATCAAGACAGTATGGTACTGGCACAAAGACAGACATATAGATCAATGGAACAAAATAGAAAGCCCAGAGATAAATCCACACACATATGAACACCTTATCTTTGACAAAGGAGGCAAGAATATACAATGGAGTAAAGACAATCTCTTTAACAAGTGGTGCTGGGAAAACTGGTCAACCACTTGTACAAGAATGAAACTAGATCACTTTCTAACACCGCACACAAAAATAAACTCAAAATGGATTAAAGATCTAAATGTAAGATCAGAAACTATAAAGCTCCTAGAGGAGAACATAGGCAAAACACTCTCAGACATAAATCACAGCAGGATCCTCTATGATCCACCTCCCAGAATTCTGGAAATAAAAGCAAAAATAAACAAATGGGATCTAATTAAAATTAAAAGCTTCTGCACAACAAAGGAAAATATAAGCAAGGTGAAAAGACAGCCTTCTGAATGGGAGAAAATAATAGCCAATGAAGCAACTGACAAACAACTAATCTCAAAACTATACAAGCAACTTATGCAGCTCAATTCCAGAAAAATAAACGACCCAATCAAAAAATGGGCCAAAGAACTAAATAGACATTTCTCCAAAGAAGACATACGGATGGCTAACAAACACATGAAAAGATGCTCAACATCACTCATTATTAGAGAAATGCAAATCAAAACCACAATGAGGTACCACTTCACACCAGTCAGAATGGCTGTGATCCAAAAATCTGCAAGCAATAAATGCTGGAGAGGGTGTGGAGAAAAGGGAACCCTCCTACACTGTTGGTGGGAATGCAAACTAGTACAGCCACTATGGAGAACAGTGTGGAGATTCCTTAAAAAATTGCAAATAGAACTACCTTATGACCCAGCAATCCCACTGCTGCCTGGTGCGGCATACACACCGAGGAAACCAGAATTGAAAGAGACACATGTACCCCAATGTTCATCGCAGCACTGTTTATAATAGCCAGGACATGGAAACAATCTAGATGTCCATCAGCAGAGGAATGGATAAGAAAGCAGTTGTACATATACACAATGGAGTATTACTCAGCCGTTAAAAAGAATTCATTTGAATCAGTTCTGATGAGATGGATGAAACTGGAGCCAATTATACAGAGTGAAGTAAGCCAGAAAGAAAAACACCAATACAGTATACTAACACATATATATGGAATTTAGGAAGATGGCAATGACGACCCTGTATGCAAGACAGGAAAAAAGACACAGATGTGTATAACGGACTTTTGGACTCAGAGGGAGAGGGAGAGGGTGGGATGATTTGGGAGAATGGCATTCTAACATGTATACTATCATGTAAGAATTGAATCGCCAGTCTATGTCTGACGCAGGATACAGCATGCTTGGGGCTGGTGCATGGGGATGACCCAGAGAGATGTTATGGGGAGGGAGGTGGGAGGGGGGTTCATGTTTGGGAATGCATGTAAGAATTAAAGATTTTAAAATTTAAAAAATAAAAAACTAAAAAAAAAAATTAAAAAAAAGAAAAATTTTATATTTCTCAAAATGACATTATTTTTGAGGAAGAGTTACCTAAGCAAAGTATATAATCCCCTCGTTCCTGTCCAAGGTATAATTCCAAAATAAAATATATACCAGTAATTCATTGTAAGCATAGTGACTTATTTGTCATGAAATATACATTTAAACATAAAATAAAATGGATGGTAGTTTTAAACTTTTTAATTGAAGTATAACTTATACAAACCATGCTAATATTGTGTTCAGTTTCATGATTCTTTTTACCTATATAATCACTCATATTGCCACTGACTAGATTATGGATGCAAATTTTCAGCATTTCTTTCCCTCTTACTCCTTTGCCTGTTCACTACCTACCTACCAAGTGTAATCATTAGTCTGACTTCTATCATCCTAAATTAACTTATGCTGTTTATGAAGTCCATTTAAATATAATCATACACCATCTATATTGTGTCTGGCTTCTTTCATCTAAATTATATTTTGAGATCCTTCTTTGTTGTCACATGTATCAGCATTTGTTTTGTTTTGGGTTTTTTTTTTTTTCATTATTTGAGTTACATTTCACAATAATATGTTTATTCTGTTTCATGCTGTTGCACATTTAGGTTACTTCTAGTTTGAGGCTATTAAGAATTAAATTGCTATGAATATCTTTATAATGAATGTTGGCATACATTTCTGTTGGGCATACATTTCTAATGGGTGTGTGTACATGCTGCTTCAGTCATGCCTGACTCTTTGTGACCCAGTTGACTGTAGTCTGCCAGGCTCCTCTGTCCATGGGATTTTTCAGGCAAGAACACTGGAGTGGGTTGTCATGCCCTCCTCCAGGGGATCTTCCAGACCCAAGGATCAAACTGGTATCTCTTATGTCTCCTGCATTGGCAGGCAGGTTCTTTACCAATAGCACTACTTGGGAAGACCTTCTAATGGGCATATATCCTAAGTGAACTCTTGGAACATGTTTAGCTCCAGGAGGTGTTAGATAGTATTATTTTTGAACTTAAAATTTGCTTTTATATTTTCACACTGTAGAGTGTTACAGAAAAACTAGTGCTGATGATATTGATTAGTTTCCTAGGGTTCCCATAACAAAATACCTGATTGAGGGGGCTTAAGTGAAAGACATTTTCTCACTGTTTTAGAAGCTAGAGGTCCAAGATCAAAGCGTTGGTAGGCTGGGTTTCTTTCCAAGCCTCTCTTCATGGCTTGCAGATGGCACCCTTCTTGCTGTATTCACATGGCCTTTTCCTTATGTGCATATAGGTGATGTCTAATCTCCTCCTATTATATGGAGATCAGTCATATTGAAATGGGACCCACTCTAATGGCCTCACTGTAACCTAATTACTTCTTTAAAGGCTCTGTTTACAAATACAGACACATTCTAAAGTATTAGGGGTTAAGGCTTCAGCATATTGAATATTGAGAAGGAGACACAATTTGGTTCATAACAATAATTTAGTCAAATGCTCTGATTGTCATACATATTTTAACCTCTAAAAAAATCCCTTGACTTGGGAAAGAATAACTCCATGAATATTAACATTTAGAACTAAACAGATGTGATATTTTTAAAAGTATTTTCAGAGAATAACTTAAAACAGTTGGTATTTGCTGTAATATTTAACTCACATTCTATGCACCAATGGGCTTACCAGGTGGCTGGCTCAGTGTTAGAAAATTCACCTCCAATGCAAAAACACACAGAAGATGTGGATTTGATCTCTGGGTCAGGAATATTGCCTGACTGCTTAGGAAATGGCAATCCACTCCAGCATTCTTGCCTACAAAATCCCATGGACAAAGGAGCCTGACAGGCTACAGTTCATGGAGTTATGAAGAGTCAGATGCTACTGAGCACATACACAATGTACCAATAAAACAACTAGAATTTCTTAAGATATATTCATCTATTTAAAAAACTGCTTTCAATTATAAAGAACTTTTACTTATAGTCACATGATCATACACATGTCACTAGGCCAAAGTATAAGCAGTGTTTTATTTCTTAAAAATAGAGCCAAAAAGAAATGTTTTCTGGTGTCATACTTGCTTAGAAAAAATTACACACACGAAAAGTAATGGAGAACTTAAATAACCTTATATGCAGTTTACATACAGTATTTATTTTTAATCCTTCTCTACATTCAGTGACTGAGATATGAGATATTATATTATCTCAAATTTACAGATGTGAGAACTGGAGAACAGATATGCCAAGTGTTCCAAGTTGGGTGGCAACATCTTTGCCTTTTAGTTAAGGAATCTTTTTATAATATTTAAATTTTAATTCAAATACATGTTTTCAAAAATAATGCCTCCAGTTCATAGCCGGTAGACCATATACTTATCATTCATTCATCACCATTCTCTATCCAAGCACAAAATAGGTATTTACTTACTTGTGCCTGAGACTGTGCTTGTGAAGATAGAGAACTGAATAAGATAGAAAAGATCCCTGTCTTTATAGAACTTACAATCTAGCATCAAGTTACATAATTTTAGAGAATCAAGTAACATATTTAGTAAGCATATACTGCAAGCAATTCACTGTATTATCTTCCTATAATTAAATTATATCATTTCCAGTTTATTGGTGGAATCATTTTCTCTGAGGATTTGTTCAGATTCTGGAGAATGCTTGGTGCACCAGCCTAGACATGACAATCAATGTCATCAATGTGGTGGTCGAGGTGACGAGGAGAGGGTTATCATAAAGCATCCATTCATGCCTGCCGCATCCTCAGTAATTTTCCTCCCAGCTCTATTTGTGTATTTCCACTATATTTTATGCTTACCTGTTTCAAGTTACAGTAGCTCTCAAGGGAACATCTATGGTGCTTTTACCTATCTGCAGAATTCTAGGACCGTAATGAAGATCTGGAGCTGTTTTAGGGTCAAATGCCTAGAAACAGCATTAAGATTTTTTTCCTGCTTTCTCAGCATCATGTAAGGGAAAGGGAATTCAGGATTTGGCCAATTTCTTTTTTTTTATTTATTTATTTTTATTAGAGTATAGCTGATTTCCAATGTTGTGTTAGTTTTAGGTATATAACAAAGTGAATCAGTTATACCTATACATATATCCACTCTTTTTTTAAGATTCTTTTTCCTTACAGGGCATTACAGAGTATCGAGTAGGGTTCCTTGTGTTAAATGATAGGTTCTTATTAGTTATCTATTTTATATGTAGTAGTGTGTATATATCAATCTCAAGTTCCCATTTTATCCCTTCTTTCCACTCTGATGCCCTGGTAACCATATGTTTCTTTTCTACATCTGTGACTCTACTTCTGTTTTGTAAATAAGTATATCTGTACCTTTTTTTAGATGTCACGTATTAGTGATATTTGTCTTTCTGTGTCTGACTTACTTCACTTAGCATGACAATCCCTAGGTCCATCCATATTGCTGCAAATGGCATTATTTTGGGCTTTGTATGGTTGAATAACATTCCACTGTGTGTGTGTATATAGATATATATGAATGTGTATATATATATATATCAATGTTATTCAACTATATATATATATTGTTGAATAACAATCCATTGTGTGTATGTATGTATGTATATGTGTGTATATATATATATAGTTGAATAACATTCCAGGGTGTGTGTGTGTGTGTGTACCTCTTCATGTACTACTTCATGGCAAATACAAGAGGAAAAGGTGGAAGTAGTGACAGATTTCCTCTTCATGGGCTCTAAAATTACAGCAGATGGTGACTGCAGCCATGAAATCAGAAGACAATTGCTTCTCGGCAGGAGAGCTATGACAAACCTAGACAGTATGTTGAAAAGCAGAGACATTACTCTGCCGACAAGGGTCAGTATAGTCATGGCTATGGTCCCCTCAGTGGTCATGTACAGTTGTGAGAACCAGACTGTAAAGAATCTGGCAGAGTGCCAAAAAATTGATGCTTTCAAACCGTGGTGCTTGAGAAGACTCCTGAGTGTCCCTTGGACTGCAAGGAGCTCAAAACAGTCAATCTTAAAGGAAATCAACCCTAAATATTCATTGGAAGGACTGATGGTGAAGCTGAAGCTCCAGTAGTTTGGTCATGTGATGTGAGAAGCTGAAGTGATGCTGGGAAAGATTGAGGGCAGAAGGAGAAGAGGGTGTCAGAGGATGAGACAGCTGGATGGCATCACTGATGCAATGGACATGAACTTGGGCAAGCCTTCAGGATATGGTTAGGGAGAACGCGTGCTGCAGTCCATGGTGTTGCAAAGAGTTGGTGATGGCTGGGTGGCTGAACAGTAACAGTATTTGTACCACATCTTCTTTGCCCATTCCTCTGTTGATGTACATTTAAGTTGCTTGCATGTCATGGATATTGTACATAGTGTTGCAATGAACATTTGTGTGCATGCACCTTTTCAAATTATAGCTTTCTCCAGGAAAGTGCTTAAGAATGAGGGTGCTGGGTCATATGATAGTTCTAGTTTTAGTTTTATAAGGAACCTCCAAGCTGTTGTCTATAGTGGCTGTACCAATTTACATTTCCACAAACTGTGTAAGAAGGTTCCCTTTCTCTCCACACTCTCTTCAGCATTTATTATTTGCAACTTTTTTTTAACTGATGGCCATTCAGATTGGTGTGAGATGATATTTCACAGTAGTTTTGGTTTATGATTCTCTAATAGTTTGTGATGTTGAGCATCTTTTCATGTGCTTTTTAGCCATCTGTATGTCTTCTTTGGAGAAATGTCTACTTAGATATTCTGCCCATTTTTGATTCAAATATTTATTTATTTATTTTATTGAGTCTTCATGAGATGTTTGTGCATTTTGGAAATTAATCCCTTGTATATTGTTTCATTTGTGAATATTTTCTCCCATTCTGATGGTTGTCTTTTTCTTTTGTTGATGGTTTCCTTTGCTGTGCAAAACCTTTTAAATTTAATTAGATCCCATTTGTTTGTTCTTGTTTTTATTTTCATTACTCTACCTACCATGACTCTGGGACCCAAACCTCTCTGATTCCTCTTCTCCCTTTCTCTGATTGGGAAGAGTTTTACATAGCCATGGGCAAGTGAAGGGGATTCAGTGACTATTCCTTTAACTTAATATATACTTTCTGGGTGAAAAAACTCTCTTTTCCAATATATTAAAATACCACACCACTGTAAAACTAATCCCAAAACTTTAAGAAACATGTGTTATAGAACAGATTGACCAGGGCTGGAGTGTTCAGAGGGTGTCCAGGAAGATTCAGAGAAGCTGAACTTAAGACAGAGATCTAAAGGGTAAGCAGGGGACTGGATAGAAGGGCTGCATGTGTATAGGTTTGTCCATAGGAGGAAGGAAGTTGGTGACTTTGAGAGAACAAAGTGTTTCTGGGGGACAAAAGCAGTGGAAAAAGTTGTTAATGATGAAGCTGTTGAGGAAGGCAAGGGTGACATTGTGTAGGACCCTAATAGACATGTTATGACCAAACAGACATATTTGGTCTTTGCCCTAAAAGTAAATGAAAATTGTTAATGATTTTAACCAGGAAAAGAACCTAACCACATGTGATTTTCTAAATGATCCTTAAAAGAGAATAAGTTAAAGGGAGTGTAAAGAAGATGCTGTAAGACCAGAGACTGTTTTTAAAATTAGTTCCTTTCCAACAACAACAAAAACAGTACTAATTATACTGTAGATAGATGAGAGCTGGGTGCTTCTCAGGTGCCAAACACTAGGTACCTTTATGTATTATCCCACTGAATCTTCACAAAATGTTAAGCCTCACTTTAAAGGTGAGAAAGATGAGTGAGATTAAAGAATTCAAATCTAGGCAATCTACATCCAGATCTCATATGCTCAGCAGGGTCATTTTTTTTTTTTCTTCTTTTCAAGTCAAAGAAAACTCATTCCAAAATATAACTTTATTTCCTCATGCCCTTGTAATTAATAGCAGGGATGTGCAATATGGTTACAAAGAATTAAAAATAGAAGCTATAGAAAACAGTTTTTCTTCATGTAACTTTTAAAACATCTAGAATATAAACCTAATTAGATCTAATAGAAGATTAACTCATAACTTGGCAAGCTTTACTTTCTTCTGCCTTATCAATTTAAAAAGAGAACACTTTATATCAGTATTAGTAATGATCTAGGTTTGTAATACAGAATATTTTCTCATACTTATTTCAAGCTACTAAATTGAATGATTTTACATATTAATTTATCAATTTCATTATTCTTTATGTTTAGATAATCCTACTAGATACAATATTAAAAAGATAATCATATTCCATGTTGTGTTGAACATTTACCTCTCTGAAAATGAAAACATTTACTTTGTACAAAATCATTTTATATCACTATCTCTTCATTGTTTCCAATCCATTCAGTATAGGTTATAGGTATAGTTTCCCTCCAAGTTAAAACAAAATGTTAGAGGAAATCTAACATTTTGTGAGAAAAATGTTTCTTCATCATAAATTCCTTATATCATAAAATATCTAAAAGTACCAGAATATACCACTTTACCATTTTAACTACAATCTACAAACACAGGATGTGAAATCTCAGAGGTGTTCTTGTTTAATATCAACAATTGAAAAGTGAACCACAACATCTGCTGTTTGTGAATTTTCTCCCCATGATGTCTATTTCAATTTTTAAACTGAGTTGTGTCAGGGCTGGGATTTTTCTTTTAAGATGTAGACTCTTTCCTTCCTTTTCATTTTGGGCTGTGTGATGCTATGAATTTATATTTGACTACTAGAAACTAGTGGAAGGAAAATGCTGATATCGACATTGAGAGAAGTTAATAATAGAGTTTAGCAAAATTCTTTACTAAGAGCCAAGTATTTTCCAATTTATTTAATAGTTTTAACAGCAATCCAACTCTATAGCATGATGACTCAATTTCTGGAAGTGTTCCTAATACAATTTTCACACACACGCAAAACAATCAGATCTTCTCTTTAAAAAGATATAAAAATATGTAGAAAAAATAGGATAACACAACTAAGAAAAACATTTTGTTATAGTTGTATCTGATTATTTTATATGTTTGATAGTACATCAACTACAGCTAATATTACATTTATCCATGTTCCCCTTCTCCTACCCTAGAAGCAATAGTTATGATTAAATTTGAGGCCTTTAATGTTTTTATATTTAGTACAAACATTATCACAGCAGAGGTCTACGTATGTACAATATTTATGATTTTTAACTGTAATAGAATTATTTCATAACTATAAAGTATGAAGTATTCTGCATTTTGTTTTGTTTACTCAGTATTAGGTCTGTGAGTCCAATCAAAGTTGGACTCATGTATATAAAAATAGTTCTGGTGTATCTGTTTTTGACAGCTATGTAATATTTCATTCCCCAGTCAGTCTCCCATTTCTCTTCTGATAGATGTTGATTTGAAATATTGCAATAAAATAGTTATATGTCCTTAGGGCATGTATAACAAATATTCTTTATAATATTTCCCCACTATACACCATAAATGTAAATTTTATGTCATAAGGCATATACATTTTCAAAAACAATACATAATAATACAATATTCTACAGGGTAGTTGTGATTCTGCCAGCTCTCCTTTTTATGTGTCAATATCTTGTTGTTGTTTTTTTCTTGATATTGCATTTTCCAGTTTTTTCTGTTAAGCTTTTTTATACAGATGAGTCTGAAAAATATAAAAATAAAAAAGTAATAAAGACTATATTTAACTTTGTAATAAGAAATTGGATATTTATCTTTATCTAGACACACTGGGTATACTCATCCAGGGTAACTGTTTTAATACAATCTAATGTACTTTGAATTTGGGCTTTCCTGGTGGCAGAGGTAAAAGAATCTGCTTGCCAATGAGGAGACCCAGGTTCAGTCCCTGGGTCGGGAAGACACCCTGGAGAAGAAGATGGCTGCCTACTCTGGTATTCTTGCCCAGGAAATCCCATGGACAGAGGAGTCTGGCAGGCTACAGTCCATAGCATCTCAGAGACACTACGTAGCAGCTAAGCAACAACAAGAACATGCTAATGACTCCTAAATTTATATCTCAGCTCTTGGCTTCCAAATGAACTCCAGACTTATATAAATAACAAACTATTATACTATCAACCTGAATGTCTACTAGCATCTTGGACTTTATCATCCAAATATGAGACTTTTTCTCCCCAAACCCACTCCTTTCAACAGTCTTCTTTAACACAGTCAGTGAAAACCCCAACCTTCCAACCTTGACCTTTGCTGTTACTAACTCTTCTTCGTTTCTTGTATCCCACATGAAATTGATCATCAAGCCCTGCTGTCTCTATTTTCAAAATACCATAGATTTAATATTCAACCACATTTTATTATCTTCACCATCACCACTGTTACAATCCACTGCTAAGGAAAACATCTCTCCCCTGATTGTTGCGATGGATTTCTAAATTATCTTGTTGCCTCTATCTTTGCCAGCTTATAGTCTATGCTCAAAATTGTTGTGATCTACTAACATATAATTCACATTATGTTATTCATGCTCTCAGGATCTTCCAACTACCCTAATTAAAATCCAGTCTTTGCATGGCATTCAAGATACTATTTGATCATGACTCTATTACTTTTCAGACTTCTTCTGCTACATATTCCTCTGCCTTTCTACAGCCATGTTGCCATCTTCTCTGTTTGTAACATACAAGAAACTTCCCGACTCGACGGACATGAGTTTGAGTGAATTCCGGGAGTTGGTGATGGACAGGGAGGCCTGGCTTGCTGTGATTCATGAGGTCGCAAAGAGTCAGACACGACTGAGCGACTGAACTGAACTGATGCACTATATAACATTATTTAAATATATAAATTAAAAATTACTTGCCAATTATAAATGTTGAAATACTTTGAAAATGAGTTTCTGAAGAGATAGCTTTACAGTATCTCTGAAACATGATTTTTAACACAGTTGCCATTTAAGAGGTATCAGGTTGCTTTTTGGGTTACTTTTTTATCAATTTATATAGCTACTAAAAAAAGATGCAGCCATCTTACTTTTTGGATATAGTGAAAAACAAATTTTGTCTGTTAAAATAAATATTTAACTATAGAACCGTTCATATCTTTTCAAAAGGCTGTTAGACAATATCCAACTCCATCAACTGTGTCTGTGACACATTAGGCAAAAGATATCTTTTATGATGTAAATAAGATATATATTATTACAATGCCTTTACTTTCTGAAGAATTCTTATTCAAATACATTTCATATATATATATATATATATATACATACATACATGATCTACAAATCTGGCAATGTACCAACTTTTTGCTAGCCAAAAGTATTACAAAATGGAATATATGTACATATATATATATATATTTTAAATATTTGAATGCCTTACATAAATTTAGAACACATTACTGAGAAATAGATGCAAGTTGAATTTATTTGAGAATGAAATCACTTAAAATCCTGCTGTGAGACGATCATTAGAGCATAGTAAGCTGTGGTCTTTGCTTCAGTTTTGCTCACAGTACCTAACTCATTATAAATTTATCCATATTTTCTCTGATTTAATAACATTCACTTGTCCCCATCATCTCTGGCCTCAAAAATAAGTGAACCACAAACTTTTGATTATGATCTTGCAGCCATAGAAAACTTGGAAAATATAATCACAATTTAAAATTAACTCTTTGTCTTTAGGTTGAAAAAAATGCTTTCAATTGCATACTTTTTTCTTAACCACAGGTGATATTTCATAAGTTTAAAGGACTGTTTCAAAAAAAGGAAGGTACTTTCAAATAATTTTCCATGCCTTCATTCAGCAGGTAACCCAAACCTTCATAATCCCCAAATGCTGCACTTCAAAGTTATGCTTAGGAAAAAAATATTGAAAAGAACAGCCTCTCTTTCCAGTTGATTTAAAACATCACTAGCTTATTTTCAGTACACATATGGAGTTACTTTTAAAAAGAAATCTTGGAATATTGCCAGACTACATACAGGAAAGGCTTTTCTCCAGAGAGAGCTAAAATTCATTATCTGAGCTTTGGGACACCCATGTTCCTTCAAAATTTGGACACATCTTTGTTCCTCCATGATTAGTGATAGGAGTTTGACTTAAAATAAAAGACTGCTCAATGTGTAACTAGAGTGTGCAGAAACCAAAGGATTGCCATGTTTTGAACTGAAACTGACTAATAATTATACACTTAAATAAAATATTAGTTCCATGATGTGATAGCTTTTGAAAAAAGACGAGTATTTTTTATATGAACTTGTTTACAAACATAAGACATTATGTATTTATAAGTAACAAGAAGTTGAAGTTTGGACACTTTATGTTATTTGTCTTCTTAAATGGTTGGCTTCTTTTATTTGAATCTATCTGATTGTGTTTTTTTTTTAGAAGAAAATCCCTAAATCTTATGACTCTAAAGACAATATAATTATTTTGTTATTGTTGTTAAGTGGTCATTTACAGCAATAAATGTTTAAGAAATTAGGTCTATTTGTGATCCATAAAATAAATCCAGCAAAGTGGACAACAGGGTTACAAATTAAAAGGAAAAATAAGCAAAGTTAACATAGTGATTTCAGTAATAATTTGTAACATTGCACTGTGAAATACTACATAGTGATAATTATTTTCTAGATTACTCATATAAGTATTTTTTCTAACACATGGGATACATTTCATTTCTTTTTTTGGTGAAATGGTAAAATAAAATCTGCATAATTGGTGCTGAAGAGCCAATAATACAAAACAAAGTTAATATGCATTAATGTAATAAAATTTTAATAAGCACAGGCATGTTCTCTCTAAAGTACACGATACTAACCTATGCAGTGGATTCATACAATAAAGATGTCAAGAGACTATTGTTAAAATGTCAGTCTTACACATAAGAAAAAATAAGTGCATCTTGTTGCATGCTGAATACAGAAGCTAAGGGACTTTATGCCCATTTTTAGTCATTAGGAAAAAAATGCACAGAGTTTTAGAAACTACTTGAAGGAAGAAAAAGCTTTGGCATGCTGCAAGTGCATTTTATATCACAATTGAGCATTACATGTCAGAGGAGTTTTTAACCACTGTGATTTTGTCCACAAAGAAGGTCTGGACACTTTCTGTATCTGCATAATTTGATGGACTCAGGTATTCTGAGCTTAATGATGAATTATTTCAAATGGAACCAAGTGTAAGTTCTATTTAAAAGAGTAATGGTAGGGCTGGGCAGGATTACTTCTGTGAAATGAATTAGAACACTATGAACTGCAATACATCAGTGATAAGTCTAGCATATTTCAGTACTGCTGCTATTGGAGAAATGAGTCTGAATCACTTGAGCATCACAAATCCTAGGCCATATTTTTATTTCCAGTCGTACCCTTTGTGCTGCTTCCAAATACGCAGCTCTAGCTGATTTCAAAGGCAGTAGATGAGAGATAAAGAAAAGTAAGGATTGTTCTACCTCAGCAATTCATGATCCCTCTAAGGCCACTGATTTTGAAAGAATATGGAGACCTTGGTGTCTCAGCAGAATAGAAGCAACTACTCTTTTCTATTCCACTCCCGTGAGGCAGCACAAACATTTATCCAGTTTACCATAGCAAATGATTCTCCATGTCCAGAAAATTACAACACTCTTCCTCTCTTCACTCCAAGGAGTCATAAAACCTAAATTAAACATAACTGTCCAAATAATTATTTTTAGCTATGTTAACAAGTCAACAAGGGAAATAAATGGAGCCATTTGATTTGAATAATTTTATAATATGAAAAATAATATTTGTAACATTTACACATTGCTTATTAACTTTTAAATTCTTATTTAAAAAATAATTTATGGGCCTAGTGTAGAACTATATAGTATATTACTAAATGTATGTTCCTCATTCTAAAATCCTTAAAACTTTCTAAGTAATACTTCTTTCATGTTTCTTATGGATGAATTCCATTTCTCCTTTGAAATTATTCTTCATTTCCATTTATATACATTTAAAAATGTTTAATTATAATATTTTAGTAATACGTTTCACTGTTCAAATTACTTATAACTTATCTACATAGTTATGCTAATGTTTGATGAAATGGATAAATATTTACAGTTTTATGAACTCCATTAATTAAAATATCATTTCATTGAAAAGCAGAGACTAAAAGCTACTGAAAGGAATACACTACTGTTAGGAAACTTTAGATATATGTACTAAAAATATCTAATAGTTATTGAATACTTACCAGATTTCACTCACTATACTGTTATTATATGCATTATCTCATTTAATCATTGCACAGCCCTATGAGTCAGCATTATTTTGACCCATTTAAAAAATATTAAAATGAAGAATTACAGATGGTAAGTAAATTGCTCAAGATGGCAGATGAGGAAGACTTGGAGTTTGGATGCAGATATCTGAATTGAGAATTCTTTTTTTGACAATGTTTTATTATTATTCTGGGCTTCCCTGATGCTCAGCTGGTAAAGAATCCACCTGCAATGCAGAGGACCTGGGTTTGATCCCTGAGTTGGGAAGATCCCTGGAGAAGGGAAAGACTACCAACTCTGGCCTAGAGATTTCCATGGACTGTATAGTCCATGGGGTGGCAAAGAGCTGGAAAGAGTCTCAAAGAGAGTGGTGATTATTATTCTGGTGATACAATGTTCTGGGCTAGAAAAATTCTAAGATTTCTAGTTAGATTGAGTTTTAAGATTATGGTTGTTCAATAAGGGCTTGCAAATTAAATGCATAAAATATATACAGTTTGAAAACATAGAGTCTACTTAGTGTGTCAGCTATGTGTTGAGTGCAAACTAAAATAATTAATTCATGGCCCTGACAGAAAGGACCACTAAAAAATAAAGCAATACACTTTTTCTGCAAAGGGCCATTTAGGAAATATCTTAAATTTTGGGGGGCCACACAGTTTCTCAAAACTAATTCATTCTGTCATTTTTTAGCCTGGAATTTGCTACAGAGAATCTGTAAATGCATAAGCATTGTTATAGTCCAATGAATCTTTATTAAGAATACTGAAATTTAAATTTCATATCGTGTCAATAAATATTATTAATTTTATTATTATTTTCATCAATTTAAATGTGAAAATACAGCCTAGCTCATTGTATGAACTTGGCCAGTTAACCAAGTCACTAGCCATACATACCTACTAAGCACTAAAGTTTGCTTGTGTGTGAGTGCTCAGTAGCTTAACTCATGTCCAACTCTTTGTAACCCTATGGACTGCAGCCTGCCAGGCTCCTCTGTCCATGAGATTCTCCAGGCAAGAATATGAGAGAGTTGTCATGCCCTTCTCCAGGGGATCTACCCAACCCAGGGATCGAACCAGTGTCTCATGCCTGTCCTGCATTACAGGCAGATTCTTTACCACTGAGACACTGAAGAAGCCCAAGCACTTAAGTTTAAGTAACTCAAATTGAAACATACTGTAAGTGTAAAATATACACCAGATTTTAAAAAGACTTAGTATAACTTTTCTGAAGGAGATCAGCGTTGGGATTTCTTTGGAAAGAATGATGCTAAAGCTGAAACTCCAATACTTTGGCCACCTCATGCGAAGAGTTAACTCATTGGAAAAGATTCTGATGCTGGGAGGGATTGGGGGCAGGAGGAGAAGGGGACGACAGAGGATGAGATGGCTGGATGGCATCACGGACTCGATGAACGCGAGTCTGAGTGAACTCCGGGAGATGGTGATGGACAGGGAGGCCTGGCTTGCTGCGATTCATGGGGTCGTAAAGAGTCAGACACAACTGAGAGACTGAACTGAACTGAAATGAACTGAATTGAACTGAATATAACTTTTAAAAAATAATATTATTTTGAAATAATAAGCTTTTGATATGATTATATATATTATTAAAATTAAGATCATCTGTTTTATTTTTCCATTTTTCTTAACATAAATTCTAGAAATTTTAAAATTACACATGTGGATCACATTATAATTCTCTATATTACTAAAATGTTACTTTCAGTTCAGTCACACAGTCGAGTCTCACTCCTTGTGACCCCATGAACCGCAGCATGCCAGGCCTCCCTGTCCATCACCAACTCCTGAAGTTCACCCAAACCCATGTCCATTGAGTCGGAGATGCCATGCAACCATGTCAGCCTCTGTCGTCCCTTTCTCCTCAGCCCTCAATCTTTTCCTGCATCAGGGTCTTTTCAAATGAGTCAGCTCTTCGCATCAGGTGGCCAAAGTATTGGAGTTTCAGCTTCAACATCAGTCCTTCCATTGAACACCCAGGACTGATCTCCTTTACAATGGACTGGTTGTACTTCCTTGCAGTCCAAGGGACTCTCAAGAGTCTTCTCCAACACCATAGTTCAAAAGTATCAATTCTTTGACACTCAGCTTTCTTTATAGTCCAACCCTCACATCCATACATGACCACTGGAAAAACCATAGCCTTGACTAGAAGGACCTTTGTTGGCAAAGTAATGCCTCTGCTTTTTAATATGCTGTCCAGGTTGGTCATGACTTTCCTTCCAAGAAGTAAGGGTCTCTTAATTTCATGGCTGCAAATACCATCTGTAGTGACTATGGAGCCCCCAAAAATAAAGCCTGATACTGTTTCCACTGTTTCCCCATCTATTTCCCATGAAGTGATGGGACCAGATGCCATGATCTTTGTTTTCTGAATGTTGAGCTTTAAGCCAAATTTTTCACTCTCCTCTTTCACTTTCACCAAGAGGCTCTTTAGTTTTTCTTCACTTTCTGCCATAAGGGTGGTGTCATTTGCATATCTGAGGTTATTGATATTTCTCCCAGCAATCCTGATTCCAGCTTGTGCTTCCTCCAGCTCAGCATTTCTCATGCTGTCCTCTGCATATAAGTTAAATAAGTAAGGTGACAATATACAGCCTTGACGTACTCCTTTTCCTATTTGGAACCAGTCTGTTGTTCCATGTCCAGTTCTAACTCTTGCTTCCTGACCTGCATGCAGGTTTCTCAAGAGGCAAGTCAGGTGGTATGGTATTCCTATCACATTCAGAATTTTCTACAATTTATTGTGATCCACACAGTCAAAGGCTTTGGCATAGTCAATAAAGCAGAAATAGATATTTTTCTGGAACTCTTTTGCTTTTTTGATGATCCAGCAGATGTTGGCAATTTGATCTCTGGTTCCTCTGCCTTTTCTAAAACCAGCTAGAATATATGGACGTTCATGGTTCATGTATTGTTGACAGAATGTGGTTCACTGGAGAAGGAAAAGGCAAACCAGTTCAGTATTCTTGCCTTGAGAACCCCATGAACAGTATGAAAAGGCAAAAATATAGGACACTGAAAGATTAACTCCCCAGGTCAGTAGGTGCCCAGTATGCTATTGGAGATCAGTGGAGAAATAACACCAGAAAGAATAAAGGGATGGAGCCAACGTAAAAACAACACCCAGTTGTGGATGGGACTCATGATAGAATCAAGGTTCAATGCTGTAAAGAGCAATATTACATAGGAACCTGGAATGTCAGGTCCATGAACCAAGGGAAATTGGAATTGGTCAAACAAGAGATGGCAAGAGTGAACATTGACATTCTAGGAATCAGTGAACTAAGATGGAGTGGAATGGGTGAATTTAACTCAGATGACTGTTATATCTACTACTGTGAGCAGGGATCCCTTAGAAGAAATGGAGTAGCCATCATAGTCAACAAGAGAGTCCAAAATGCAGCTCAGTTCAGCCTAGTTGCTCAGTCATGTCCAACCCTTTGGGACCCCATGAATCACAGCATGCCAGGCCTCCATGTCTATCACCAACTCCTGGAGTCCACTCATACTCTTGTCCATCAAGTTGGTGATGCCATCCAGCCATCTCATCCTCTGTTGTCCCCTTCTCCTCCTGCCACCAATCCCTCCCAGCATCAGGGTCTTTTCCAATGAGTCAACTCTTCGCATGAGGTAGCCAAAGTACTGGAGTTTCAGCTTTAGCATCAGTCCTTCCAGTGAACACCCAGGACTGATCTCCTTTAGGATGGACTGGTTGGACCTCCTTGCAGTCCAAGGGACTCTCAAGAGTCTTCTCCAACACCACAGTTCAAAAGCATCAATTCTTTGGCATTCAGCTTTCTTCACAGTCCAACTCTCACATCCATACATGACCACAGGAAAAACCATAGCCTACTGCATGGAACTTTGTTGGCAAAGTAATGTCTCTGCTTTTGAATATGCTATCTGGTTGGTCATAACTTTTCTTCCAAGGAGTAAGCGTCTTTAAATTTCATGGCTGCAATCACCATCTGCAGTGTTTTGGAACTCAAAAAAAAAAAGTCTGACACTGTTTCCACTGTTTCCCCATCTTTTTCCCATGAAGTGATGGGACCAGATGCGATGACCTTAGTTTCCTGAATGTTGTGCTTTAAGCCAACTTTTTCAGTCTCCTCTTCCACTTTCATCGAGAGGTTTTTTAGTTCCTTTTCACTTTCTGCCATAAGGGTGGTGTCATCGGCATATCTGAGGTTATTGATAGGGGCAGGGGCGGAGGGGAGCTAACCCATGCCCGAGGTCAGGGGCGGCAGCCAAAAGGAGCAACCCCACGTCCAAGAGCAGTGGCTGCACTGGTGCAGGAGGGCTGAGAGGAGCTACTCCACGTTCAATGTCATGAGGGGTGGCCTTGAGGAGATATTCCTCATCCAAGGTAAGCAGCAGCAGCTGTGCTTTGCTGGAGCAGCCCTGAAGAGATACCTCACATCCAACGTAAGAGAAAAACAAGTAAGACAGTAAGTGTTGCAAGAGGGCATCAGAGGGCAGACACACTGAAACCATACTCACAGAAAGCTAGTCAATCTGATCACATGGACCACAGCCTTGTCTAACTCAATGAAACTAAGCCATGCCATGTGGGGTGACCCAAGACAGGTGGGTCATGGTGGAGAGGTCTGACAGAATGTGGTCCACTGGAGAAGGGAATGGCAAACCACTTCAGTATTCTTGCCTTCAGAACCCCATGAGCGGTATGAAAAGGCAAAATGATAGGATACTGAAAAAGGAACTCCCCAGGTTGGTAGGTGCCCAATATGCTTCTGGATATCAGTGGAGAAATAACTTCAGAAAGAATGAAGTGATGGAACCAAAACAAAAACAATACCCAGTTGTGGATGTGACTGGTGATAGAAGCAAAGTCCAATGCTGTAAAGAGCAATATTGCATAGGAACCTGGAATGTCAGGTCCATGAATCAAGACAAATTGGAAGTGGTCATCAGGAGATGGCAAGAGTGAATGTCAGCATTCTAGGAATCAGCCAACTAAAATGGACTGGAATAGGTGATTTGAACTCAGATGACCATTATATCTGCTACTGTGGGGAGGAATCCTTAGAAGACATTGAGTGGCCATCATGGTCAACAAAAGAGTCCGAAATGCAGTACTTGGATGCAATCTCAAAAACGACAGAATGATCTCTGTTCGTTTCCAAGGCAAACCATTTAATATCACAGTAATCCAATCCTATGCCCCAACCAGTAACGCTGAAGAAGCTGAATTTGAACGGTTCTATGAAGAGCTACAAGACCTTTTAGAACTAAGACCCAAAATGCAGTACTTGGATGCAGTCTCAAAAATGACAAAATGATCTCTGTTTGTCTCCAAGGCAAACCATTCAATATCATGGTAATCCAAGTGTATGCCCCGACCAGTAACGCTGAAGAAGCTGAAGTTGATTGGTTCTATGAAGACCTATAAGACCTTCTAGAACTAACACCCCAGAAAGATGTCCTTTTCATTATAGGGGACTGGAATGCAAAAATAGGAAGTAAAGAAATACCTGGAATAACAGGCAATTTTGGCCTTGCATTACAGAATGAAGCAGGGCAAAGGCTAACAGAGTTCTGCCAAGAGAACACACTGGTCATAGCAAACACCCTCTTCCAACAACACAAGAGAAGACTCTACACATGGATATCAACAAATGGTCAACACCGAAATATGATTGATTATATTCTTTGCAGCCAAAGATGGAGAAGCTTTATACAGTCAGCAAAAACAAGACCAGGAGCTGACTGTGGCTCAGATCATGAGCTCCTTATTGCCGAATTCAGACTGAAATTGAAGAAAGTGGAGAAAACCACTAGACCATTCAGGTATGACCTAAATCAAATCCCTTATGATTATACAGTGAAAGTGAGAAATAGTTTTGAGGGACTAGATCTGATAGACAGAGTGCCTGATGAACTATGGGCCGAGGTTCATGACATTGTACAGGAGACAGGAATCAAGACCATCTCCAAGAAAAAGTAATGCAAAAAAGCAAAATGTCTGTCAGAGGAGACCTTAAAAATAGCTGTGTAGAAATGGAAGTGAAAAGCAAAGGAGAAAAGGAAAGATATACCCATTTGAATGCAGAGTTCCAAAGAATAGCAAGGAGAGATAAGAAAGCCTTCCTCAGCGATCAATGCAAAGGAAGAGGAAAACAATAGAATGGGAAAATGTTACTTCATATGTAGTAATATCTGTAGGTAAACAGACCCCTAATCTACGTTTGTAGCAATTTTAGGGATTTGTTAGCTATTGAACTTGGATAAAGCATCATTAAAGAAAAATTTTTAAAATTCGATCATGCTTTAGAAATAAAATCAATAGTTTCTAGACAGAAAAGGAACCAAGGCACTCAAGACACAGATTCTGGTACTATTAGCATAAGTCTGGGGAATTAAAAGTTGTTCATTACTACTAGAAAATAAATTATAATGTAGAAAAAAATGATGGATAATGCTGCATGGGTTAACCAAGATTGGATCATGAAGGATCGGTTTGGCATGCTGAGGATCTTAAACTTTATTAAAAATGAAGGCACTGACAAACGTTAGGCACTCGTAGGCACTCTGAACTATTCAGAAAATGTATTCATTTAGATAGAAGGAGGAAGTAGTCAGAGATAAGTCTCAGGCTACCTGCTAAAAGCACTGGGTGAACTGAAGTGTCATCTGAAGACAAATGAAATACAGCACTAAAAACTGGTGATTTCTTTGGTATGTTTGCAGGTTTATTTATCCACTTACTTGTTTTGTGGAGATTGGTGCTCAGGGGTGTTAAGACAATGAAAAAGCATTCAAGTTCAGACATATGGATATTTAGTAGTTGAATGGTAGTTTTTCTGGTATATGGACATTTCAGCTTTGAAACCAACAGGACTAAGTCATAGACTCAGATATTGAAAACTGTAGGACTAGAGATCCAGGCATAGGAGACAGACATGCGGGCAACAACTGGGGGCAGGGGGCATTATGCTAAGTGAAGTTAGTCTGACAGAAAAGACAAACAACCATATGAGCTCTCTTGTACATGGAATCTTTTTTACAAAGAAAATTAAAAGAAAGAAGGGAAAATAAAAAATAGCCTGATATACAGAAATAAAGATGATTGACTCAGGGAGGAGGTGGGGGATGGGGAAATGGGTGAAGTGGGTCAAAAGATAAAAGGGGAGAAAAATGCAGTTGATGTGAAATACACATAAAATTTTTGAATCATATTCCAAATATTGAGTTCACATATATACCTTTGATTAAAAAAAATAGCTAACAAAAATGGTGCATTTAGATTTATGAGATATGGAAATAAAGTCAGAGCCCAAGAGATGTTACTATTTGAAAAGTCCGTATAATCTTCCAAGCCTCATTCTTACAGAAGAAATAATGATATTCTTCAGTAATTGTTTTTCATTAAAAAGGGAAAGAATGAAAATTGGCAGCATGTTTGAAGATGGAGGAGATGATGTGGTCAATTTTTAGTAACTGGATCCCATCATGAATCTACCACTTCTCAAAATCTGCAATAAATTCTCTGCTAACATGTAATGTGCTAATAGAATTACATTGAAGGCAAACATCTCCATGGAGAGAAAGGGGGAAGAAGAGTGAGACATGCCATTGGAGCTACAAAGATATAAACATAAAACATGCTGCTACTCCTCAAGAAGAAGAAACAAAAGAAATACAAGGAAAAGCTTGTGTTATTTTGCTCTTCTAATAACTACCTACCTAACAAGCTAACTAAATCACTATTAATGCTCCTTTATATACTTTCTTTCTGCCTTTTCTAGGGTCACTTTATTGTTTCCTAGTTGTTTTCAGACTCTTTATTCTCTCCTCAACATTGATCTGATTTTTAGTCTTCCTTAGAATAAACTTTCTATTTGTCCTGAATCATATATGGCCTCTAGGAGAGAGAGGTCTTTCCACATATACTCTCATATCCAGTGGTTTCTGTGGAAAGAGTTGTTTCAAGGGCAGAGAATTGGAGAGAGAAAGAAGGAGATTCACCTATCAAGCTTTCCTACTTTGCTTCAATGAATGCAATTCTTTTTTCTATTTTGAACAAAAGTCAGATTTTATTTGATGAAATAGTTTCACTGTTTAGAAACATAGCCAAATATTTCATTCTGACTTCCAAATACTTATCAACTTAATTTTCTTCCTCTCACCTCTCTTGCAACCTACTCCAGTATTCTGGCTTGGAGAATCCTGTGGGCAGAAAAGCCTGGCCAACTACAGTCCATAGAGTCACAAAAAGTCAGATATGGCTGAAGTGACTTAGCCCGCTTGCACATCTCTTTCAATGAAGTTGTAACATAAGAAAATGGGAGACATTGTAAAGAAAACAAAAAAAATGTAGATGATTTGAAATGCACAATTTACTATAGGGACAAATGAGTTTTGCAACTGTGGGACCGCGGGTCGTATCAGGGAAATAAGGAAGGATTATAGTTGGGGCTTCCCTGGTGGCTCAGAGGTTAAAGTGTCTGCCTATAAATGTGGGAGACCTGGGTTCAATCCCTGGATCGGGAAGGTCCCCTGGAGAAGGAAAAGGCAACCCACTCCAGTATTCTTGCCTGGAGAATCCCACAAAGGAGCCTGGTGGACTACAGTCCATGGGGTTGCAAAGAGTCGGACACGACTGAGTGACTTCACTTTCAATTTCTTCATTTTCATAGTTGAAAGAGGGCTTCCCAGAGAACCCAATGCAAGAAGCATAAGAGACTAGGAAGACTGGAGAAGGAAATGGCAACTCCCTCCAGTATTCTTGCCTGAGAAATCTCATGGGCAGAGGAGCCTGGCAGGCTACCGTCATGGGGGTGAAAAGAGTCAGACACGACTGAGTGACTAAACCACCACACCACAGTAGTTGAGAGAGAGTTGTAAAGCCACATCTTTGGAGAAAAACTGACAGATGAAGCCATCACCTTCTCCAAAGTAGAGAGGGCTGAAGGCTCCACATCTTTTACCTTATCTCTTGTGAAAGGGCATTCACAAGCTCCTGGAAAGAATCTGCTCTGGGCCCACTAAACCTAAGGGGGACCAGGGAGAAAGGATGGAGCCTGACTCACCCTTGGAAAAGCAGTAGGCCACAAATGGCAGCATTAGTAGACCTGTACACCATCATTGTGTCCTACCTAAGAAGAGAGCCTGGGCCACACTGGGACTGCAAAGTCATTAGGGAGTGACACTGGGTTAGAGTCAAGAGGGTTTCAAATGTATCCTCTGGTGATGGACTCTGAATTTTCCACAAATGCCCTCAAAAAGGGCAAAGGTCACCTTAATCAACTTCAAGGTCTGGAAGTGTGAAGTCATCTAAAAAATAAAAACTTCAGCTCTATCCCCGACCTCTCCTGTCTTCTCCCACCTCATTGCTGCCATGGGTAAGGGAGGGAATGAATGGGGAGAGTTGACATCATTGATGTCAATGCTCCTTCTAGAAAGGCACTCCCAGTTACAGACCTTATCATGGTTTAAAGAGGGAATAAGCTTTAAATTTGACTAAAAATAAAATGTTGATGGATATATTGGACTGGATATATTCTAATTGCTGAGTGAAAGTGAAAGTGAAGTCGCTCAGTTGTGTCCGACTCTTTGTGTCCTGTGGACTGTAGCCCACCAAGCTCCTCCATCCATGGGATTCTCCAGGCAAGAATACTGGAGTGGGTTGCCATTTCCTTCTCCAGGGGATCTTCCCGACCCAGGGATCGAACCCAGGTCTCCCACATTGCAGGCAGACGCTTTAACCTCTGCACTACCAGGGAAGCCCTTAAATACAAGAATACGGTCTCTCAGAAAACCTCCTATAGAGACACAGAACTTCAGATCCAAGTACTAACATCAAAGATTTCAAGCAAGGAAAGGAAGCCAGGTTGAAAGAAGAAGCGGAAGGAGGCAGGAGAGAGGGGGCAAAAGGGGTGGCCTTAAAGACGTCTCCTGCCACCTACAGATGCCCTGGCATTATGGGACTTTTCCCTGGGCCTCCAGAGAAGGGAGGACTGGGACTTGGCCCTACCAGAAATCAGACCAGACCAGAACCAGAATTCGAGTTCTCTGCCAAGATGAGGTGATCAGTCTCCAATCCTTAGCTCAGGCTAAGGGCCCTTCGACCAGATTCCTGCTTCCAGGACCAGGGGACTAGAAAAACAGGGAAGGATAGGAAGGGTTAAGGAGAGGAAAGAGAGAGGGAAGGGGAGAGAGGTCAATAAAGTCTCTTGTTCCTTACCGGTCAGGGCATTTTGGCCAGTTGTCCACATCAGGAGGAGACCAACGACAAAAGGGTCCCAGTTGCGGCCACTGGGTCTGGTCCATTGGCAAGCAAGCTGGCCCCTGAGTACCCCAAGTGGTCAGGATGTCAGTCTCGGCAAAGAAGAGTTCCCGCCAGAGTCACCATTTGTTGTAGGAAGGTGGATCCCTTCCAGGGCCCAAAACTGGGCTCTTGTCTAACACTCAGAAATGAATTGTCCAAAGAGACACATGTGCTGACAAAGCAAGAGATTTTACTGGGAAAGGGCACCAGGGTGGAGAGCAGTAGGGTAAGGAAACCCAGGAGAACTGCTGAGTAGAGACTCTAATTTGGAACTTAAAAACATTTTAGGATTTTTAATATTGAGGTAGCAGCAATTTCAGAGAAACTTTTTATTTTAATCATAGCCCACAAGCAATGTATTTAATATACCATTTATTCAGTGGTTGCTCCAATCATACACATACACACACTCATAGGCACTCATTCATACATCATTCACCTTTTGAAGAAAAGATTATGTATTTCTATTATTTCCACAGTTGCACTTTTTTCATCTGTTTACTTTCTTCAGAGAAGACATCAAAGTTTTGCAAAGACCAGCTGTATCCTCATTTCTTATATGAAGGAAACTTAGTTCCCAGACTTAGTGTCTGTGTCAATGGTTTTCACCTAGAACTTGGGATGGGACTGTATCAACACCAAGGTTACATTTAGAATTCTTAAAGGAACAGAACATGACCTTCAGCCTCCAGAAGCTCACAAGCAAATGAGAGACATTGGTGAAATGCAAAGAAAAGGCACAGGAAAGGACTGGATCTATCATTTATTTATTTATTATTTTCATTTTCTTATTTCCCAAAAGGAAGTAGCAAAAGCTGCCTACCAAAATAAAATATACTGTATTTAACTTCAGTTCACTGTGCTCATTCTAACTGGAGTGATATTTTTCCTCCTCTCTTTCCTGGATTGACCAAAAAGAAAAAAAATTGAGCTTAATTTCTGACAAAAGATGAGGAAGGAAATAATAAATTAGGGCATTTCAAATATATCTTATACATCCCTATTAATATTCCAACATGAAAAATCAGATATTCCTTAGCCCCAAACAATATAGAGTTTAACTACAATAGCAATCAAAAGAAGAATAATTGAAACTTTTATGTAAAATTTTCTTCAAAGGCTTGAACAATTTTAGTACCCAGTGATAAGTAAAATTTAAATCTAAAAGCATTGTTACATACTCCTTAATTTTGATTGCCTATACTTTGCAAATCTTGGTTTTCTTTTCTAGTTTTGTATACATGCAAGCTATTTCCTTGCATTTTCATCTACACATCTCATTTGAATGCAGATCATTTTAGAAACTCATGAGAGTATGCTTTCCAGATTGAAAATAATAGCCCTCTGTCCAATATGATTACACATATTTATTATGATATTTTTTCTAAACCAATTTTAATGAAAACAAAAATTTGCTCACTCAGAAACAGGAGTTGAAGAAGAGATTCCTTTGTGGGTTTATCATAGATTTTTTTTGGCTTAAAATACGTCAGAATCTCTTTTGCCTTTACTGAGGCTATTTGGATATCCTTTAGTTTGGGGTTTTTTGTTGTTGTTCTTGTTGTTGTTTTGGTTTACTTTATTTGTTTTGTGTCATGCATTTTTTTTTTTTTAACTGACAGCATATTAGTCCCGTCCTGCTTCTATTGCAAGGAGGAATCAGTTCAGGTGCTGAGATACTCTGGGACATTTTCAAACAACAAAATAATCTGAGACATCTAATTTTTCAAACCAAAAATTGTTGCTGTTGTTTATGAGCTAAGTCATATCTGACTCTTTTGCAACCCTATGCACTATAACCTGCCAGGCTCCCCTGTCCAAGGGATTTTCCCCAGCAGGAATACTAGAGTGAATTGTCATTCCCTTTTTTAGGGGATCTTTGCAACCCAGGGATCAAACCCATGTCTCCTACATTAGCAGGCAGAATCTTTACCACTGAGTCACCAAGGAAGTGAAAGTGTGAATCGCTCAGTCATGGCTGATTCTTTGTGACCCCATGGACTATAGACAGGCAGGCTTCTCTGTACATGAAATTCTCTAGGCAGGAATACCAGCGTGCATTGCCATTCCCTTCTCCAGGGGATCTTCCTGACCCAGGAATCAAGCCCAGTTCTCCTACACTGAAGGTAGATTCTTTACTGTCTGAGCCACCAAGGAAACCAATAGCAAAGTTAATATTAGGAATTTGACCTAGAAGTATTTTAATGCTTTGTGTATTAACTGTCCCCTGAGGCTGACTCTGTAGTAAACTTAGAAGTGGATTCTGGTAGAGGACACGTTATTTCCAGTCTTCCACAGAACATCAGCTTTGTAATATAATATTAAACAAAAGTCTTAATAGTAGTGTAATTAAAATTATAAGGAAAATAATGTTGAGTTTTGATGCCAAGGAATTTTGATAATTATCTTTATTTAAAATATTATTAGGAATGAAATTGTTTAAGATACTCTCTGGAAATGTCCTCAAGGATATTTCATAGTTTTACTCTTTCTGAGTATGGCTAATGCAAAATTATTAGAACTACCACAAAATGTGCTTTTACCCAAAAATTAGATTTTCCTTTTTAATTTTAATTTGAGCAGTTTTCATTTAAAAGTTTATTCTGAAAAATCATTTGTCTTTTTTCATATCAGTCCAGTTCAGTTCAGTCGCACAGTCGTGTCCGACTCTTTGCAACCCCATGAATCGCAGTACGCCAGGCCTTCCTGTCCATCACCAACTCCCGGAGTTCACTCACACTCACGTCCATCGAATCAGTGATGCCATCCAGCCATCTCATCCTCTGTTGTCCCCTTCTCCTCCTGCCCGCA